>NW_008329576.1:1053495-1092221 GCF_000622305.1 Nannospalax galili
GATGGCTCAGCAATTAAGGGCACTGGTTACTCTTATATAGGACCTGGTTTCAAATCCCAGCATCCCTGTGGCAGCTAACAACCGTCCATAACTCCAGTCCCAGGGGATCTGACAGCCTCTTCTGACTTCCACGGGCATTGCACGACACGGGTGCACTTACCTACATTCAGGTAACACACGCATACACATAAAATAAAAACTTTAAACTTAAAAAAACTTTATTGAGAATTTCATACATGCATATAAGGTGTTTTGATAAATCCATGCCCGTAATAGCAATCATGGATACTTATCTTACAAACTGCCCGTGAAGTAGAACTACTGTAGCTGTAAGGAGAAAGTGTCAAGGTGATACTTATAGCATTACACTAATAATAGATTTTTAACTCTGTCTTTAAAGAACTTAGAGAACGAATGGTCAGAATATCAGGATAAAGCAAGTTTGTACAGCATAACTAACTTGGCTAAACTTTCCTTTACAGGATGTTACCGGAAGTTACTGTGGAATAGATGCTATTTGCAAGTATACATAGAATAGTCACTATAGTCGGCCACTTTTCTGAATCATAAAACAAAGATTACTAATTTTAAAAGTATTGAAATCATAGCGTATACTCTCTGACCATAGTAAAGTTAGACTACAAATCTGACCAAAAAAAGTTTGAAAATTCTCCATATTTTAGAAAACTCAATGTCATAGTTCTAAACAGTTTATGAAGGAGATATCACAAGATAAAATGGAAAATACTTTGACTGCTAAGCAAAATATATTAAAATTTGTGATGTGCAGTTAAAACAGTCCTTGAAGGGAAATTTTTGTCTGTGAATGCTTATATTAGAAAAAAGTTCTCAGATCAATGATCTACAAGTCCTTTTTAAGGACCTATAAAAAGATAAGCAAAATAAAATCCAAAGTAAGTATAAGGTTGAAATAGTAGATGCTATAATGGAAATCAATGAGCTAGAAAACAGGAACAAGTAGAGAAAATCAGTGATAATGAAGGTGGTACTATTGAATAAATTAATAAAACGTGTAAGTCTTGAGACTGGAGAGATGGCTCAGCAGTTAAGAGCACTGGCTGCTCTTGCAGAGGACCTGGGTTCAATTCCCAGCATACACATAGCAGCTAACAACGATCCCTTACTCCAGTTCCAGGGGAATCTGATGCCTTCTGACCTCTGTGGGCATTGCACAACACAGGTGCACTTACATACATGCAGGCAATACACTCATACACGTAGAATAACAAAATATTTTTTAAAAAACTTGTAAGTCTGTAGCTAAGTTTATTTTGGAAAAACAATAGAAAGACTGGGGCTGGATATAGTGACACAGGTTTTTAATCCTGGCATTCAGGAGGCAGAGGCAAAGGCAGGTGAATCTCTGTGAGAGTGAGGCCAGCCTGATTTTCATAGTGAGTTCCAGGCCAGCTGGAGACCCTGTCTTTAAAAAAAAAAAGAATGTAGCTCAGTGGTAGCCCAACATGCATGAAGCCCTGGGTTTGATTGTCAGCACGGCATAAACCGGGGATGGCGATGCACACCTGCAACCCAGGATTAGGGGAGTAGAAGCAAGAAGATCAGGAGTTCAAGGTCATTCTTACTACACATTGAGTCCAAGGCCAGCCTGGGATACGTGAGACCTTGTCTCAAGAAAACTGACAAATTAGCAGAAAAGACAGAAGAAAAGGTAGAAGGCACAGACTCAAGTACCAGAAGTAAAGTAGGAGACACTACATTCAGTATGTTTTAAAATGCTAACAAGAAGATCATGAACATTTTTGTCAATAAATTTGACAACCTAGATGAAATGAGTACCTGAAAGAGAAAGGTTCTAAAACTGGCACATGCTAAAGAAAGTGAATTCACACACACAAAAACTTTCCCCTGAATAAAAGAACAAACTCAGGTGGTTTCATGATGAAATCTTCTCTATATCTTTACAAATTCAATAAAAATGAGAGACAAGTTCATTTAAACAATAAGATGTGAACAAAAAGATATGTAAAAGGTCAACAAATGAATTAAAGTTATTCAACATCTTTAGTAATTGGAAAAATGCAAAAAGAAAGGAAGGAAGGAAAGAATAAGGGAGAGAGAAAAAGAAAGAGAGAAAAGAAAGTAAAAGCAAATACCACTAACCGTCACTGGAATATCTCAAAATAGAAACTGACAGTAGCACATGTTCATGAAGATATGAAGCAACTGGAACTCTCAGACACTGCTGGTGAGAGTGAGAAACAGCATAACCACACTGAAAACAGTTTGTTACGAGTTAAACAGACAACTTTCATAAAATCCAGCAATAACATTCCTAGATATTCATGAACATATATGTTTTCAGAAGGATTTGTTCACAAGTGTTTATGTTAAATTCATTTACAGTAGCTAAAAACTGGAGCCCATCCATATGTCTACCAGCTGGTAAATGACCACACAGACTGGTAAGTAAATACAATGGACTACTTTTTGGCGATAAGAAAGAATAAAGTACCAACACATGCAGCATTAGATTACTGGAGACCACATGTTAGTGTTTGAGTTTCATCATATTTCTCTCTGTTTCTGTCTCTCTGTCTCTGTCTCTGTCTCTCTGTCTCTCTGTCTCTCTCTCTTTGATCTTTTTGAGACAGGGTCTCCCTCTAGCCCTAGCTGGCCTAGAACTCACTATGTAGACCAGGCTGGCCTTGAACTCACAGAGATCCACCTGCCTCTGCCTCCCAAGTGCTGGGATTAAAGGTGTGTGCCACCACGCCCAACTGTCGTCATATTTTTCACATTATTCTACTGGAGTTAGTCCCTCTTTTTTTTAAGATGTGATCTTACCATATTATCCAGTTTCAAGTCACCCTTCCTCAGCTTCCTGAGTAGCCCAGGCTAGAGCTGCAAGCCAGCACCCCGTATTATCGTCTTCTTTACTCACATGAGTCTCTTGTGGAGTCAAGGCGTTTGCTGTTCAGAAAGTGATTAGCAGTGTTGGTATTAACTGAAAGAAATGCAGAATCTCAGGTCCTTAGCTGAACAACACCCTGGGGTGTTTCCTGTGTGCACGGAAATAAAGCATGGGAAACAGCGGTCTAGGAACTGAGTCTTTTATCTTGCTCAAATATTGTGATCATTTTTTTTTAGCTGCTATATTTCTGTTGGTTTTATGTGTCTTCTCCATGTTCTTTGCTGGAAAGGAGTTTTTATTTGACTCAGTAATATTCACCTTTCTTTGTTTTTCATTTCTCCCTCTTTTTATTTGACAGAGTAAGTTTAGAAGTTCTTATGTTTCTGCTTTTAATTCAATATGCACTTTCTGTTATTTACACTTTTAGTTTCTTAGATATATCCTCTCAGATCCTGACAGTACAAGCTCTTTACCATGTTGTTGGTTCTCTTTCATCTCTTTTATCTTCCAAAATTCATTCCTGTATGGATAGCTTCTGAGTTTTCAGTTCATGGTTTCATTGGATTTGCCACCTTCCTCCCCCCCCCTCCTCCTCCAAGACTTCAAAGATGTAACTGTTGTTTCTTTCATCCTGTGTTCTACTGAAGACTAGTGCCTGACATGTAATGAGTATTCAAGGAATCTTAGCTATTATATTTTCATTTTATTTAATTTTTATAAGAAGAGAAATTCAAGTTACTCTAATGGAGGGGAGCAGTGTTGATATGAAGGTTTTGTATGGGTGCATCATGTCAGAAACAGTGGCAGAGCCAGAGATGTAATTCCATCTAGAAAGCTGTTAGAGGAACAGATCCCTCACAAGACCACAGTGGAAACAGAAGCAGAGCTTGCAATGTGAGGAAGACTTGCTCTGTGAGGACATGAGTGGCAGATACAGGCCACAGAGAATGGACTAAACCAGGACATGGTACAGATCAAGCCCCAGAGGCAGACTATGCAGTGGCTGTCCATCCTCAAGTAACTCAAATTTAATGTGCCTCAAAGCTGGCCTCATCTTCCTCTAACTCAGCCCTTTGTTTTGAAGTTCTGTTTTCCATTGGGAGCATCACTTACCCGTCATCATCCTTGCCTTCTCCCTCCCTCTCCCTCTCCTCTATTACTTGACTGAACCAATACCCTCACTTTTAACTATTTCTCAAGTCTTGTCTGGAAGGGGCAGCCTGTACTGACTTACAGCATTCTAAGCTAATTTTTTTCCAGCCTAAAGTCCCATTGTTAAGTAATCACTCAGACTCTTGTTTCTTTTCTAGGTCAGTGAAATACATTACTTTCAAACCCTACACATAAAGCCAAGAATTTGTCTGTGTCTTATATCTACAAGAAATTAACCATTGCTGAAGATTGCTGTGTATTTCACATCAATAGCACCTTAAAAAGGTGGCCGAGAAACCCCAAGGACCCTAGATGATGTCAACACAGTCACATTTCAATAGATACTGTTACATCTTCCCCTGGCATGTAATGGTCTTGGGACAGTCAGCTACCAATGACTTGGGAAGCAGAAAACTGAGTAGATAAGCTTGTTTAGTCAAATAAAGTGGAATCAATAAACAAATAAACAAATTATCTGGATAAATGCTTTCTTGTGACCTCTCCTCTGTTCACTTCTGGAGCCACAGGAAATCTGAGAGTCATAATAACCTGTGAGAAATGGAATGGAGTGTCAGAGAAGGTGTCTGCAGAGTAGGAAATGGAAACAGACTGGTCAAAGCAGCCTGGAAGTGAGTCAAGGGAAGAATTTTGGTCTTTGAAAGTTTTCCCACTGTTTACTTCTAGGAATTTTGTTGAGTCACCCACAAGTAACTGTACTTAGCATCTACCTATCCCAGCAGCTCCAACCATCAAATTTCCACTTTGGAGGAATGAATCCGTAGTTCCTTTAATCCAAGATTAGATCTTTGCTTATTCTGTGCTCACATGGCACTACGGGACTCAGTCTGGACTCCACTGATTTGCACTCCTTTATGTGCTGCTGGTACACGTTTTGCAGCCATTTTTCTAGATGCATGCCATGCTCTGGTAAGTGGATTTATGCTCTTTCCGGTAAGGTCTTCAATAGTCATTTCTACTTTTCCTCTTATCTGATGTTTTCTCATAAACACCTCCACGTAACTCCTTAATACCTTCATCCACACATTGCCCCCTTTCTGCTCTTGACTAAAAATATGAAAGTTGCCTGTGTGGTAAGGACAGAGCACACGTGCGAATGAACTGTTGCATTACATCTTGAGAAGCACAGCATCTAAAAGTCACATTGCATAAGCTGACCCACTTCCTGTTCCCACTGAACAGCACCAGCTTCATCTTACTCTGCTTGGTTGTCCCCTCCATTCCACACCCCCCACACCCCACCCTGTGCTTAGCAAGTGAGCAAGAACTCATGCTTCAAACCCTAGCTCAAAGAGTCAAGAGTCTAACTCCTCTCCTGGGCAGTATTCACTTATCCCATCTGTTCCCACAGCACTCTCCACAAACCTTTACTTAGGGCCCATTTCATACTGCTTGCGCATTTCACCAACATGCATACCCAAGACTAAGCTTATCCATTTTTATGATCACATCATCAAATACCACTCCTGTCACAGTGTGCCAGAGATTAACGCTTGCGCATTTCACCAACATGCATACCCGAAGACTAAGCTTAGCCATCTTTATGATCACATCATCAAATACCACTCCTGTCACAGTGTGCCAGAGATTAAGTACTCAGTGGATACATTCTTGTGTGTAAAGTTCTGCATGCCCACCCCTCCATCAACTGATGCCTACCTGCATCAACTCTTCCTTCCATCTTTGTTTCTTTTTTTTGTTTGTTTGTTTTTAACAGGGTCTCCCTGTAGCCCCAGCTGTCCTGGAACTCACTACGTAGACCAGGCTGGCCTTGAACTCATAGAGATCTGCCTGCCCCTGCCTCCCAAATGCTGGGACTACAGGCGTGCACCACCATGCCCGGCTTGTTTCTTTCTTTTTTTAAAAAAAATATATTTATTATTTTATTTTATGTGTATACGGGAGGGCCTGCATGTATGTATGTGTACCATGTGGGTACTTAGTGCCCAGAGAGCCAGAAGAGGAAGCCAGGTCCCTAAGAGCTGTAGTTACAAGTGGTTGTCAGCCACCATGTGGGTGCTGGGAACTGAACCCAGGTCCTCTGCAAGAGCAGCCAGTGTTCTTAACTGGTGAGCCATCCCTCCAGCCCCTCCCATCTTTGTTTCTTATATGTCTTCTCTGTTACAGGGAACAGTGCCAGTTAGTGCTGGTCTGTCCTTATCACCATCACATGTCCCCACTAACTGACCCACAAAGTCGTTTCTCTGTTTATCAAGTGTTTATCCTGACATTTATCTTGCTATTTCAAGTGCCATTTGTTCACATACTGAAGATACACTAGTTTGCAAAGCAGGCTAGAGCTCTGTCCTCAGGGTGTTTATACTTTAATGGTTTACTTAAAGATTGAACTGAGATTGAGAATGGGAAAGTGAGAATTCTTTGCTTGTATGGTTTAGTAAATTCAATTCAATCTGCATATAGCCTTTCCTACTTTACTTTGGTAATTGAGTCCTCTCAGAGTGTAACTTTCTGTCATCATATTTTCCAGAGGCAAGGTCGGGGCTTGGAGCTCAGCGATGGAGCTAGGCTGAAAACAACACCCAATATTTCTGAGCAACCAACATATATGATGCACATGTTGTCCTTAAGCCCCAGGCTATGTTGCACATAGACCCTTACACCCATGCACAAACACTGCACTGCACTAATACTCACTCGGATGCATTTTTAGTGTGGGGCAGCATATGCATGTGTGTGTATGTACATATTACTCTCCAATTTTTTCCTTTGACACAGGAAGAACCTGGAGCTCACCAGTTTTTCAATAGGTTGAATGGCTTACAAGCTCCAGAAATCCACCTGTCTCTGGTCCAGTGCTGGGGTTACAGACATGCATAGCTGCATCCAGCTACTATGTGGGTGCTGAAGATCAGAATTCAGGTCCTTATGCTTGAACATCAAGAGCTCTTACCCCCTGGGTCATCTCCCAGTTCCCCCAGATGCATTTTGCATCTGAAACACATCTATAGATTGTGGCTTTCCCTCCCATCTCCTTCCTTCCCTCCTTAGCAAAGACTGAAATGGGCTCCATTTTGCTAGTATCAGAATGTCTTTTGGAAATGATACAGTGCTTATTTAGAACCAATTTTCAAAACAAGTTGGGCAAGCTTTGGGTGAAAGTATCTTGTTTTAATTGTCAGTACTCTCTCCTGTTTCCCTAGCCAAAATAGGCCCCAAAGACTAATTTCAGGCCAGAAACCACTTAAAGTGATTCAATCTGGAGCATGTGATGAGGGGATGAGGGTGGACAGAAGGCAGCACTTAACACCATTTCATGAGTGAGGCAACCAAGGTTCAAAGACATTAAGCAATAGTGGCATAGGATGTAAACTCAAGCCTGACTGAGTCCTAGCATGATCTTCCATCTCTCACAACAGGGCTGAGCTGCTATCAAGGAAGTCTGGGTCTTTAGGGTTCTCCCACCCTGAGTATTACATGAATATTGTTCTGAGTCAGGGGCAAGGGCTATGGATATACATGTACTGGCATGTATTAAAAAGGAATCTGCAATAAGGCTTTTTTAATACACGTGTATATATGTTGAAAGCTGGTAAAATTGTTTCATAGAGATGCTAGTGACAACTTATACGTGTGAGAGAGAGAGAGAGAGAGAGAGAGAGAGAGAGAGAGTTTATAGCTTCTAAGTGTCTTCTCATGCATGGAAACTCTTTTTATCTTCATACCAAATCCTCTGAAGAATGTCATCTGTACCATATTACATTTAAGGAAACTGAAGGTAAGCAGCAAGACAAAAGGAGGTCAGTATTTTCTGAGGGAGATGCACATACACACAACTCCAAGGGCCACTAATTGGGCTCTCCATTTCCCTTCCCATACCATATCAGCCAAACATTACTATTTTACTCATATTACAGATGAGGATATATTTGAATTATTATTATTAGCACTATTTTCCAACAAGCTCAGTTAATTGGCATCTAAGGCATCCCTGATGGATGGATATTAATAAAGGTTCCCAAAGAAGGAAGTAGTTTCCATTGGGAAATGTTCTCTGTCTGACTCAGCCCCTGCTCCTGAAGCTTCATGCTTTTTAGGTCCACGGAGAGAATGAAGCATAGTTATCTTCTGAATAACAACGCCTCAGAGATTCAAAGCCGACCGTGCTGGTGACGGTCAGCTTCCATTCCACTGCGTCCTGTCAGAGTGGCCCTTGCAGCTCAGTGCTGTGCGGTAGAGGCACAAAGCCATAACAAAAGGAAGATGCTTTTTCCTTCTCTTGGCCCTGAAGACACATTCTACACAGGTCAAATAGTCTTGCCAAAAGCTTGTGACGTGCCCTCTAGAGAGCGTGGGTTTGTACAGGCAGGGAGGACAGAAGGAGTGTGACTTCGTTTTCCGTGATTTTACAACATGCCTTCCTAGCGTTCACATTCTACTTTCCCAGACTGAGGGTCCTCTCTCCTTTTCTCCACAGATCTAAGTCTTAAAAGAACATTGTTTTGCATGTGTGCACATACACATGCACACACACACACACACACACACATGCAGAGAGAGAGAGAGAGAGAGAGAGAGAGAGAGAATATGATTCTTGGATAGATCCCTTCATTTTAACCCTTTTCTCCCTGAGTTATCTCTCTTGTTGGTTTCTTTCCATCTTTCCAGCGCTTGCCTCTGCCCCTCTGTAGTCTCCGGGTTCTGTCTTTGTCTCTCTTTGCCTGTCTGCTTCAGGGGTGCTGTCCCACCTCCTCCAGGGACTGGACAGTGGAAAGGCTATGACTGCTCTCCCTTTAGAATCTTCCCATTCCCTCAGACAAAGCGTTCATCTTGGAAGACTGAGCCACCCTTCATCTGATGATCCTTTTGGTCAGTGGATTATTTCCTGAACTCCTGAATTCAAATGAGGTGTTTTCCTCCTTATGATAGTTTCCCAGGGTGACAGGGAAGTGCGAGAGAAAAAAGTATGATTCTGGAGATGAACACAATTTCTTGAGCCAGTTAACTGAGACAGTTCACATGTTTATTATGTTTAAACTATTGGGTGATTAATTTAGGGAGTTTTATAGACAGTTTAATGTTCTCTTAGCATAAGGAAGAAGCCGGTTTATATAAAAGAAGGAAGAAAGAACCCTGAGATGATAAATACGACAAATAAAAAGGAAGGAGAAATTTTTCTTAAATTATACAGTTCAGGGAGGGTGTGGTGGGATACGCCTTTAATCTCAGGGCTTGGGAGGCAGAGGCAGGCAGGTTTCTCTGAGTTCGAGGTCAACCTGGTCTATATAGTAAGTTTCAGGCCAACCAATGCTATATAGAAAGGTTCTACCTCAAAAGAAAAATACATAGTTCAGAATGAAGAAACAGTCAACTCTTAATCATTGGCATGCATATTATCTCCAGGAAATTCAAAATCTTACCTTGGTTACTCCTTGGTGTTTAGCAAGAGCACATCTTGGCTGTCCAATTCATTTCCAAATTCTATTACAAACACTTTCTGATGAATATGTTTGTGAATTTTTAAGATAACCCATTGACAAAACAAAATGTTTTAAAAATTTTTTATTATTTTTAGTTTATGTGTATGAGTGTATTGCCTGCATGTATGTGAGTGCACCTGTTTCATGCAATGCCATGGAGGTCAGGAGAGGGCTTTGGATCCCCCTGGAACTGGAGTTAAGGACAGTTCATAGCCACCATGCAGGTACTGGGAATCGAACCTGGGTCCTCTGCAAGAGCAGTCAGTGCTCTTAACCGCTGAGCCATCTCTCCAGCCCCCCAACAAAACAAATTTTTTAAATTAGTTGATGTGAGCTAAGATTGTTGCCCAGTGGTAGAGTGCGTGCTTAACATGTATAAGGTCCCAGGTTCAATTCCAGCACCACCAAAAACAGTACTGTGATAATGTCTATTTTGTCATTGTCTATTTTCATTTTATTAGCATGCTTGATCAATAGTTGCCTAAACCCAACCAGTAGTTGATTAAACCAAGATTAGTTAAATGTCTTGCACAGGTATGGAAGGGTCGACACATAAGGTCAGTTCAAGACTCTGTTGTTAGAAGCAGAACCTTCACTGCTTTACTGCCTGAAATGTCTCTTCTGACCCATGCAGCCAGCTTCTCCACCTGCTCCTCTTCAGGACACGCACACATGTACACACACGCGCGTGCACACACACACACACACACACACACACACACGAAGGCTCCTTCCTTTGTTCTCTCCTTTGGTCACTTGTTGCATATGTGTAATACTGAAAGAGCCTTTGGCTGTCAACTCAGCCAGCAGCTGGTGATGTGCATGGGGTGGGCTGGGGTGGGTGCTTTTCTGAAGGACAGCTGAATCAGGCTGCTCAGCGTAGGCATTCCTGCAGCCTGCTCTCAGGGCAGGCAGTCTTGCAACTGCTCTCCATGTGCCTTTGTCTCTCTGCAGTCTTTTACTTAATCAACAAATATCTATTGTGTGTCAAGAATTATACTATAACTGGGGTTTAATAGTGGCATGATATTGATATTTCTTTCACATTATCAAACATTTTGAATCCTAATGGAGAAAGTTCTATTAGGAAAACAGCTCTAAGGGAAAGTTGGTTTTGTCTTATCCCTGTAGGCTTTTATTATTTGGAGGTGGAGGGCAGTGGTGGGAGATCTGACATCACTAGCCAGAGACTCCTTTCTCACACTGGCTCTGGCCCTGGGCAGTGGGTGAAAGTGGAGGGTGACCTGTAGTCACAGCCCCCGATTCCGTCTCACCCTATTTTCTTGTCTGAGGCCCCCCTAACCAAGAGGGAGTCTGTCACTGTAATTAGGCAGTCTGTAATCAGCAAAGTCCCATTAAGAAATAATGAGGCCAGTAATGCAGTAGGCACCATTGATGGGGGATTAGTGAAACTGTGTGGTTTCCTCAACTCCTCCACTCTGAGGAAGTGGAGGTGGAGAAGTTGTTGATTCAGCACTGGGAGTATTAGTCCCCCACACTCCCCATACCTCCAGATTCAACTCCTGTCTGAAGTCGAGTGTGTTGGGTGGAACATGGCTCTTCAACTCTGTTACCTACTGTGAATGCCTACGGTGGTGAGGCTACATGTGTCTCAGTCCCTTCTTCACTTCCAGTGCCTGGCACATCATAAACGTTCCCTGCTGGAAGAGGTTGAATTGGAATACAAAATGAAAATAGAACCCAAATGACCTAGTTTCTTGCTTAAGTCTTTTTCAAATAGATTGTGACTCCATCTGCATTTGGGTAAAAGTGTAGATGAGGGCATAGGCACTGGGGGACAAGGACTATTTTCCATATTCTTTTTTCCACAGAGCATGTTGAGTGCTCCCTAGCCTCAGGAGAGCTCTGATACACATCTCACAGCAGTAAGGTGTGAGGCTAGACATATAAGATTGTCATCATAGACATGGCATGGTAGCGCACATCTTTAATACCAGTGCTTAGGAAAGAGAGGCAGGCAGATCTCTGTGAGTTCAAGGTCAGCCTGATCTACACAGCAAGTTCCAGGCAAGCCAAGGATACATAGTGAGACTGTATCAAAAAAAAAATCAGTAAAATCAGTGAGAAGGCTAGGGATGTGGCTCACAGTGTATGTCTAGCATGCACAAAGCTTAGGTTCCATCCCAGCACCAAATAAATCTGGTGTGGCAGCACAGGTCTAGACTTCCAGTACTCAGGATGTGGAGGCAGAAGGATTCGAAGTTAAAAGTCTTCTATAGCTCTATAGTGAGTTTGAGGCCAATCTGGGATATATGAGACTCTGCCTCAAAAGAGAAAAGAAAAGAAAAAGAGAAAGTCAACTAAGAGTTCAAAGATTAGACTTTTTTGTTACTTTTATTAAATCCAGTAAAATAATGAATGCTAAATTGAGACGGAACTAACCAGTGTGGAGGTTCATGAAATATATAACCCTTTACATCAGAGAATTTTGCTCTATATTAAAATGTAGTCTTGGCCTGGAGAGATGGCTTAGTGGTTAAGAGCACTGACTGCTCTTGCAGAGGACCTGGGTTCAATTCCCAGCACCTACATGGTGGCTACGAGCCATCCTTAACTCCAGATCCAGGGGAATCCGAAGCCCTCTTCTGACCTCTGAAGCATTGCACAACACGGGTGCACTAACATATATGCAGGCAATACACTCAAACACATAAAATAATAAAATAAAATATTTTAAAATAAAATAAAATGTAGTCTGTCCCCGTTCCTGAAGTGAATCCCATAGGATCTAAAGATCCTTGCATTTGGAAGTAAGAAAATAAAAACGAATTTTCGTCCAGGGCTCCTGGAAATGTGGGCAACCTTAGTACTTCTTGAGCTTGTAGTGTGTTTGTTTGTTTGTTTTTTCTTAGTTCAGAGATTAGAGCCAAGTGGGGTAACCAGGAAACTGAAGGATAGAAGTTCATATCATTCATTCATTCACTTTCATAACACTCCCTTTAAGCTGTACCATCTGTTTACAAGCAAAGAGAGCTCATGGTTTCTTTTAGAGAGTCAAACTGGTGATGTAGCCCAGTGGGTAAAAGCACTTGCTGCATAAACCTGACAACTTGAATTTGATCCCTAGAAACCATGGTGCAAATAGGAAACTGACTCCCCAAAGTTGTCATCTGAACTCCACACATGCACTGTGGCATGCATGTACCCATATTCATGCACACACATCATACACACACACACACACACACACACACATACACACACACACACGAGTCTCTGTTAAGGAGGCAATGGGGGTAAGAGGGGGACAGGGAAACTCACAGACATGAGTTTCAACATAGGAGAGTTTCAATTCACTCTCCTGCTTACTTGGGCAAGTTACCTAATACTATCTCTGAAATGATGATAACAGTATCTACTGTAAAAGTTGTGGAGATTAAAAGAAGGCATCGAATATCTGTATACTGGCTCACAGAGTACTCAGGGTGATTATTAAAAAGAGCAGAGCTACCAGGCCTTTAATCCCAGCACTCGGGAGGCAGAAGCAGGTGGATCTCTGTGAGTTCAACGCCAGCATGGTCCACATAGTGAGTTCAAGGCCAGCTGGGACTACAGGGAGACCCTGTCTCAAAAAAAAAAAGAAAAAGAGCAGAGCTTGGGGACGGTGAGATGGGTCATTTGTAAAGCTCTTGCTGCACAAATGTGGACTTGAGTTTCATCTCTAGCACCCATGTAAAGTTGAACATGGTGCTACATGCTTGTAATCCAGGTCCTGGGGAGGTAGAGACAAGCAAGATCTCTGGTGCTTCCTGGCTAGCCAGCCCAGACTAATCTGCAAGTCACAGATCTCAGGAAGATACCCTGTCTCACAAAATAAGGTGGAGGATACCTGAAGAATGACACCCATGTTGACCTCTGGCCTACACAGACACATACTCGTACACATGCGCACACGCAAACAGAACTGGGGGCTAGAGAGTGAGCTCTGTTGGGAAAGTGCTTGCTACATAAGCATGAGGACCTAAAATCAATTCCCAGAACCTACATTAAACAAACAAAAAAATGGAGTGTATTTGTAATCCCAGCACTGGAGAGGCAGAGATCGGCAGATCCCCGGGGCTTGCTGCCTAGTCAGTCTAGCCTAGTTGGTGAGTTCCAGGCCAAATGACAGACCTTACCTCAAAAACAAGGTTGAGAACTAAGAATTGACATCTAAAGTTGTTCTCTGGCCTCTATATGCATGTGCACACATGTACATGTGTACCCCCACAGGCACAGTATGCATACACCTGTACATACACACGTACAAAGAGAGGAGAGAGAGAGAGAGAGAGAGAGAGAGAGGAGTAGGTTGGACTGTAGATATAGCTCAGTTGGTAGAGTCCTTTCCTTGTATTCATGAGGCCCTAGATTTAATACTCAGCACTACAAAAATAAAGACAGAAAGAAAGAACAGAGCTAATTCTAGCTTTGATTCTGTGCAGGTATAATGAGCTTTGTGATTGTTCTCACGTGTCTTTTTTTTTCTTGTAAGTGTCTTTGATCACAACCTCCTCTTCTGAGACATAGTCTTTGCTACCATTGAATTCCCCAGATATCTTTAAGACAGGACCCGTGCTCAGGTATCAGATAGTTGTTGCATCATCTGCCACTTCAGGTTCATGAGATAGAGTAATTTTCCATGTCGGGGAGCTTTCTCTCTAAGATATAGTTTAAGTGGGGTGTGATAATCCCATGTGTGTAATTCTAGCATCTAGGGGGCTGAGGCAGAGGTATTACAAGTTTGAGGCAAGCCTGGGCGACCTAGTGAGACCTTGTCTCAAAAACAAAATAAAACCAAGGATATAGTTCATTCCATTCCCTGAAGTTCAGTGTGGACTTTACAAAGCCTTCAATGTGGTTTGGAGGAAAAAAATGAGATCGGCAGCATGTGTACATACTGCAAGTGACAGAAGAGAGACTGCAAGGTAGGAAAGGGTGCATGGAGAAAGGCCTGTTAGACCAGCTTGATGGCTCTGCAGGTTGAATAGAGTCTTCTTCCAAGGCTGCAGGCATAGGCTTTGCAAGTTTGAGCAGATGAACCCCTGGCCTGAAACCACAGCTGCAGACTGAGCCTTGTGCCAGAGTCATGTCTATCCCCCCAGATGAGTTGCCTCTGCCCTGTTTTTTTTCTGATAGTGAGGATATAGTCCTGGCAAGAGGTGACCATTTCCCTCTAAAACCTGCTCATTTCTGCCATTACCTCCTTTGGGGAAATTTTCTGCAGCTGATGTTGTGCCTTGGCCCAGTGTGCTTCCAGTAGTTAATATCTTTGAACATGGTCATCCCTTTCCTCTATCATCTGATCAAAGCAAGAGTGAAAGAAATCCCTCCAAAAACCCATTTCTCTCCAGAAACCCTTCTTACTGGGTCAGACCCCTCAGAGAATGCTCTCCCATGTTGGACCTGAAATCCCTACTGTTCTCACCAGACAACTTACTACCAGACGTGTGGCTAATCTAGATAACAGAGAGCCCTTCCTACCATAGTGACGAGCCGCGGGAGCCTTCTTTTTAATAGATGGAGAAATTCCTGGACTTTATGCGGTTGAATGCGCCCCTCAGCTCCATCCCTGCTGCATGGGGTTCTAGTACTCATACATGTGAGATGCAAACTAAAGACTAAGTAACAACACTGCCCGCCTCAACCTGGAAGTACACTGGATGAGTCTCTGATGAGCCATGAGCAAAAGAATGCCATTGTTAAGATATGAAAATGGGGAAGAAGGAAGCAGAGAGTATTTTATAGGATGTTGGGAGAATGCTGGGGAAAGTACTCAAAGTATGACTGACCTGTTTGAATGCAGAATATACTTAGGAGACCTCAAAAGACCGGGACTTTTGTAACATGAGAGATAAATATCAAAAGTAAAAGAGCCCTGCTTTCTAACAGGGATATTCCTAAATCTATAGCCAAAGGAGAATCCACCTCTACGCAGGGGAGGTGTTCTGAAGTCTAACCCTAATCTTTCCAATGCTGTTTTATTTGCTCATATGAATGTGCAGCTTTGTCGTTGTTCTCAGGTTGCTTTTATTGTGTGTGTTTTGTCTTCCCAGCTAAACTCTTCCTGGGCAGGACCTGACCCTTCAGAGGAATCTTTTAATCCTCTTCCCAGAGGTGCCCACGTCAAGGCCATGCTGGAGAAGCTTGAGAGCAGTTATTAGCCAACCACAGCTGGAAGCCCAGAAGATACAGCAATCAGCAGCTCTGCTCCAGACCAAGAAGCAATCCAGCCACTTCCTCCCACAGGACAAACACTGGAGGGCCTGTGTGTGATTTTGAGGGAAGAGGGCAGACAAAACTGTAGAACTTGGTGCCCATGTCACCTGGGAAAAGAAGCCAGTTCCTATATAAGATGACCATGGGTCAGGAGAGCATGGGCTGTAAGATTCACAGTACAAGGAGTTTGAATGGAGCCCCTTGAAGCTACTCAGCCACCCTTGTTTTAACCTACTCCTGTTCCTCATCATTCCCACCTGTAATTCTGTCTTGGCAACAACTCCATACTTAACATTCTCAAAGTACTTTGTAGACTTTAATTAGTTCCGTGGGAAGTAAGGTAAAGCCCAGCCTTCATTTTGCCAAAAGAGAAGACAGAGGTGGGGGAGCATGGAGAAGAGGGACAGCCAGCTAGTCATGCATCTTTCTGAAGGGTATGTGGTGTAAGAGGGACTGTGCTTAAAGCCCCTGGGTCTTGAGTCTTGTTTAGGAGCATCTTAGCCTTCCAGATTCCCAAATAGGCAGTGGGCTCATCCTACTAACCTACTTTGCTAGGGTGTTGTTGATGAATGCTTATAAACCCTATCCTAGATGACAGGTTTGGAAGATAGTTAAGAAAAGCATGTCATTAAGTCCCTCCTCACCCCCCTCCTCGACAACTAGCCCGGGAGAGAAATGGATGATAGCCAGAACCCAAGGGCCTCCACTTCTATGGATGGATGGAGACTCAACAGCAGGAAGAATGGACCAGCAGTGAGGGATGAAAGATGTGGGCTGCAGGGTGAACAGTGGGGACTGGGGAAGGCCTTAAACAGGTGAACAGTGGGGATTAGGGAAGGCTTGAAACAGATGACACATGACCAGGTGGTCCATAAAAGACTGTCACAAGATTACTGACTCCCACTAAGTGATTGTGGACAGTTGCTTTCTTAAAATTCAGGATATAATTTATCTGATATTTTTCCTTCCTGCCTTTATAAGAGCAGGAAATCCCTCTGAAGCCTTTCACAAGAATCCTGAGAATGTATCGAAGATATATTCCCTTCCAAAGCATTAGACAGTCCCTTCTCTGTGTGCTCATAGTATGTCTGGGTATTTAGGGACCTGATTGAGTCTGGCATTGCTCTGTAGTTCTCTAAAAGAAGTGATTAAGAGACTAGAGTTGCAGTCCTTTGTCACTTCCATCCCTGTCAAGTTGAGTAAGTTACTCTAGTCCTTAATTTTCTCATCTATAAAATGGGCTCAGTAGTGCCTAACTCAAAGAGTTGCTATGATGGTTAAATGCACTAATTCAGATAAGCCTTAACATAGGACTGGCATGCAGCAATCACTTGAACCATTTTAGCCCTGGCTCTCGTCTCTGAACTCATCCACAGTAATTTGTCAATTCCCAGTCTCTTCCCTGGACCCATGACTATCCTTTCCTACCTTGATCAATGGGAAGTTAGAGTAGACACATACCGAATTCTTTTTCAAGTCAGTTAGAACAAAGCAGAATTAAGAAAGTCACCTGCTAGTGTAAAAATATCATGTAGATTAAACCTGCTCCTCACACTTGATGTGTTCTCAAAAAAGCTAAATGGCTAGTTCGGCACCAAGTGATTTTTAGATTACTTTCTCTGCAATACTGAAGCAATGTTCTGAAAGAAACAACAACAAAAAATCACAGTTAGGGGAAGAGGAACTAATGTTTGAGGATGAGACACTTTCCATTTCCAAGCCAACGGAATCCTCCCAGTTGCCCAATAAAGAGATCTTATTATTTCCATTTTGTGGGTTAAACAACTGAAACTCAGAGAGATTAAGTAATACACTTAGAATCGCTCTTCCAGGGATGGTGGGGCTTGAATCTGTGTGTAGTTCTGGGCCTCGCACCTGTCCATTTTCTACTGCATCACACCCAAAGGAGCCTTTGGCTTTTACTGAAGTTCGGCATGTGTGCCTTTAAATTTCTCACACATCACTGCCAACTGAGAGGAACTTCCTGATGCCCCACACCCTGTGAGACACATGCTTCTTTACATGATGGTCCATCCATCTAGAATGTCAGTCCCAGACAAGTCCCAGGCAGGTGGCGTGAAGTTAGGGACACTGCTTCTTAAAATGTTCAATAGAGGGCCAGAGAGATGGCTTTGTGAGTAAAGGTGCCTGCTCCCAAGCCTGATGATGTGAATTCAATTCCCAGGTCCCACATGGTGTGAGGAGAGAAGGCACGTGTACGAGTGGGGAGAGAGAGAGAGAGAGAGAGAGAGAGAGAGAGAGAGAGAGAGAGAGAGAGAGAATAAATAAATAATAAAATATAAAACAAAAGTTCCTTAAGTGAATATGCTACCCTTGCAGGGTAGGACACCTCAAGGACAAGGCCAGGGGCATTTGCTCATCTCTGTTACTTAGTAAACTGATGTGTTGTAGCCACTACTATTTGGATGGCCTCTAGCCACTTCTTCCCCACAGCATTGATCTGTTTGAGTCTATAAGTCTTTCTCTTAGACTACCCACACCACTGTGTGCCTTGCCCACATAAAGAATAGCAAGTTCACTGCAAATGCTGCCTCATCCTGGGACTGCAGATTTGGGAGCTCTCTCCTGGCCATCTGTGAGTTATCTCTGGTAGATTTGGTGTGGGCTTACTGAAATTCCCATTGGCTGAAATATTTAGGCATTTGTTCTTTTCACTCTCTAACTCCAGAAAACTTTCTTTTCACTTTCTCTTTGGTTCATGCATTCATCTCAGTTGTTTGTCATAGTGATTGACGCATAGTAGGTGCTTAGTAAATTCTGTTGAGTGTGTGAATGCTCTCTATTATCCTCAGATATTTTATACATATATAAGACTATGTAATGAAAATATAACATTAAATAAATAAAACAGATACCTAGGTACCTAATCCCCTCACTTAAGAAATAGACCATTTAGCTGGACATAGTGGCACACACTTTTAATCCCAGCATTCGTATCTCTGTGAGTTCAAGGCCAGCCTGGTCTACATAGTGAGTTCCAGGACAGCTAGGGCTAGAGGGAGACCCTGTCTCAAAAACAATAAAGCCAGAAAAAGAAAGAAAATGTTAAGTGATGGTCAGTGAAGATGCCCAGAACATCCAATGGAGAAAGATTCATTGCTTCAGCAAATGGAAAAATGGTATTGGAAAAACTGCACATTCACATACAAAATAATGAAACTGAACTCTTAACACATTTTGTGAACAAACATTAACTATAACTGACACATCTCTGTAATCCCATGCTTGGAGGGGCTGAGGCAAGAGGAGTATAAGATTGAAGCCAGCTGGGCTATATAGCAAGACTGTCAAGAAAAAAGGAAGGAAGAAAAAGAAAATGAATGGAAGGAAGGAAAGAAAGAAAAGATAAATGGACTGGGGATATAACACAGTAGTAGAACATTTGCCTAGAATAAAGAAAGAAAGAAAAAAGAAAGAGAGCGAGAGAAAGGAAAGGAAGGGAGGGAGGGAGGGGAGGGAAAGGGAAGGGAGGGAAGTAAATTAAAAAATATATCAAAGGCCTGGGGATATAACACAGTGGTAGACCATTTGCCTAAAATGCACAAGTTCTATAACAACAAAAAAACAAAACAAACAAACAAACAAAAAAAACCTTTTAAACTTGGAGGCTTGGGATGTAGCTTAGTGATAAGCATTTGCCTAGATGCACAGGATCCTGTATTCAATTTCCAGCACCACCAGAAACAAACAAACAACAACCAAAAAAAAACATACAAACAAACAAGATTTGAGAAATGTGTCAATGACCCAAATGTAAGACCTGCAACTATAAAGCTCTCATGCTCCTAAAATAAAACATGGGAAAAAGCTTCACAACTTTGGACTTAACCATCATTCCTTGCATATTACATGAAAAGCACAGGTAACAATAGCTAAAATAGGCCAATGAGAGCACATCGAACCTTGGAAAGGTTGGCCTTAGAAAGGAAATCCTGTCATCTGCTACAATATGAACGAGCCTTAAGGAAAGCATAGTAAGAGAAGTAAGTTAGTCACAGGCGAGCGTTGGGCGATTCAGCTTTTATGAGCTTTCTAAACTCGGCACACTCAGAGAGTAGCATAGTGGTTGCCAAGACCCACAGGGAGTAAGAATAGTTGTTTAATAGATACAGTTTCAGTTTTACACAAATAAAAGGTTTTAGAGATCTATTGCACAGCAGTGTATATATCAACACTGATGTACTTTAAAAAGCTTATGGTGGTAAAAACTGCTGTATAATTTTACAGTGATAAAAAATGAATAGAATTGCAGGATGACAGGATTTCCATATCCCAAATTGCTTCCAAATTGCTGGACTCAATACATTCAATCATATTCAAAGTGATCAGGCCATGTGCCCCCTCAGTAGCGATGTGTAAGAATTCCAGCTGCCCTGCTCCTCACTCACACTTGTGACTCTCATGCCTTGTCAGTTTTGCCAATCTGCTTGATTTTGTGAATTTTTTCATTAAAAAAAAATCATTTATTGCTGGGTGTGGTGGGGCACACCTTTAATCCCAGCACTCAGGAGGCAGAGGTAGGTGAGGGTGTTTGAGGTTTCACGCTGTTTGTCAAAAGTCTCTCTGTTATTTCACTTTTTGTTGTTTTGAGACAGGGTCTCATGTAGCTCAGGCTGGCCTTAAACTCACTATGTAATTGGGGCTGGCCTTGAATTCCTGATTTCCTGCCTCATCATCTGTAGTGATGGAATTACAGGTATGAGCCACAGTCTCCATATTTTCAAAAATCATTTTTGAGGCTAGATGCGAAACCACGCCCCTGAAATCCTAGCACCTGAGAGGCTGAGACAGGATGATCATGAGTTTGAAGACAATGTAGGCTGCATCGCAGAATTCTGCTTAAAAAATAGTTATTGTTAGATTGTTACGTGCCAGTGGGTTGAGCAGAGCAAAAAAGAACAAAGCTTCCCTCTAACGTTCACTGAGTACTGAGGGCGCGTTGGTTTGTATTTCTTGTTCTGGTGAAAGGTATTGAACCCAGGGCTTTGCTCGATGCAAACACATATTTTGCCACTGACGTATTATAGTAGCATGCTTTATTTCATTTTTTGATGTATATTTTAATTGCTTTTTTGGTGACTAGAGAATCTGAGTAGCTTTTGTGATATTTCTTGGTATCTGGATTTCTTCTCCAGTGATGGTAGCCATACATTTTTCTATTGTTCAGTTTGTCTTTTTTTTAAAAAAAAAAAAAACTGATTTGGGGCTTGAGAGATTGCTCAGTGGTTAAGAGTACTGGCTATTCTTCCAGAAGACCAAAGTTTGAATCCCAGCACCCACATGGCAGCTAACAACTGTCCATAACTCCAGTCCCAGGGAATTCAACAGCCTCTTCTGTCCTCTGCAGGCATTGCACGACACAGGTGCACTTACCTACATGCAGGCAATACATGCATACATATAAAATAAAAATAGTAAGTAAAATGTAAAAACTGATTTTTAAAATCAATTTTTCACATACTCTGTGTACAAATCTTTTCATAAGCCATCGAGTAGCCATGGTCTACCACCTAGTGATTGGTCTGGCCACTTAGTAGAGGCACCTTTAAAGACAGCAAGTTTGGAGCTAGGGTATAGCCCTGTGCTTTGTGTATGCTATCCAGCAGGATTTCCGGCATTCATTCCTTGCCCCACCTGCGCTCCCTGTCTCTCAAAACAGGAATCAAATTTTGATGTAGTCAAATTTATTTATCTTTTCCGTTATGCTTTACTCTTTTATGCTCTGTTTTAGGAGATTTTTTCCCCTGCTCTGAGGGTTTTCTCCTAAAAAATTAAAGTTGTTCTCAAATACAGTTTTTTAATTAGTTTATTTATTTGGGTATGTGTATGTAGTACATGTTTATATGTTGCATATGCACATGTGTATGCAGGTACATGCATCCCTGCATGCTTGTGTGAGGCCAGAGATTCATGTGTGTCCTCTAACACTCCCCATCTTATTTTTGAGACAGGATGGAGCTCACCGTTTCAGCCAGCCAGAACCCACCTGTCCCTACCCCCACTACTGGGCTGGGGTTATGGATGTGTGCCTGGCTTTTACATGGTTCTGGGAGTCTGAACTCGGGTCCTCATGCTTATACACAAACCCTTTATCTAATGAGCCAGAAAGTTTGCCTAGTATTCATGAGGCCCTGAAGTCAATCCCAACACCACATAAACTTTGTGGTGGTACATGCCTAAAATTCCAGCACTTGGGCAGTAGAGGCAGAAGGATGAGAAAGTTAAGGTCATCCTCTGCTACACAGTGAGTTCAATGTCAACTTGGGTAAAGTAAGACCCTGTCTCAAAAACAAAGAAAGAAAACAAATAAAAACAAAGAGAGGATTTTCTTCTGCCTGGAGAAGGCAGATGGAAGGCAGTATGTCCATGAGCCAGAGTTGTTCAGGGGCAGTTGTTGAACCTGAGAAAGGGCTGCCTGCCCATAAGGGTTTGCAGCTTCAGGTGCTTATGAAAGCAATGGGATGTGTTTCATTTTGTTAGGTGGCAGCAAGTGCATGTGTGTGTATGGAGTTGGCCAAATAGAAATTACTGTTTACCTGGAAGAGGAGACATGAAGAAGCAAGGGACAGACGAAGTGATCCTCCAGGTCTCTGTGAACCTAAATGTATCAGCAACCGACTGCAAGACACATATTAAAGCAAATGTGCTGCCCTGTGCAGACTGCTCTGCCTCCATACCTACTTCTCACTCCTTACCTAGAACTTTCTACACTGTAGAGACGGAATGATCTCAAGAGAAAAGCCCAAAGCCATCACAGAAAAGATAAAAGACAAAGCACAGGAAAACAGAAGGCTAGCTGGGGACAAGTAGAAGTGGGCGTGCCCTTCCCCCGAAGCCTGTGAAAGGGGCTGTGGAAGGTTTTAGTGGAGGAGGGGACGATGCTGCAGCTGCTATTTGGATCTCCATGGAGGATGAGTCTTTTTTTTTTAATTTTTCATTGCATTTTTACGTTTTTGGTTTTTGTTGTTGTTGTTGTTGGGTTTTTTGGGGGGGGGGTCTTTTTGAGACAGGGTCTCCCTGTAGCCCCAGCTGTCCTAGAACTCACTATGTAGACCAGGCTGGCCTTGAACTCATAGAGATCTGCCTGCTTCTGCCTCCCAAGTGCTGGGATTAAAGACGTGGGCCACCACGCCCAGCCATTTTTACGTATTTGGGGGTATGCGTGGAGCGTGGTGCTCATGTGCAGGTGAGAGGATATCTTCTGGAGGTCGTTTCTCTCCTACCCTCTGAATTCCAGGGATCGAACTCAAGTCGTCAGGGTTGGCGGCAGACACCTTTACCCACCGAGCCATCTCTCCAGCCTTGAGACTGCTTCTTGAGTCTTACAGTTGGGCCAACTGAAAGTCCTTCTCGTTCTATTTAAACCCAATGAGAAGGGACTTCGGGAAGGAGACAGGGGGAAAGATTTGGGGGAAAGAGGAATAAAATAGCCTGTCCTCTACAACAGAGCAGGAGTGGAGTGGAAAGGATTCTCAGAGGAGAGACTGGCAGGGGGATGCATGACGCTTTCAGCTGCTCCAGAGGGATAGCAACATCAATCTTTAGTTTTTCATCCTGGGCAGATGAAGGGGAGCAAGAGAGGAAGGACAACACAGCGTGAGTTATTACACAGCCCTTGCTTCCTGAGTACCATGAGTAAAAGATTTATGTAGTGAAACTTGAGCAGAGGGTTCTAAAAATGCTCAAATCAGCTTCAGACACATTTACCAACTAGATTTGTGCACATGTGCATGTATACACCACTCTCCATATGCACACTTACACTCACTTCCAACACTTTTCAGAACTAGCCCTGGCTCTTCTGTTTCCACACAGGCTCCAGGGTAGATCAAACCATTGATGTCTTGTTCAGGTTGATGTGATACAATGTTGTAAAAGTGATGAAGAGTTGGCAGAAGTCTGCACTGACGATTTTGAATTGAATATGGTAAATGCTTGTTCTTGAGAAAAAAAGGACATAAGGGATCAGTGTTTCACATTAGGTACTGTCACCCACATAGGAGAAGAGGCTGAGCTTTGATTCATTGGAAAGAAAAAGGCTCAACAGATGGGAAAGATGACTTCTGGAAATGCCAGCTAAAACTTCAGGGCTGTAATTGCAAAAACCAGACAGACTGAACTGGAGGGAATGTACATCTGCCGAGAAAGAGACCACACTGCTCAACAGATGGGAAAGATGACTTCTGGAAATGCCAGCTAAAACTTCAGAGCTGTAATTGCAAAAACCAGACAGACTGAACTGGAGGGAATGTACATCTGCCTCCGGTCTCTTCTCTACCTCCTGGGAGTCAGTGTACAGCCAGAAGCTGGTGGGGAGAAGGACCTTTGATCTCATACTGTTGGGTGCTCTAATGAGGAGCATGTTGCTCTGTCTGGGTTTCTCTGGTTCTGAGCTTGCAAACAAGCCAAACCCGTGGCTACATCCTGGCTGGTTTGAAGCTGTTTTTAGACAGACTCGGAGAGGGAAAGGGAGCAGGAGACTTGGGCTGCTGAGGGAGCAGCTCAGCCACTCCTCACCATGCTTGGTTCTACGCCATCCACACTGAGCTCGACCACTCTTTCCCAAAGAGCCTTCCTCTCTGGAAAGTCGTTTTGTGTTTAACTCCACTCCCCCATGCTTCCAAGGTAATTACATCCAGGACATGCGTGCAGAAGACCTTAATAAGTTCAAAAGTAGTTACAGTCATCCCTGCGACTTGGGATTATCTTTTAAGATGCATTTATTTGTATTTTACACTTCTTAGGTTGAACCCCATGCAATGGCTGACATATCTGACCATTTTGTCCAACACTCTGACTTCCATGTGCACTGCAGTTCCATGCACATACCCACAGGCAGACACGCGTAATTTAAAACAAAAATAAATATAAAAAAACTATATAATATACTGGAAGTGTTATGAAGGAAAAATAAAGATAAAGGGGACAGGGTGGGCTGTGATACTTTGTGATTTCATGGTTAGGGAAGGCCTTATGGAAAAAGACCTGAAGGGAGTGAACAGGTGAGTCACTATGAAGGGATCTGAGGGACCTTCCTGGAAAGATCCAGGATTGCAGCAATCCTGGAGAGAATATTCTAGTTTTTTCTTCTAAATGCCTCCAGGATATATAATACATTCAGGAGTGGAATTACTACTTTTTAGGTTGCTATTTTAGATAAACTTGTAGGAAAGGCCTCCCTGAGAAAGAACCACCCAGGAGAGAACTGCATGTGAGGAAGGAGCAGAGATGGAACCAGCCCATAGAGAAGCGTTCAGCAGAGATGTCTTTTCTATGGTTGGTTGGTTGGTTTGGTTGATAGGGCCTTCCTGTAACCCCAGCTGGAACTTGCTATGTAGACCAGGCTGGCTTCAGTCTCACAGACATCCACCTGCCTCTGTCTCCCAAATTCTGGGATTAAAGATGTGTGCCACCACACCTGGCTGCATTTGTTTTTTAAAAAAATTATTGAGCTTTTGTACATTTCTTACAACAGTTCTTAATCAAATTTAGACCTGCCCCCAACCATGCCCCCAATTCCTGCACCACACCACCACCCCGCCACCAGACCTCATGCATTGTGTCATGCATGTTAAGTCCTATCCAGTCAACCATTTTACCCAGATGTCCTTCAGTTCAACTTCATCCACTGGAGTCTGCTCAGCCTATGTAGATGTCCTAAGTAAGGTCTACTGTCCCTCCCCCAGTAATAATCCATCTCTAACAGTTCCCAGGCTAGGGCTGGCTTGCTGCCCATTTCCCTTGCTCCATTCTGGGTCCTTGTCTAATTGCGTTGGCATGGGTCTTGTGCTTGATGTCACCATTGCCACAAGTTCACATGTGCAAGTGTCCAGTTCCCTGAAAGCTTCTATTTCTCTATGTCCATGGGCCAACACTGACTCTTACAATCTTCCCACAATGGTCCCTGAACCATGGATGGGTGAGGTTTAATATAGGTGTCTATCCAGGGATATGCACTCTGCAGTCTCTTATTCTCTAAAATTTGGCCAGTAGTGGCCTTCTGTGTACACCACACTCTCTTATATGAGGAAGCATTACTGGTGAGAATTGAAGGATACACTAATTTCCTCTCTACCCCCTGTTCCACTATGTTCTCTGAGCCCTAGTTATAGAGGTTCCACTGTAGATATATCACCAAGGACTGGGCATCTCTCAGATGCATTTGTCTTTTAAATTGATGAAGTTGACTGTCCCTATGCAGATCTTACACTGTGTAAGTCATAATATGATTCAGGCAGGGCTTATGTCAGAACAGGAGCATCTATAGGTATTTCAAGCAGAAGGCTATTTACTACAGGGAATTTGATGCTTACAAGTGTGTTTGTTGTAAAGGCTAAAGGAGCAGGAGTCATAAGGTGCCATCAGATCCACAGGCTGAAGAGAACAGCACCTGGGCTGCAATTCTAAAGTCCAGAAGCTCTGCTCCCTCTATCGCAACACAAGCGCTGCTCACAAATGACTCAAAACTTCTTGAACAAGGCTGCAGTCAGTACTTATAACTTTCACGGTTGACTATCCATTGCATTTGCCTTTGATCAGAACCTGGTTGATTCCGGTGCCTGATGGAGAGGCCCAAACCTTTGTTCCTGGAGTGTCTGACCCTTTGGAGGATCCTACCTACATTCAATTGCTCTGAACCTTCTAGAACCTTTCCCCCTTGACATGTAATGAACCCCTGAGGATCTCCTCCTGACCTTACTTCAAAGACGACTGCCTTGCTTCACTATAGTCCCATAGGAGTCCCTCTGCTTTTAGGAAAGTTCAGTGGTGTGAAGAATATAAAATAGCCAGGAAGCTGTAACATTCTTCAAGGAGTTCACACCACAATGAAAGAAATTGACAAACTTCTCAGAAGATGAAAAGTTAAAGGATCAAGAGACCAGAAGGCTTTTCACTCAGGTCATATGTGTAACAGTGAAAGGAATCGGCTGTGTGTATTCCTCTTCGTGCCTACATCCATGGATTCTGGCTACAGGAGAAATATATCCAAATATGGCTTACCCACCAATTTCATAAGAAAGCTTTCCCACCACTCAGGGTGCTGTTGGCAGTACACTTGAGCCTTAGATCATTCTAGCACTACAGAAAGCTAACTGCCTACAGGTGAGGGGTACAGGGTAAAACCACTGAATCCTGTGACTATGAGCACAGGTAAAGCAAAAACTCTAGATAGAAAGTCTATCATGCAGTTTTCTTTTTCTATTTTAAATAAATAAAGGCTTTTATTAGATTGCTATAATTTATAGTCATATAAATTAATATAAAGTTTTGATGAGTTATCACTAAGTGAACACATCTATGCATCTTTATCCAGAGTTATAAGTAAGTGGTGGGGACATGGCTGAGGGGTAGTGTGCTTTCCTAACATTCATGAGGCCCTGGGTTTGATACCTAGCACCCCAAAATAAACAAATAAATAGCATAGTAAAAATTATATGTGAAAACAATTCCAGGGCCTAGAAATATGGCTCAGTGGTTAAGAGCACTTGCTGCTTTTGCAGAGGACTTGAATTTACTTCCCAGCACCCATGCTGGGCAGCTCACAACTGCCTGTAACTCCAGGTAATATGATGCCTCTGGTCTCCAAGGGCACTTGCGCTCACGTGTACATACCCACACATAGACATACATATAATTTAAAAACAATAAAAATAAGTCTCTTTTTAAAGTGGTTGCATGAAAGTAAAGAGCAGTTATACCTTCCTGGTGACCCATTGCTTTTATAATTATATTATGACTGCATTTTGAGGTGGTTTTTTTTTTTTTTTTCGGCTCACTATAGCTTTAGCACAGCTCTCTTCTCACTAGAAGCCGCCATCTTGAATTTTATGCTTTAAAAATAATTTTACCATCTAAGTATGCATTCCTTGGGCCAGTTTGCTCCAGAAACCACATGATGGAAGAAGAGAACCAACTCCTGTAAATTGTCCTCTGATCCTCACTTGTGTACCATGGCACGTGTGTGTGTGCCACACACAAATACATTTTTAAGTGTGCATTCCTTAAAAACATACTTTAATTTTATTTGTTATGAACTTACAAATCAATGCGTTTTAGTATCCCGACATTTTGACCAACGTGCATTAAATATTTATTTCTATCAGTGTGTTCAGCTGTAGCTTCTTGATTTTTTTTTTTTTTTTGGATCTACATGATTTTATTGTAACAGAGAAACCAGGGGGCAGTAAATCTACAGATTAGAGCAGATGGGGGTTATTTTCTTCTGATTCTACTCCGTTCTGCCTGACTCATGTGAGGAGACGGGCTTTGCAGCCAGGATGAATGAAGAGGTCCAGCTGGGCAGAGGCCCCGACAAAGAAGAGCCAAGTAATCACTGAAGAGGACACTGAAATAAAGTGCAGGCGCCCACTCTCCGAGGCTCTTGGCTGAGAAGGGAGAGCTGAGCAGAAAACTAGGCTCTCCATTCTTAACTAAATCCTGATAGGGTAGGGCTGACGGTCAATCAAACAGCAGAATGGGATGAAAATCTAGGCTATAGAACAGCATGACAAGAGACAGCCTTCTTTCTCCTGTTAACTAAGCCAAGATACAACATCTATTATTTTTCTTGCTGCAGTGGCAACAGATTTGTTGGTTTTTATAAAGCATGATTTCTGTATTGTGGACTGCTGATACAGTTGCTCTGTATCACACGAGGACGACTGTTAATGACAGAACTAGGTTGTTCCTCTCAGAGCCTCTAATATGAGCTGTCTCAGCTGGATCCACAGAGGAGCCCCTGACACCATATGATGCTTCAGTTAAAGCTTCTGAAATATTGCAATGTCATGAATGACAGGTTTTGATTTTGGTGCTGTGACTTTCTTGTCATGTAAACTCTTTCAGAAAGGTTGGAGACAGAAGGATGAGGGAGAGTTTGGTTTAAAGCCAACAAAGTTCCAGACTCCAGCGTGAAGGCCTCTGCCCTACTTTACCCCACATCCTTCTCGGAGGAACACGCTCAAATCGCTGAGTGTTATGCACTGTAGTTGAAAGAAATGATCCACTCACCACCATCCACCCTCCCTCATCCTGCACGTGAATCTCACAAGAGCAAAGGCTGAAGGAAAGGTTGTCTCTGGCTCCTTGTACCCAGGAAATTACTTGGTGACCTGGTGAATGGCATGGGCAAGGTAGCCCACATTGCCAGAAGTGACCCCTGCCACAGAGACTCGGCCATCCTTTGTCATGTAGATGGAGAACTGTTTGGTCAGCCGTTCCACTTGCTCAGGCTTTAGGCCAGTGAAACAGCTTCTTGATTTTTATGTTTATTTAAATATTCCACTGCCTAATGTTCCAAATATTAACTGTTCTATTGCTCTGAACATTTGTTACCTTAGAATGGATGAAATATGGCATTTTTTCATACCTAAAAATTCTGCCAGGCTCTTATTCCCAATTTGCCTGTTTTTATAGTATTTGGTTCTTTCTTATTTTAAAGTATTCTCCTTTTGCCTCCTTAGTCACATAAGCACACTTTATCTGTGAGAATACTATAATACTCAATCTTTTTGATTACTAAGATCAACACTACCTCCAAATACACCTAAGGAGCCTCCAGAACCTGCTCCCTCACTGACCACCAGATTCTCAATTCTCTTCTTAGTTTTGGTCCCTTGGGGGATTTTTCTTCCTAGTGAGCTCAACTATACATCTAAAGAAATTTTTAGATTTTATCTGGCAATTCTAAGTGCTTTATAGTAAAACATTCTTCTTTGCTATAATACTGGAAGTAAAAGTCCAACCGCATTACTATGTGCTAAAAATTTTCCATTTAACAAATGAAAAAATTGAGGTTAAATGATTTTCCAAATTCACAATATAATTATAAGTGGCTGAACCAAGGTCCAAAGAGAGGTCACTTGTCTCCCAAACCCATGCTCTTAGCACTGAACCATACGTAGGCAGCTTTGCTATTTTTACTTCCCTGATACAACAGCCACCTTTCACATTTGTTAATGCAATGATCATATTCTTATCCACCACAGAGGATTTGGGTTGGCTTGTGCTTTCCCAAAATATCACAGTGAAGCTTTGATGAATTTCTGGATATTCTGTTAAGAAATAAAACAAAACAAAAAAAACAAACTTCTAGGTTTGGACACCACTTTAAAAGGACATCTTGTCACTATCCCCTTACTCCAAACAGAGTCATCCCACAACCATCACAGTTTGCTGGAAGATGGATCTGTTAGAATCTAAAGTGCTGTAGAAGAAAAGCTGTAAATTATTTTAGTCAAATTCTTTTTCTTTTCTGATCTTTTTAAGACAGGGTCTCCCTATTGCCCCAGCTGACCTGGAACTCCCTATGTAGACCAAGCTGGCCTGGAACTCACAGAAATCCACCTGCCTCTGCCTCCCAGGTTCTGGGATTAAAGGTGCGTGCCATCACACCTGGCCTTTACTCAAATTCTTAAGCTTAATGACTCTCACCGTAAGGTTTTCCTCCTGAGTTCTGAACCCACTCTCCTTTTTGTGCCTTCATCCTCTAGTCACAGGACAGACAAAAGGGCTTTCCCTGTTTTATTAAAATACCATTTTTGCCACCTCCTGTACCACTCTTTACAGCATAGTCCCTGTGGAATTACCCAGATCCTTGAAGCTTTTCCTGATTTCTGCTTTTTGGTCATGATTTTTTTTTCTTGGCTATAACTCCCTGTGAGTTATCTCCCATTAATGATGCTGACATACAGGAGCCAGATAAAGTGCTATATAAATGCTAAGTAATCACAGCCAGCTTGGCTTTGAGATACAGGTTATCTTGAGCTGCTATGTTATGGGATCAACCCCCTGTTGACATTCAGGATGAAGTTTGCCAGCTGCAGACTTCATGTCCTCCCAGTGGGATATTGTGATGAGTGTCAGTGTTCTACCAAGAGCTTTTAAGAGAGAATATGATATCATTTGATGGTCTGTCTGTTCTTTAACATTATATATGTATATGTATTCTGTTATACACTAGTAGACTTTCAGAGTGTGGCTACCTCAGGAGCCCTGAGCAAATTTTCTTGTTGGGTTTTGAAGTGAGGGTAAAGAGGAGGAAGGCTCAAGTACATCTTAAGATGGGGCCGGGCACATTCATAATTCAGACACTGTCAGGAAAGATTTACTTAAAACTGAATTAGTTGGGAGATGGAAAGATAGTTCAGGGGGTAAGAGCACTGGCTACTCTTGCAGAGTATCTGGGTTTGAGCTCCAGCACTAACATGGCCAGTAACAACCACCTGTAACTCCAATTCCAGGGGAATCTAATGCCCTCTTCTGCCTCTGCAGGCATTTCATGACATGGGTGCACCTACCTACATGCAGGCAATACACTCATACACATACAATAAAAATAATAAAATATTTTTAAAGTAACCTAGAAAAAACAATTGTTTTGACTATTCAATATTAAATGAGCAACCATATGAATTTTTTCAGTGACTAAACAAAGTCATACCATTGTTTTAGCATTATGTATGGTCATCATCAAAGGATGTATTTTCAACATTTATGTAGAACAGGTGACCAGAAAGCAATTCATTCTCAGCGTCACTGTCTGTATGACATACCATCTCAGCTCTTGAAAGGCAAAATCTCCAATCATTAACTCCTTAGTCTTCACGGTATTAAATAGATAGATGATGATAGAAAGATAGATAGATAGATAGATAGACAGATAGACAGATAGAGGTATATGATAGATAGATAGATAGATAGATAGATAGATAGATAGATAGATAGTAGACAGATAGATAGATAGAGGTATATGATAGATAGATAGATAGATAGATAGATAGATGGATGATAAATTTTGAGATTTTCCATTAGAATCAAACTGGAAACCTGACATGACAGCACATGCCTGTAATCTCAGCACTTGGGACACTGAGGTGGTAGGGTTGCCAGTTCAAGGCCAGGTCAGCTACAGAGTAAGACATTATCTCAAAAATACGCAGCTGAACATAGTGATGCATGTTTGTAGTCCCAGTACTTGGGAGGTAGAGGCAAAAGGATCAAGAGTTCAGTGTCATCCTTGGCTATGCATAGAATTTAAGACCAGCCTGGACTACATGAGACCCTGAAGAAAAAAAAACATGGACTGGGAAACTGGGGTTATAACTCAGTGCTTGAGTACTTACCTGGCATATATGAAGCCCAGGGTTTGATCTCTGACACCACATAAACAAACAAATAAATCTTCCTATATTTGACATCTGTGTGTTCCTAAAGGGATTATTAGTATGATGTGTTCCTCCATTAAATGTATATTATTCGAGATCTATAACCAGTCTATTTACTGATATACATATATATGTATATTATACTGATCTAATATATATATATATACACACACATATATATATATAATTTTTTTGTCTTTTTGAGACAGGGTCTCCCTGTAGCCCCAGCTGGCCTAGAACTCACTATGTAGCCCAGGCTGGCCTTGAACTCACAGAAATCCACCTGCCTCTGCTTCCCGAGTGCTGGGCTTAAAGGTGTGTGTCACCACTCCCAGCTTGTTGGTACATTTTTTGTACTTTGCTGTACAGTGTTGAAGAGAAGGCACAATTAGTATATATAAAGACATATACATGTAGCCTTTAATCCACAGACAAGGGTACACACACACACACACACACACACACACACACACCTTCCATCTCTCTTTCCTGGATGCCTCTATGCCCAAACACACTTCAGGCTAGAGCCAGAGAAGTCAGTTGCCTTTTCTGTTTGCCCCATACAGACCAGCCAGGGTGACCACATCACTCTCATCTGCTTAGAGTCTTCCTCTTTTCTAAAGGACAACTAGGGCTATAGCTGTGTTTCCTGTCAACAATTTTGGTAGAAATCCCTGTGCCGTCTGTATTGTTCTGCCAGATTCCAGTTCCTCGGCTTCTCAGGCTCCTTTCCCTGGCTCTCCGCTACAGGTTTCTGCTCAGACACTTGAACTCTCTCCACCACACTGTCCTCTCCAACGTCTGAGCTTCAGAACTGTTACCCAAGCTGGGGCACAGGCCTCTCCCTGTCTTCTCTTGCCCCAGTTCAGAGCAGCCTTCTGTGGGAAGCGCTACCCTATTTGACTCCTCCAGCCTGTGCTACAGCTCCCACTCTTCCCCTTTCCTCCTGCACATCCCTCACCTGCATTGTCCCTGATCACATATCATTCAGCCTGAGTCCCGAATTCATGCTCCACCTCTCTGACAAATGAGGCGGGCTCCCCGCATGCAAGGATTGGCTTCACCTCTTCTTCTGGGTATTTCCCTCCCCCAGCCTAGGCAACCCTCTTCCTGACAGGGCAGATTGACATCCTGGCTAGTATAGAAAAGTTCAGTCTTGATACGTCTTCTATCTCTTTTCTTAATTAATCTGATGTGCTTGGCACCAGCTCTGCTGCCAAAGAGGTATTTTCTAGGAGACAGAGGCATGTCGGAGGCCTTGTTCCTCCTTCCCTTCCCAAATAGACTAGTATTTCAACCTGACAGCTCCCAGCCAGTCCTCTGTCTATGGAGCATTGAATGTTTATTTTCCTGATGTTTTTATTCCAAAGTCTTTGCCAGGGTCATGTTGTTGAAGTCTGCCAAGCGACAGCAGCCCCTGACCCTGCTACTGAAATCCGACACATTTTACAGGTACAGCTGTTGTCAGGAAATTAGAGAAGCCAAAGGCAAAAAAGGAATCCTCTAGAGATCATCTTAGACATGCCCTGTCTCTAGTCTAGCACCTATCCGTTTCTGCCTGGTAAATTAGAAAATATCTAATATTTAAAACACCACAGAAAGGGGATAGATGCCACACTGTTCAACCCCATTCCATTATCCAGCAGCCTACACAGAGTAATGTGTCACTGTATGAACCCACAGCTTCTCTCTGAATATCAAGTCCTTTCCACTTATTTAGCTTCCAGAAAATGGGCAATGATGAATATAAAGTGCTGTATGTGTTTTAAATGAATAATTTAGGGGCTGGAGAGATGACTTAGTGGTTAAGAACACTGACTATTCTTGCAGCAGACCCGGGTTCGAATCCCAGCACCCACATGGCAGCTAACAACTGTTCAGAACTCCAGTTCCAGGGGATCCGACAGCCTCTTCTGTCCTCCGTGGGCATTGCCTGACATAGGCGCACTTACCTACATGCAGGGAATATACGCAAATACATAAAATAAAAATGATAAATAAAAAAATTTTTAATTAATAATTCAAACAGAAATAATCTAGAGAAATGATGATACATGGTCATCCATGATGGGATAATTCAATCTTCAACACGCTATACTCTCTCCAAAGATCAGAATAATTCCCAGATGGATTGAATTGTTAGCTATAGACATGGAAAGTCCTCCTGGCAGATAATGTGAAACAAGTTTCCAGGTCTGAATTAGTCTTACTCATCAATTTAAATGCTTTCTGTCTGCATACACAGCAGCTCTTCCTCTAGCCAAGTCTCAGAGAGCTTTCATGACAAACACCTATGTAGGGCCGGGGATGTAGAATGTCTTAAGGACATTCTAACTACAGACTTGCCTAGCATGCACAAAACCCTGGATTCAGTCACCAACAGCACATAAACTGGGCATGGTGGTACATGCCTATAATCCCAGCACTTGGGAGGTGGAGACAGAAGAATCAGGAGTTCACTGTCATGGTTGGCTACAGAGTGAATGAGTTCAAGGCCAGTTTGTACTACATGAGACTCTATATTTAAAAAGACACCAGTGTAATGCTAACCATCTAGCTATAAGCAGCAAGCAGAAGGAAAAGTGTTTTCTGGCTAATGTATCCACTTGTTGCCATTTGTCTGAATATTTCTAAACAGCCCAGTAAAGGACGGGTATTTTCCACTATCAGTCCACAAACATACCTAAAATCTTGTAGTGGAGCAATGTCCATGGGAAAAATTTAGTGTATGATTAACTTTTTTCTGCACTTGGCATGCTGTGTGGTTGATAGGGCTTCTCCTCACTTGACTAGCCCAAGACTGGCACGACTGTGTTGGCATTGGTTATGAAGAGAGATGTGTCTCAATAGTGCCAGAGAGTCTGTCAAACAACTGACTGTAAGGCAACTGCTTTGATCTGTAGGAGAAAAAAAGCAGAATGCAAAGCAGAACAGCAGGGCAGAGATGCCATTCCCCATGCTGGCTGGGGCCAGCAAACAGGAACACACATCCTGAGAGTGAATTGCACCTATCGATCAGAGGAAGAGTGCAGAGAAAATTGGGTGACCCAATTCAAGATTCTTTCATTGCCTTTGGAGAAAATGCTTTCCTATCAGCTACCTTTTCAAGAGACCAGCAGGTGTGGGTCCCTGACAATCTAGTGAAATGAATGGTGAGTCAAGAATGTGAACAGTGTGTTTGGAAATACACAAACCTGATTAGTTAAGAAAAATCTAAAGTCCTGAATTGTCTAGATTTATATTTCTGTCTACAAGTCAAGCAATGACTTTCTAAAATTCTGCTTCCATTGGTGCCATGTAATTTTCATCACAGTAGCCCTGGTCTACTTGGTTTATTTCCACAAATCAAAATTGCTAGAAAATTGTTCAAGCCAGTCCCCAGTTCTCCTCACCACTTGACCCAGTATGGGTTCAATCTGGGATGAGAGAAGAGAAACACAAAGTTGAGGTGTAGGGAAGCCACAGTCTACCTTCTTTCCTCTGAAGACATCTAAGCTTGAGCAGTTCTGAACTAGAGAAAGGAGATGATGTCACAGTAAACCAAGTTTAGAATCTTAAAGACACACTTCAAGGACATTCTAACTACAGACTTGACATTTTAGACTGGTGTTACAAGACTGTTAGCTAAAAGTAGGTGAAAAAGTCTTGGGGCATCCTGGAATTTTAATCCAAAGACCAAGAAGAGTTGCTTAACATTTGTTGGCTATTTATTTATTTATTTATTTATTTATTTATTTATTTATTTATTTGTTTTGGGTTTGGAAACAAGGTCTCACTCAGTTGCCCAGGCTGGCCTTGAACTTCCCATGATCCTCCTGACTCAGTCTCCCAAGTGCTGGGATTCTAGGCATGAGCCGCCACACCTGCTATTCATTATTTATATGAGGTCATGAAAGACAAATATTATGCCCCATTTTGTCTTTTAAAGACTGTGTATTAGTGAAGGGTGGCTTGGAATGAGCTCTCCAAGGGGTTCAATGGTTCAAACACAATAGAAAGTTATTCCTCCTTCAGGAAAAGACCCGGTGGATGGTTCTGGTCTCTTGTCAGCTCTCTTCTACATGTGATTCAGGGATCCAGACTATTCCCATCTTGTGTCTGCACTATTCCCTAGGGCCTCTGGGTCTGCATCATGACAGAGAGAGGGAGAGCAGAGAAGGCACTGGAAAGGGGGCTTGAGAAGTTTTGACCTGGAAATGGCAAGCACATTCCATTAACTAGAACCCAGTCACATGGCTACAACAAACTGCAAAGAGAACTGGGGGATTTAGTCTATCTAGCATGGGTACACAAGAAGAGTTATCCTGTATGAGAGGAGTAGTTGCTATAGAGACTAGCATGGGAAATCCTCGGAGAGTACCAGTGGTTCCATCATAAGTGTTTGTGAGAGGACTTGTTCTTCTTCAAAAGGGAAGTCATTACTTCCCTAAGGAACTTTACTCTGGATGGCAATGCGTTTATGAATGGTAGGGAGCAAAGAGGGGAGTAGAGAGAAGCAGGGACTTGGGGGAGGCCAGAAGCAAAGGCAGTCACAATCATCTGTCCTACAAGGACAGATGAGTCTCCTGTCACTGTTCCCCTGAGACTTTCTCCAGTGGACTTTCAGTCTTTTTTGTAATGAAAATGCCCTGATGTTAGAAGTGGACACAGTCCTAAAAATCCTCTTCGCTAATTGAAAAAAAAAAAAAAAATCCAGTAAAATTTGTCACTGGACACAGAAACCAATAAAATCCACGACAGTGGAATTGCTAGGTCCTCAATCTTAAATATAATAAACATAGTTCACATTAGATTAATTCCAAAACCGGAGTTGTTTTTTTTTTTTTTTTTAAAGTCTCATTCTGGTAGGATTTGAAGACACATCTGGTGCTCCAGAGGTGGGGGTATCATCACAAGACAATTGACTATTTTTATTAAAGAAAAGAAAAAACCACCCCCTCCCCCATTTCTCTCCCGCGGTAGAGGAAAACAACTTTGAAGGGCTAGGAAAGCTTCCCAATTACCTACATTCTCGGCCTCTAGCTCTCCATTAAAAATAAAAAGGCGCCTCCATTCTCTCCAGGATGGACCGGTCTCCAGCAAAGCTCCGGACTTCACACTTTTCCCAGCCTCCCTGTTCCACTGGGGTTTATTTTAAGCAGTCTCCCCTACCCCATTTCTTGAGACCAGCTGTAACTGGAACGCTGGTCCAGTACTGGAAAAACTAAAAGAGGGGGAAGGTCCGTCAAATTTCAAGAAAATCTCAGCCAAGACTTCCTAGTGGATGAAAAGGATTTGGGTGAAAAATAGCCAGTTAATGCAGACATTGGGGGATTGAAATGAACCCACACATCTTCCAGTGTAATTATGGAGAAAGAGCTGTGACCTCCCCCCGCCACCCCCTTTGGTTGTGGAGCTTGGAGCCACAACGTTGCAGAGCGCTGTCTGGGGAGACTGGGAACCCCTCAATTCATTCCCGCCTTTCTTTTTCACCAACACACGGCCAAGCAGGGGCTTGAGCCAAGGAAAGTCTTCCGGCCGCCCTGGTACCAGCTGCTCCGCTTGAGGGGCCGCGTCGGGGTCTCACGCGGGTCGCCTGAGCCGCAACTCCCACGTGGCCTGGAGGGCCGCGCCCCTTGAAAACCCGTTTGGGGGCTCTGGGTCCCGCAGCGCGACTGCGGGGAAGAGACTCTCCGCTGCCTCAATCCGGGGTGCTGTAGTGGGATCCAGGTCCCGAAGAAGAGGAGATGCCCAGCCTAGCGCTGCGCCAACGCACAAAGTTCTGCTAGGAATTTTTGAAAATACAAGTTCCCCCTCCACAGCCCCCCGACTGATTTTTTTTTCCCCTTTTAAAATACATTCTCTCCCCAAAAAACAAAGACGTGGACAGGCAGGCGCCTCCCGGTCTTGGAACTGAGGTTCGTGATTGATCCGGAATTCGTTTGATTCAAGTTCAGAAAATAAGGGTCGCCCGGTTCTAGTCTGGGAGAGTAGAGACTTCCCTCTCCGCACCATACAAACAGCCCGGGGCTCCCTTCGAGACAGACAGGCTCTGCCCCAGACCAAAGTGGAGGAAGTTTCCCTGGAGGCACTGGACACCAAATCCCTGTGACATGACACTGAGAAAAAGCCCCACGCCCCCCTGCCCGCATCTGTCCTAGTATCCCAGCCAGACACACAGGTCCCATGCCCTCAGCTGGGCTTCTCAGACTGGAGCCTCCCCGCAGTCCGTGCCTTTCCCTCAGCCTGATTTCGGCTAGAAGAGGCCCTCAGTTCTCTGAGCAATAATATGAAACGGCTGGAGAATTAGGAAAGCAATGTTCCTAAACTCTATGAGGTTGGGGTTGAACAAATGACTAGTCCCTTACAGTGAGATGTAGCACAGAATGTGACCCTACTGTCCCCGCACCCAGGGTCTGCACGCTGGAGCTGGGAGGAATGAAAAGTACCTATTTGGTCTTTAAAAGTCGGGGGACTCTCCCCACAGCTTCTGACGCCTGAAGCTGATGAAGGTATGTGATGGAGATGCCAGAAAGGTTTTCCTGAGCGTTCTGTGTGTTTGTAGCCAAGGTAGATGTTGAAGTTATTGCAATCTGTTGACTATTCAAGGAACATGGACATCAGTCTCTAGGCGCTCCTCAGTGGGAGCGAGTCACAGCCATGAGACTCTCCCTGAGGGGGAGGTGAAGGGGCAGTATTCTAGGATTCTTAAAAACATTCTCCAGGCTGGGCATGCTGGGGCACACCTTTAATCTCGGCACTTGGGAGGCAGAGGCAGGTGGACCTTTGTGTGAGTTTAAGGCCAGCCTGGTCTACGTAGTGAGTTCCAGGACAGCTGGG
>NW_008329576.1:1092375-1095170 GCF_000622305.1 Nannospalax galili
CAAGCAAGTTGTTCAAAAATTCCGACTCTTTTACTCTCTTATATTTGATTATTTGAATAATTCATAAAAAGGTGAATTCCAAATTTTTGTGTAAACTGGTTACTGCTGGATGAGAGAAGAGAGAAAAAGAAGAGAAGAGAGAAGAGAGAGAGAGAGAGAGAGAGAGAGAGAGAGAGAGAATCTAACAGATCAGTGCAGTGTGCTCAGAGATGGTGGATTGGGTCCTCTGCATTTTTTCTTGGTGCAAAAATACAGAGTTTGCCTTCCTGGGGTGTTGGTTCCTGAATGAATATTGTTTCTATTGTGATTTTAAAAAATAGAATAAATTCAAGTTATCAAAATGCACCTATATATCTATAGATATATATGTCTACATATGTGTGCAAAACATTGTATAGTCAGCCATCGGTATCCATGGGCTCTTCATTGGTGTATTCAACCAACCATGGGTTACAAGCACATATTTTAAAAACTGAATCTATACCAAACATGTATAAACATTTTTTCTTTTTCTTCCTAAACTAGTGTAACAACTATTTTCACAGCATTTATGTTGTATTGGATATTATGAGAAACCTAGAGATGATTTAAAGTATACATTAGATAAGCATATATAAACCCTTTAGAGCCAAAGATTTACTCAACCATTTGAGAAATTGACATGCATACATACATATATACATACATATACCTATATACATACACATACATATATACATGCAGAGAGAGAAAGTGAGACAGAGACACAGAAAGAGAGAGAGACAGAATATGTTTTCCACTTATGTTGATGAAAAAGTGTATTTCTTGGCTGGCAAGAAATGATATTTGCTCTCTAAGTTTGTTTCCCTCAGAATGACAGAAGCTGGGTAGGATCAGCTGCCTCCACAGTTTTTAAGATGAATTTGAACTTGTAGATCAAATCTTGGGCATCACCCCACAGAGTCTTCAGTTGAAACTTGATGTGGCAGATTCAGGACAGATTTGGATCTCTATTCCAGATATACTGAGCAGAGTATCTAAGACACACTTGCAAGGTTCAGATCTTAAGGAGAGAGCCCTGCAAAGCCAGCACTGGAGACTAAGAGGGTATTTCAGGGACCTGGCAAAGAGCTCAGGTTGCTAGAGGCACAGGGAACTAGACCCAGAGAGGATGAAGGGAGCATCCATCTTTGGAAGAGAAAAAGCTATTTGGGCTTTCTTCTTCCCAGAAGGAATCACATTTGGAAAACTCAAGGGTGGGGCTAAGCTTTGAAAGGTAGTGAGTCCAATTTTCTTACTGGTAACATGCAGAAGAAATTTCCCACCTTTTATGATCCCAATGCTACTGTTTAAGGCACAAAACATTCTAAAGATATGATTTAATACAGGAAATTTGGAGACCTGCAATGCAACAAGTTTAGAAATATATTTGCAGTATAGCCAACTGTGTGAGGGTATTGTCAACACAGGACCATACCATTTTTCTATGTATTATTTGCACAAATGGCCATACTTACACAGTTGCACAGAAGTTGATGCTGAAATTCCTACCATCTGAATAATTTACTTTCCTCTTTTTCCATATGTCAGGTAAGATTTACCCAGTTTTGTAGAAGCTCTTCTGACTTCCTCCCTTTGACTCCTAGTTCTTTTAACCTTCCCACTGACACCCCCCTTTTGAGTCAGGGGTTCAATAAACTTTTTGAAGAAATTTTAGTAGGTGTGTGATTATTATTTAACCACTCACACACACAAAAAAATAAACTATTTTGGCTTTGGGAGGTTTTTTTCTTTTTCTTTACCTACTTTTGGAGGTGGCTTTTGCTAGATGCCAGCGATCAGACAGGGAGAAGGTGAGCAAAACTGATTCTTGCTCTTGGAAGTGGATGTAGCCAATAGAAATTTGCGGGGAGAAAGGGGAACAGTGGAAGGGAGGACAGGCAGGGACAGGGAGCCAAGCATAAATACGCACATGTATGAGAATGTCATAATAAACATTATTTTGTACGCTGGGCAGTAGTAATACACAGAAGTTGACAGATTGTGTCCGTGTGACTAAATGCAGGAGCCTCTGGAGTTTGGGAAGCCTAACTCCCATCTTCTCTTTTTCTGCTCTCACAGCACCCCACGAATGCCCTGCGGTCTGGTCGGATAAGCCAGGGTCCACCCACACATCCACAGCGTCCAAGGACTGCACTGGAGTCGGTCCTATCCCACAAATTTACGCGCCCATCTGCGTGCCCAGCCATAGGTGCCCAGAGCGCACACCAGCGCATCAGTGAGGATTCCACTGTGACTGTGACTGCGCCTGCTCTATTTGCTCCGGTTCCGGAAAGAGCTGCGGGCGCTTCCAGTGCGGTGCTCATCCCGCGGCCCTCCGGCGCGTCAGCCATTTATTGTTGTGTGTGGAAGCTGCTGGTGCTCTGGGAGTTCCTGGTGGAGCAGCACCACAGGGTGACTCCTCTGACAGAGCCGGACATCCAGGCTGCAGAACTAAACCCAAATGTCTCACAATCTGAGCAAGAAAATTGCCCCCAAACAATCAAGCTTGGCGAAATGTCAGTTTTCACGCCCAAAATTCCGCTAAATGAAAAACAAATCTGAGAACTGTATGCTTGCAATATTCCAACCCTGACCTTTTTTCACTCTTAGAAAAATAAAACAATAAAAGATACATTTGCACTTGTATGTGATAGAATACTCTTTCCACTTAATAGCGATTGCATCAGGAAAAAAAAAAAAAAAAAAAAATGGAAAAACCTTGAAATGAACAGTGAGGACAAAATAACAGAAATAGGAGTTGCAGAGAAGGCTCA
>NW_008329576.1:1095204-1105633 GCF_000622305.1 Nannospalax galili
TACCAAAGATGTCTATGCCAAACATCTGTCTACCCACAGAACCACCCACCATCTCCTTCCCCATTTCAATATGGCCTTAAAAAGTTTAAAATTTTAAATTAAACATGTTATCATAATCAAGAGAAATACTGTGAAAAAACAAAATTTAAAAGATCACCTAATTACATGGATATGGGTATCTGAGGGCACATACCTTACATTAATATTTATGTAAAGTTCCCTTAGCACCTAACAAGCATAGATTTCATACTTGTCTAGAAAAGATGGGTCTATAATAGATGGGAGAGAGATGGATCTGTATTATTTTTAAATGGAAATTTATTAATAAACCATACAGTGGAAGAGGGCTACAAGTGTTTTAAACGATAAGTGCTGAGTTTAGTAAAAAGGACTTTCCAAGTTTTTGCAGTAGGAGAGGAATTACACTGTCTTTCTCCTCTAAATCTAAAGAATTACATCTCCGCAAAACTTAGGGATGGTCTTTTCAACATTTTTTTGTTTTTATTGGTTCAGCCAAGGAAGGAAGGGATGATCGCCTTTGGAGATAGCAGGGTCTTCCCCAAACCCACATTCTAGCCATGATCATTCATGCCCACTCCATCAGGCTGCCCCAGCCTGCAGTACCCCTCTTGATAATGATTCACAAATCTCTTCCTGCTAAACATGTGCAATACATACCTTCTATGCCCCATGTTCCCCAGCATGTCCTCTATCCAAAACCCAGAACTCAACAGTCATGATCCCCAGAAATTCTGAACAACATCAAGTTCCAGGATCCTGAGGTGGTCTCTATGCCAAGAGTATTTTCTCTTATCTGAGTTTTGTCTCATGAAGGCAGTACTCTCTGGGAATGGCCCCATCCTCTGCTCTAGTTCTTCAGTCTATTGTCAGCTCTGCTGCAAGTACAAGAAAGAGCTAGGAGAAGGTATTTTGGATAAGAGGAAGGTGATGGAGAGGAATTCTAACTGACCCCACCCTAAGGAAATCAGAATGATAGTCTCCCTCCAGTCACTAAAAGTCATCAAAGTATATTTCACATTATATCTTTTCATTAATCACTCCCAGCAGGAATCTTGTCCCAAATATCCAGACACAGAAGCTCTTTTCTATTTTTTGCTTAATGGGTCCGAACCAAAGTTACTCATTTTAGTAGAAATAAGTCTCCCCATCCTTTAGGTAAGCCTTGAGTTTTCTGCCTTTTTGAGATATGGGGGAGGGTGTCAAATGTTCTTTCAATGAGACATTTTTTTTTTAAGTTTCTTTAATTTCTTGCATTCTGCCCAGTGATGTTCAAAATGGAATGTGCTTTTATCACAACTGTTGAAGGTGTCTGATCATAGGGAGAACTAGGCTGTGACCATTTGATTTTAATTTCCTCTCTTCCTCATGGTGAAGTATACATATTCTCTCCACCATCTGTTTCTTAGGAAACCCCACCAAACTCTGGTCCCTACATCATGGTAGCATTCAGGGAGTTCCTTGCCCTAGTAGAAGCAAAACATCTTGCCCATTAATCATACCTTTTATACTTAACCATTTTTTGAAACAGGCTAAGTAGTCTACCTTGACCATGAAGAATCTTGCTTTGGACCCCACAATTCCTCCCTGCTCTAAGAAAAACATTGTTGTTCATATTTTCTTTTAAAATGACTGGAAATCTTTTCTTTTTTAAAAGTGGCTGGTCTGCTTCCCTTTTAAGAGCCCCAAACCTAAACTTTAAAGATAGAGGAAATGATCGAAAGTGATAAATACCTTTTCCAGGCCTTCAGTTTGTTGGCTTTCTGACCAAAAGGGGCCTTTGTTAGATCTCTGCAAGGAAGCCAAATCCAGGCCCCAGCAAACAGTCCTCTACCTCTTCCCACCAACCCCCCTCAGTTCCCTTGTCTAACTTGAAAATGAACTTGGACTTCCCTCTCAGACAGGCCCTAAAACCAGGAGAGATTTTATTTGTCTGTTTCTGAAGGGCTTCCTAAAAGGGGGAGGTGTTTGGGGGAGAGGAAAGGGGGACAAGAAGGCTTGCTCTGAAGCATAAGGCAGGGTGGGAGGAGACATTTGGTTAATTTCTTGACTCCCCATTAATTCTCTGAACTTCTTTGGTGCGTGGTGGGGGACAGCAAGTGACAGACTGATGTGCTCTTTTGCCCCCGAAAGAAAAGGGAGTATGAGGATGGGGATTAGAAAAAGGGCTGGGGAAAAAGTAGATGACACAATGACATGAAGACAGGACTCTGTGATGAACTTGGTGAGGTTAGGTGGGTGGCTGACAAACCGGAGAAGAAAGAGGGCTGGTCTTGGAGATGGCTTCTTGACAGTCCCCCTGAAAGGGGCCACCTGACTTCCCCTGACCCAGCTCAATGCACCACAGGTGGGGCTTGCATTGAGGAAAGGCTGGAAAAGAATCCAGGAAAAGAATTGTGATGGTTTAAACCCGGACTGCTGCAAGGATCCCTCCTAAAGCACAGAGGAAAATTTTGGGGTGCCTCCAAACCTGGACCAGTCCTGCAAGTCCTAGTGAGCCAGCAGAAAGAAGTAGATTTTCCTGGTGTTTAAGAGAGGAGTGACCAGGGCCTGCAGAAAGGCAAATTTGAGTTGAGGAGTGTAACACTCTGAAACAAAGAGCAAAGTGAAGCCTTAGCCATCCTGGTTCCTCAAGCTGGGGGCCAAGGGAGGGAGACCGGTAAAGTGGAAGTCACCAGGAGTGCAGAGCCGCTGAGTTCCCAGGCTGAAAGGCGCCTGGTGGTCCTTTTCTGAGGCCGGGCTGTGGAGGTAGAAAGATCAAAGTAGAGCAGGTTCCTGAGGCATCCAAAGGCCTGGGAGATGGTGAATGTGCCTGCATCTTCCACAGCTGTCCCAGCCTTCCAGAAAGAGGGTGCTTAGGAACGAGGAAGGACACAGAAACACCAAGTTTAGCTGCTTTTCTTTCCTCCCTCACCAATACTGCCCTTTGCAGCCCACCAGGAATTTCTTCCCTGTGAATGGGTCCCTTCTCTCAAACACACTCAAGGATACCCCTGCATAGACTTTTTCTAAACTCCCAGCTCCTTCCTCAGTCTCAAACATCCCTTTCAAATATCCTGGATTGCTCAGACTCTGTGTCTTCTGTCTACAAATCCCTTCTGTCCTACAGCCAGGACCCTGGACAGGAAAGCACATCCCCCAAAGTCTACACCCCTTCTAGTGCCCGAAGTCTGGGCCAGAATCCAGACCCTGCGGTGGTGAATCTCTTTGTTCTCCTATACCCTCAATCAACGGCCTCCATTTTTTTTAAACTGGAATTTTTTTCCTCATAAAAGGGGGGTGGGCAGGAGCTCCAGAGCTTCAGATGCACACACCTCCGCCAAAATGGAAGAAACAGAAGAGGAAGGCAAATTGGAAAATCATCTGATGTGCAATTTCCAGAGGATGAAATCTCAACACTGAGTAAGGCATACACACTAACTCCATTTCTGATGTGCAATTTCCAGAGGATGAAATCTCAACACTGAGTAAGGCATACACACTAACTCCATTTCTTTCATCCTTCTTCTTTGTGGCTACATCCAGCCCTCAAGTGTGTGTGTCAAGCTTGTCCCTCCTGCTGCAAATGCTGCAAAGTTACACTTTTGACTTTTCCTTTGGTCCAGTGGGTCGGAAATGCCACCCACCCACCAATCTCAGCTTCAGGAAGACACAGATACTCTGCCTCTTCATTTCCCTAGTATTTTCCTAGGTGATGCACTGTAAGTACAGAGTAGGATAAGCTTGTGAATTAAGTGTGCAAACAGGCAAATAAGCAGACAAGCTGGAAGTTTTATTTGTATATAGAAGATTTATCAGAGAGCTGGTGTCTTCATGAACACATTTGGACTGTATCCACAGGGATGTGAGGAAACAGTGCGTGCATCTGCCCACATCCCTAAACCCACCGAACACGAGTGCTGTGCTGTGCTCTGTTGTGCTGTGCGCGCGCGCGCGCGCACACACACACACACACACTCACTCTGAAAAGGCGTGTTAATATATCCTTTAAGTGGTGGACGAGTAGAACTTAGCTAAGAACTTAATTCATCGGAGGACCGAGGAAGAGTGATTCACGTAGATGTGGCTTTGAAAAAGCAGCCCAGATTCAGTTGGGTCTACGGATGGGGCTGAAGGCCATTTTCCATTTTACTTCGGTGCACTTAAAATGCTTCCATCTTTTCGCTCATATCAGCAGTATAGCTAGAGACCAGAAGTTCCATTCCTTCTTATTTCTCTTTATTTTTTTCTAAACTACATCCTCTGTCAAGCCCCACCGCCCCAAACCTGAAGCCAAAGCCGGGCGTGGCGGAGTGGTGGGGGGTGAGCGCTAGGGCCTGAGGTTGCAGAGCCTGGCTGTCTGGGGCGCGATCGCCTCTGAGATGTAATTACTGCGTTTCCATTGGTGCATATTCTCCTGGAGTGTTTAATTTTATTTTACTTCTGTCTCAGCGAGATACACATTTTTTTCAGGGGAGGGGGAAGAAGCGACCCCAAGCTTAAAGGTAATTAACCAGTAAGGTTTTACTTTCCACCGCCCGCCCACAGGCTCTTGCAGGCGCGCCTCCCTAGGTGATCCCCTCGGGCAGCTGTAGGATTGCAGGCACCAAAGGACTTGGGGAACCAGGCTAAAGGGGGATGGTCAATCAGAGCATGAAGAGAAGACTTCCTAGCTGCTCTCGGTATCCTTAACCCCGAATTACGCAACCACCCCCACCCCGTCTCCCACTCCCCAGTGCCATGTTAGGGGCATACATCTTTGGCTGGTCTCCAGGAACACGACTTTGTTTCCCTCTGTCCTCTTCCTGCTAAGTTTTGGCCGAATAGTGCCCCTAATAAATGGAATTGTAAAGTTACCGGGTTAATTAAATCTATATCTCATTGCAATAGGAATCGTTAATGCCCTTGTATAAACCTGGAAAAGAACATACTATTAATTTTATTTATTGTGAGGCCTCCCTGCACCCAGATCCTTCCTTTCCCTCTGTTCTGGTCTCTACTCCCAAAGGCTGGTGGAAGCGCCTTTGGGTATCAGACAGTGCCTGGCATTAGGCCGGGCCAAGGAAGAAGCCCCAGGAACAGGGAGGTCTCTCTGGTCACTTTGTTTCTCCTAGCAGCCCTACAAAGTCTGGTCCTGTGCCCTGGTTTAAAATGGGGTACAGCACTTCAAGGGAGAGGAAGCCACCGCTACTCCCCTCCGCTGGAAAACCAGCAGGCCCTTCCAGCCACCCACCCCCATCAGCCAGCCTTAGGACAGGGAGCCAAGGTCATGCGACCTAGTGTAGACTTGGCCAGGGGTATTTACTCTCCTTGGTTTACCTTGACCTTGGACTCCAGCGTCAGGGTAGCCAATTTCCCAGGCCAGCGGACTCTCAGCCAGATCCCTCAGTTTATCTCTCCTGGCCTCACACGGTCTTTTCCCTCAACACTGATAAGCTGGCCTACCTACGTTCCTAACCTCTTTCTGCTGTATTTTTCTTCTGCTGCCAGGGCAGCGCTCAGCATGCTTTCAGAACTCTAAGCAGACACTTCTGGATGAAGACCACAGTGATAAGAATTCCCTTTCTTATCCTGACTCAACGAAGGTCTGGGTCCTCTCAATCGTCAAAGACCACCTTCCTCCACCAGGGGTCTTGGGATAGACCTTGCCTTTTGCCTCCGATAGAAAGGTCTAGTGGGTCGGGTTTGGTGGGGGCTTACTGAATGTTGACCACTTGTGGAAGCATCGGCAGCCAGCAAAGACACCGCTCCCCCCTTATTATTTTTTCTCTCTCCCTTTATTGCCTCTCCTCAGGGAGGGGTATGTGCGAAAGGGAACTTGGTGCAATTCCATGGAGATACCCTCTGCAAAGGAATCTAATGAGGCTCCAACCAGTGGGGGTAGAAGGAAAGGCCATTACAAAAATCATTGTTAGTGTTAATTTTTCAGTTTAGGGCGTTAAATACTCTGAACTCAGTGTGATCTCGAGAGAAAGATGTGGGAACAAGTGGATCTGAGCTCGGTCTGGTTCCCTGGCCCTCAATGCTCCAGCAGCCCAGGCCACTGAGGATCGAGGCCGCCTTGCGTGAGTGTGCAGGAACCTCTGGGCGCCCAACAGTTGCACCTGTGAGCGGTCCCTCCAAAAGGAAACACGGACTCCTCCAGCTTTCCCATTCCGTTTTATACACCTAAAGAAGAAAAGAAGCTCTTGCAGGCATCCAGGGCTTTTCCCTTGACAAACCAGAATCCACGTCTCTATTTCCTTGGGAGAGAGGGAAAAACAAAGCAAACAAAAAACTCATTCCAAGACTTTTATTTCTATTGCGAGCTGAAAGAACAACCGTCCTGTTCAGTTCCCTCCGTTTCCCTCCTTTTATTCTTTATTTCTCACTGAGAGAATGTTCAGAGTATTTCATTGCTACACTCTCCTCACCCGGTGACGGTGATGGTGACGGAGTCTGCATCTGGGGCAATCACAGCTCCCAAACCTCTCAGATACCAGGGAGAAAAGAAGAGGGTCTTTTTTCAGGCAACTGGGGTTTGGGGAAAAGTGGTTGAAGTCAGAAATGGAAACCCGATCTCTGACCTGTGCATCAAAGGCTGGTTCTTTTCAACCTCAGCCTGCCAGAGGTAGAGACTTGCAGTCTGTTTTCTAGTTTATTTTTTAATTACTTTAAAAAAACAGAACAAAACAAAAAACTTCAGTTTCGCCCCCATTTTCCAAGCCCCAATTTGGAGACTTCGGTAATCAAGGCTGTCGGCTTGAGGTTTTAGGAGTCCGTTGGTTTCCCTGGGCACATCCAGAGCCTGGGGGCGGGGTACCAGCCTCTTCGCCCCAGGCCCCTTTGCGTCGGCCAAATTTAGCCTCTCCGCCCCCTCCCCTTACAAGGGATGCCTAGGGGGCGTTGCCCTGTCCCTTTAAATCTTCCAGCTCCCTCCACCTTTTCCCCTCCAGAGAGCCAATCAACAAAGACCTCATTTCTTTCTAGCCCGCCCCACCTCCAGGGGAGGGAACCCCCGGAGACCCAGGTCTGGCATCACGTGTGCCAGCCGCGGTCACGTGGGAACCAGAGGCGTGCTGAGCAGAGGAGGGCGGGAGCTGGCGGATTTCTTAATGAAGCGTATCCGCATGCGTAGTGGGAATGCGGTGAGGGAGGGGGAAACACCCGGAGGAGGAGAAGGAGGAGGAGGAGGAAGAGGTGGAGGAGGAGGAGGGGAGGGGTGGAGAGGGAAGGGAGGAGGGATGGGGGAGGGGAGAAAGGGAGCGAGGTATCTCCCCAGCTCGCTGCCTGTGGCAAGTGGAGTTTTTAAAAAGCTCGGGCAGATCATGTCATGACGACTTCGCTGCTCCTGCATCCGCGCTGGCCGGAGAGCCTTATGTACGTCTATGAGGACAGCGCGGCGGAGAGCGGCAGCGGCGGCGGCGGCGGCGCGGGGGGCAGCTGCAGCGGAGCGAGCCCGGGCAAAGCGCCGAGCATGGACGGGCTGGGCAGCAGCTGCCCCGCCAGCCACTGCCGCGACCTGCTCCCGCACCCGGTGCTGGGCCGCCCGCCCGCTCCTCTGGGCGCCCCACAGGGCGCCGTCTACACGGACATCCCAGCCCCGGAGGCAGCGCGCCAGTGCGCCCCACCGCCGGCGCCCCCCACCTCATCCAGCGCTACCCTGGGCTACGGTTATCCGTTCGGGGGCAGCTACTACGGCTGTCGCCTGTCGCACAACGTGAACCTGCAGCAGAAGCCTTGCGCCTACCACCCGGGTGACAAGTACCCGGAGCCGTCGGGCGCCCTGCCCGGTGATGACCTGTCCACCAGGGCCAAGGAGTTCGCCTTCTACCCCAGCTTCGCCAGCTCCTATCAGGCGATGCCCGGCTACCTGGACGTGTCGGTGGTGCCCGGGATTAGCGGGCACCCGGAGCCGCGTCACGACGCGCTTATCCCAGTGGAAGGTTACCAGCACTGGGCTCTTTCCAATGGCTGGGACAGTCAGGTGTACTGCTCCAAGGAGCAGTCGCAGTCCGCCCACCTCTGGAAGTCTCCCTTTCCAGGTAAGGACTGGGCCTGCGCCGCCGGGGACCCCTCCCCGCCCTGCCTGCCCCGCGGCTCCATGCCCCAGCCACCCCCGCCGTCTGGCCCCGGCGCGCCGGCTCGGCTGGGCTGTCGATGGAGCCAGCCGGGCAAGCTGTGTTGAGGAATGCGCTAGGGAAGAAATCTGCTCCGACACGTTCCCCGGAGCTGCCGGCTCGAGAGTGAAGCAATCGGAGGCGCCCGAGCGCCGGCTCTGCTCCGGTCGGAGCTCGCCTCCTCCTCCCCCTGCCCGCACCAACCCCAGGAAGGGATCCGGGACCCTAAACCCGTCAGGAACGGGTTGAGGTTGGGCCTCCAGAGCAAAACTCTCGACCCATTGAATAATTGAGGGAAAAGATAAGAGCCTTTCCCTTGGCGGAGATTTCAGGTCGGGTCAGGCACCAGATAATAGCTTTAAAATGGGGGATCTAATTCGCCAGAATCTGTAGAAATGTAGTGTTTTTCTTTTCTAATTTGCGAATGTTTGGATTGTTAAGAGAACAGAAGAGCTAAAGTCTCTGAAAAGGCGGTGTGAGAAGGTTTGCATCCTCTCCTGGGATACAAAATTTTCTTTGTAGCTCTGGTACACAGAGCTCAAATTCTTTGAATCTACTTCCAAGTGTTCCAGAATGAGAGTTACTTTCCAGGGCCTCAGACAGAAAGAGGGGCTAGCTAGGGATGAGAGGTGAGAGAGGCAGACCTGTGCTGCAGTCTGGGTCCAGGCCACTGGCTGAGGACGCCAAAGTCTGTCTGGCTGTGTGTGGAAGGAGAGAAATCACTTATGTCCTGTTCCTCTCTGACTGAGGCTCTCTCTCAATAGGAAAGGACCCTGAAACTCCCACCACTCTCCAGAGAAGAACCTTCAGCTCAGGTTTCCCAAAAACAACATCAGGAGCTTTAGGTTTGGGGGTCTAGACCATACAGCAGTTGGGTTGCTTTCCCTGTAAGCAGAGCTCAATGGGAGAAGGTCTTCCCTCTGAGAGCTCCAGAGATCTTTGGGAGTGTGGAGCAGCAGTAGATATCTCCCCACACAGCCCAGAAGGATCCTCCCCTAGCTTCTCATGCTGGATCCAGTAATGTTTTCACTGGAAAGCATCTTCCCAAAGACTTCGGGGCAGGCCTGAAATCCCTCTGCATCTGGGATTTTGGGCAGAGGTAGATGGTGAAGAATCACTGAATGATGTTACAGAATGTAACATTCTTACAAGCAGTGTGTGGTTATATAGCATAACACAAGTCAATACCAGAGCTAGATCAACACAAGGCACTCATTTCAGATTGCCAGCATTGAGCAACTGGTTTTAATACCTGGTATTGGTGTCAAGAATCATCTTCTCTGTACTGCCTATAGGATTTTTATATAGTACAATTTTATTAGCTAATGTGAAACGCAGAATGATACATTCTAGAAGATAGACCATTCACATGTAGGCATACAATAATGAATTACACAGAGGTTCTATTGCACCAAACAGAAAGCTTCTTGAATGAGGGTCCAGCAGGAATCCTGTGGTAGTGGAGCTGATAGGCTATGCCAAGGGACCCATGGGCTTGGAAGCTGGTGCCCACAGGGCTCACTGTGAGTGGGAGCCCAGGCCTAGAGCATAGAGCAATGCCTTCAGAGTGCTGGGGATGCAAAAGAAGCTTCTGTGGCTTCCATCTCTGTATAAGCATGTGCGCTGAGTGGGGGTTGAACATTAGAGGAAAGCTCAGAATAATCTTTAAGCAGAGGAATCATCTCAAAGATTCCCAGAAACAAAAAGTCTTTGCTAAAAAATAAACACTTTTATATCACAGCCTTCTAGAGAAAAATATCTTTGAAATAAAAAAAAAATATAGCCCAACTGAGATTTTACACACTTACAAATTATAGCGGGGAAGTGAATATAAAACCCACTATGCCTCCGGAGCTCTGTGCTCACACTCCCAGGCTGGTGTAGCTCAGTGCCTGCAGAGGTCCAGGAGAGAGGCAGATGAAAATAAATTATCTTCAGACACCCTCCATCTTTCTACCCACACAGGTCTTTTAGAAGTAGTGAGATATTCAGATAACTCTGTCTATGCAATTGTGGTTCGGCAACATCTAGCCATACACACTACTGTCTCTCTTCAGTGCCTCTGGCTCTGAGAAACCTCACCTATGGTAGTCTGGGCTGGTGTGGGAGATGGAGGCAATTGTTCAGAAAGATCCAGATAATTAGGGCTGAGAGGTGTTGTGGCTTCATTCTCCCAATTATATAGACCTTGCTTCACTGCTCTGTTTTTTTAATCCCCCTCACCATGGTGAGTATAGACACCCTTCATTTTTTTTTTTTTTTTTTTTTTTTTTTTGAGACAGGGTCTCCCTGTAGCCCCAGCTGGCCTGGAACTCACTATGTAGACCAGGCTG
>NW_008329576.1:1105650-1119738 GCF_000622305.1 Nannospalax galili
CCTTTTTTTTTTTATCCCCCCCCCCATGGTGGTTGTAAACACCCCTTTTTTTTTTTTTTTTTTTTTTTTTTTTTTTACCAAGAGAGGCAGAAATCCCAGGAGAGAACTAGATAGAGGAAGAAAAAGAGAAAGAGAAACAGGATTGAGGGAGAGAGAAAAAAGGAATGGGCTTTTGGAGCCCATACTAAAAGTCTGTACTCACAAGTCTTTGAATTTGGGTTAAAAAGGTCCACTAGCTGGACAAGACAGCTCTCAAAGCCCAGAGCCTACTAGTGAGGTAGGTGGGCTGTATGATCCTGTACACAGGAACCCCTCAGCCCCAAAGGAAAGCAGTGGCAGAACACGATTTTGATTTTGATTCACTTCTTGGAAATGCTGATCAGATCCCCAGGTATAAAGCAGTTGATGTAGGTGATATGGAGGGAGGCTAGGGAAGGGGACATTGGGACACTATAGCCAAGTCCCTACTCTAGGCAGTGTAGACACAGCTCAAAGTCTAAGATACCAGATGTTCTCATATCTGTAGATCCCACTTCCTTCCCAAACAAGACAGCAGACATTTAAACTATCACCTTCGAGGAGAAAAGGCAGGAGCTGTTTCCCCAGGAGGCCAAAGTAACTCGCAGTTCAGTTTGACCCATGAAAAACTTGGTCAGCTCAATCCTTGACACCCAATAAAGAAAAAAATTAACCAGTTTAGACCAGGTAAATACTTTTTAAACTGATTTTTCAAGGGTTGTATTGTTTAAACATCATTAGACATTTGGAGTTGGAGTTTAGGGAGCCAAAACTGGTTAGGTAATTGTGAGAGTTTATAGGAAGTGAAGGTTTTGTTTTTTTTTTTAAATCAGTAATACCCTGTTAATTCAGAAACTGAAACCCACCTTTACCCCCACTTTGCTAACAGAAAGGAGTGTTTTCAAGCCTAGATGTATCAAATGGCCCATTTATATTTTGAATCATACTGTGTCATTATGTGAAGAGTCAGGAGACTCTGAATTTAAAAACTGGTTCTACCATTTATTTTACTCAAGCCTCTGATTTTTTTATTTTGTAAAATATGTTTAATAAAATATTTTTGAAGAAATGTTCTGAGGATTAAAAAAAAACCAACAACAACTCCTGGTATTACTACTTAACCCTCATTTTTTTTTCTTGCACCAGAATCATCTATCTCAACTCATGGTTACATCTATAAAAGTAAAACAAATTGAAGAACATGGTCTTTAAAATGTTATCTTGTATACCCCGAAAAACCCTTTTTAACCTGATAGATCTCATCTGATAAAGTGAGGTTGCTTTGCTTTTCAGATTTAAAAAAAAAACAACAAAACAAACAAAAAAAAACTGTGATTTATTTACACAGAGGCAGAGGAAAGTTGAATGGACTTTTTTTTTTTTTTTTTCCTGAAAAATTGTCACCATGAAGGCAGCCTAAGTGGACCACTGGAACCCCTTTCCCTGGGCACTTTATTTTTCCCTGTATTTGGTTGTTGTCTAGACAGGCATGGGTCTCTGAAAGAGAACAGGACTCTGGGACTATAGGGAAGATGTTTGTAGGGTGGGGTGTAAAGAAACATTTCAAGAGAAACTGTCTACCTCCATGCCAGGCCATGTCTAACAATTCCAAAGGACAATAGGAATGAAGGGGAAACCTCAGAGATTCAGTCCCGCTTAGGGTCTACCTGAAGTCTAGCAATTAACATGAAAAAACAATGAGTGCAGGTCCAGCAGGGTTACTCAGATAATCTCCCTGGGCCCAATGTGGCCTTTCACTGCCAAAGGAGCAGTGCTAAGAAGACAGGGATGTGGATGGCATACCTTGTGTTTAATTCCTGTGAAATGCTCAAAGCCTGAAAAAATTGAATTAGTCCTGTCAGAGACCTCAAGGGTAGAGCTTTGAGTGCCTGGAATGAAGTTTCCTTCAGCCTTGGAAGAGAGGAAAAAGAGAGAGCAGAATTTTCTCTTTTTAGTGGGGCCTGGGTATGGCCCTCCTGCCATCAGGGATCTGATTCTTTGCACTGAGGCAGCATCCCTCCTTGGGTGATGTTAGATGGTTTACAACACTAGGCCCTGAGTGACTGATCCCCAAGCATTCTGGCTTCATCTGATAGTGTCTTCTCTAAGTTGGTGCCTCAGATCTCAGTGCAGGGCTAGTGCTCATGGCCTGAGGATCCACTTGATAGCATATGTCCACTGAAGCTGACACTCTGCCTGTCATGCATGCCCTCCTCAAACATGGACAGAAATCCTTATGACAGTGGGGAGATGAACATGGGGTCTAGGCACCCAATTGAGTTAACTACAGAAAGGAGGAATTTTTCTGAAACCGCTGAACTCCTGCAGGCCTGGCAGGCCAGGAAGGGTCCATTCCAAGGGTCCAAGGTTCCTAATAAAGAGCTATATTGGAGACTGAGGCAAAAGGAAAAATCAGTAATATTGACGCTGTTTTTTTTAAATGACATTTTTATCATATTTTTTAAAATCTTTTTGCTTTTGTAAAACATTGCATTAAAAATATCTTGATTACTGAGGTTTTGGAGCCCCTTCCTTTAAAGTGTGTATCTGAAGTGAGACTGGGACCCCAGTGGCTTCACTCTCTTCCTGGCCTTCCTAACGCAGAGGTGCAAAGTATTAGGGCGCTTCATCAAGCAGTACAACCTGGCGGTCCAGTTGAGACTCGGTGCCTGGTCAGGCAGCCTCGCAGCTAGCAGCTCAAGGCCCCTGGACCTTACAGCCGCCCGCCTCACTTGCTCCCGCCTGCCTTCTCTCTTCCCCTAGACGTGGTTCCTCTACAGCCTGAAGTGAGCAGCTACCGGCGTGGACGCAAGAAACGCGTGCCCTACACCAAGGTGCAGCTGAAGGAGCTAGAGAAGGAGTACGCGGCTAGCAAGTTCATCACCAAAGAGAAGCGCCGGCGCATCTCAGCCACCACGAACCTCTCTGAGCGCCAGGTCACCATCTGGTTCCAGAATCGGAGGGTGAAAGAGAAGAAAGTGGTCAGCAAATCGAAAGCGCCTCATCTCCACTCCACCTGACCTTCCACACACGGCCGTCCACCCCATCTATTTATGTCGCCGCTTTGTACCATAACCGACCCACGGAAGGATGCTGCACCGGTGCAGACCAGTATTTAATCTTAAAAAGGAGGAACCGCACGCCGGGGGCAGAGTCTCCCTACTCCCCATTCCATCCCTAATCTCAACCCCCACACCCCCACACCCCGCCCCCGTCCAGACAGCACCCATACCAACTTCCACAGCTATAGAGGTGGTTTCAGGCCAGTTGGCCTCTAACTCCCCTGGCCCTCGTGGCTCCTCCCAGTAGAAAACCGAGTGGCAGAGAGAGCCCAGTCATTCCAACCAAAGCAGGGTTGGGGGCTCCAAATGATTCAGTTTTTGCCTTTCTAAGTCTAGGGTGGATTGTAGAAGACCCTCCTTCTGGGGTGTTGGGCACAGGTGCTGGGGAGCTCGTGATTTCCTTCCAGGCCCTCCTTTTCCCTGTCACTCCCAGCTCGGCACTCCAAAGGATTTCCCAGTTAAGATTTTCTGTGCCTATCCTAAAAAGTCGTTTTAATATTAATGCTAATTATTAAGGCCTGGCAGTGTCACTGGAGTACAGATGGCGCTTGGCACTTGTAGGTTTTCTTTCTTTCCTGTCTCAACAAAAGCTAGAGTTGGTACAGCTCCTAGCCACATTCTAACCTAGACATGATTTCCCAGGAGGTGCCTTTGACCCCAGGGCCTCCTCTGCTTTGCAGTCGCAGTCCTGTGGAAATCCAAATAGGACAAAAACTCCAGCCACAATGCTAAGTGTTGCTCTGTCTCCTCTCTTCCTCATAGTGTGGTTGGAAATTATGCCAGGCTCAGAATCAGAACTTTTATGAAAATAAACTCTCTTCCAAGGAGATGGAGAGAAGGTCCCTCTTCCATCCTGTCTCCATCAAAGCTGTAAGTCAACAGAGACCTCACATTTTCACTTTGACAAATTTCCTGGGCAAAGCTTGAGGAGCTAGCCTAGGAGGCTAATGGCTCTAAGGAAACCACCTACCTGTAGATGCTGCCTAATTTCTCCCTCCTCAAAAGCCAACTAGGTGCTGTGGGGGCCCCCTCACCTCCTCCCTTCCCACTGGCACATTACAAAACAGTGTTCTTTTGAAATGCCCATCAGAAATAGGCTTTTTTTTTTTAAATGTTGTGTATCTGTATATAGTATTGTGATGTCTGGATGATAATGTACTGAATGCAAAGAAGAAAAAACTTACAGACCTGTTTTTAAAATAAAATATCTTTTTTGCCTTGATTTTATTGCTCAGATTGCTTCTGAACTATTTCTCTCCGCTGCCTCTTTAGGACAGGCTACCATGTCCTGACTCAGTCAGACTGGGCAGGGGAAGAATGTACACACCGCCTACTGCTGGGTAAATCGCAAGCTTCCATTTTGGTTTCTCTAAAGTTTTTGAGCTTCTGGGGTTGTATTTACTGTTTAGATAAGAGAAACTCCAAATCTTGACACCCAACTTCGATGAATATATGTTGGGAGAGAGAAAGATGTGATCCGCTATTGAAAAAGCCTATAAGTAGGTAAGTGAGAAAAGTCCATTGCTGGCTAATTTGTAGCTTGATGATAGAGCATTTCCCTACCATGTGCAAGGTTTGCACCCTCACAAAGAGAAAACAAATTGGGTCTAGTTCTGGGGTGTTGGGAATGTGGGATCTCAGTGGGGACATTATAGGAAGGGGTACAGCAGCAGCAAAGGTGGTAGATAGCTAATCTTAGGCTCCTGTGGTCCTATTGACCAAGAGGTTCCCAGACTTCTCCAGCCAGCTCCAGATGGGGTTGAGGTTGAGGTGGTCTTTGTAGACTGACAGGGATTACACGTAGCCCAGCTTTCCCTCCGTGGCTGCCCTCTTGTTTCTTTGTCCCATCAGCCTAAATAGAGAGGTCTGAATGCTGGGACCCCTTGAGCCCCAAGTATGTCAAGCCAGCTCCACTTTTACTCTCTAGAATTCCTGAGAACCCTAGTCTTCCAGGAGATCTGAAGCCTGTGTAGACTCTGCCACTAATTTGTTTCCCTTGTCGCATCTGTGCCTATCTCCCTATCTGGTGGAGTTAATGAGATCATTAAGTTGTCAGGTTAAGAGACTTTTAAAAAGCAATCCAGCCCAAAACAATGTTCTCTCAGATTAAATCTTTACTGCAGCAATTTTTTTTTTTTTTTGGTCTTTTTGAGACAGGGTCTCCCTGTAGCCCCAGCTGTCCTGGAACTCACTATGTAGACCAGGCTGGCCTTGAACTCACAGAGATCCACTTGCCTCTGCCTCCTGAGTGCTGGGATTAAAGGCGTGCGCCACCACACTCAGCCTACTGCAGCATTTTTTTATTTATATATATTTTTCCTCTCCAGAGACACAAAAAGACTGGAGGCATCAGATTGGAAATCAGTTCCCTGGCTTCCCTTTGCCTGATGGGAGCTGAAGCTTTTATATTTTCATTTAAATAAATGTTTCTGGGGGGAAAAGCATCACACACACACACACACACACACACACACACACACACACACGAGTCAGAGAGACAAAGAGCCTGAAGAATTTGTACTCTTTGGAGCCTCCGCTAGCTGAGGTGAGCTGAGCTGACTGCAGACAGCCACACACTGGGTGGTAGGAATTTGAAAGGAAATAGGTGAATCCCCAGGAACAAAAGTCACTCTTTAATTCCATCTCCCTTTCTTCTACTCCACCCACAACCTCAGCTTCTCTTCAAAAACTCTCCTGAGACAGAGTTTAAGCCTGTGTCTTAAGTCAGAGAAAGGAAGCAATGGAGGAAAGACTTAGGGCTCTTTTGAGGCCCCTCAGACCTCTTGACCATCTGGGGTACTCCCATAACACTTGTAGACACAATGAAAGTTGAGGACTTGGTAAGGAAGGAGAACTTTAGAATTCTCTGAGGGGAGCCTCCATTTCTACACACAAACCTACACTTAATCAAAGGGTCAAGTTGTAGCTGGTGAGGAGGCACATCTGTAATCCAGCTCCACCTCAGAGACTGAGGCAGGAGGAACAATTGAACCTAGGAGGTCAGGGCCCACTTCAGCAACATATCTAGATGAACTTTTCACACAGAAAGAAAATCTTCCATGTGGAATGACGCACCCTAAGCTACCAGAAGCAGGTGATTGAAAAGAGCAGAAACTTCTGCCTGCTCCTGAGGAAACACTGAGACACTGGTAAGGCAAGCAGCTCTACTGAGTGTCTGTGAGCCACAGTGTGCCAGGGTCTTTAGGATTGAAAGCATTCAATTAAATATATCTGACTGATTTTTGAGGATTATCAAACATGGATTAAGTTTGGAGATACATTGACAATTAGAATAAAACACAGTGTGAGGCTGTGTGGGCTTGTGTTCTAGGGAGGCAAAGTTGGGAAATATATTATTTCCCTGATTCTATTGGCTCTTTCATTCTCCCAAGAGATAACACACATTGGGGATGCTGTGAGATTCTTATGAAGGTAGTGTGTGTGTGTGTGTGTGTGTGTGTGTGTGTGGCCTTTGAGCAGTGGGGAATGGCCTGCCTGCATGTATGTGAATTTTGTTAGTACACACCCTCCTCTCAAGATGTAGAGTATGTTTTGTCTTTATTTACACTTATCAAAAAACCTTCCTCTTCTAAGACAATCTAAGATTTAGAAGAAGTAAGGCTACACTTGAAGGCAAATATGAAGGCACAGGGGCATGGGGGTGGCAAAGGGCTGGGAAACAGAAGCTCCAGATATCTATAATTATTTGCACTCCCAGCTTCTCCAACCCCTAAGGGCAGGGTCTGGAGTGCCTAGGAGAGCTGGGGCTTCACAGTACTTTTCGTTGGGGGTCACTCCCCCAGGATACCAGGGAGGGTTCAGGGAAATTCAGAGAGTTACAGAAGAAAGCCCTTCCCCGCCTACATTATTCCAATATAGAGCCAGAAGGATGGGCCTTCCAGTCAGAAGCCCAAGAAACCATAAACCCACCTGAGGAAATAAGGCCAGCCACTTCAGTAGATCTCTCCATGACTTCTCCTGAGACCATTTTCTCCTGCCTTTGATCCACGGGCAGCTAGGTCTGCAGTGGAGATGAAGTGGTGTGTTACAGATCATGTAGATGTCAACACCGCCACCTTTGTAAAAAGCCCTCTTATTAAAGCTAGGGTTCTTGCAGCAGCCAGCTCTGCACCTCCATCCTAAGAATTTCCCGAACAGGACCTGCCAGAGTCCTTGCATGCTATCAGAGCCCACCCTCAAGAAAACTCCAAGAACAGATGTGTATCTAGACCTACAGTGGAGGGCTGAGGTGCCCTGGGGAGCGAGGGGCTTCTGGAAAGAGGAGGAGGGGGCCAGAGTTTTTCAACCAACCAGACTCTTCCTCTTTTAGCCTTGACCGTGACTAGGTCTTTCTGACCTTGACATCACAGGAACACAGAGAAAGGGGGGGTGAGGTGGAGGGGGGGTGGAAAAGGCCTTGATCTTCTGGTGGCCAGAAAAAGGGTGGGCCGCTTGTCCCCTAGATGCACCATCCCTCTTCCCACAGCCCTCTGGAACCCTCTGCCTCTGTTTACACACAGAGGAGGTGTCCTCTCCAGTCTAGACAGGGGCGCTAATAACGTCCATAAAAGGGCCTCTCCAGAGATGCTCTGGCAACTCAGCTCTGGTTCCACCGCTGCTCCCTCTGCCTCTCCCTCCCCGCCCCTCAGATACTTTGGCTGAGCCCGAGGGCAGCCTTGGGGGTAGGGTGGGGAGATCCAGAAGTTTTCTAGAGGCTGATAACCCCATCCTTTGCCCTTCTGAACCTCTTCAGTCTTCAAAGGTAAGCAGACCCCTGTACCCCCAGTTCAGCCAAGTCTGGAGGCTAGCAGAACATCCTTTAACCCCCAGGAAACTCCTGAGCCAGTTGCTCCCACCCAAAACCTGCCCCTCACTCAGGCCTGGGACACTGGGTTTGTACACTGCTGGGTAACTGTGCTTGGCAGATCCCAGGCTTATATCAGGCCCTCTCCAGGACTGGGCCTAACCAGTCCTACTATCTATTACTTACACTGTAATCTTCAAAGGGAGAAGGCTCAGGAAGAAGGTACTCCGGGGTAGTGCTCAGCTTTAACATGTTGGAGACCCAGCCCTGGGCTTTAGACTGGTTACAGAAGCAGAGGGTGTGGCATTTATAGACTTTTTTTTTAAACTTGATCCTCACACCTTTCCTCACACTCAGTAATTCACTAGGCTAGGAGATCCTCTGCTGGTGGAGGGGGAAAATGTCAGAGCTGCCCATTTTATTTAACTGTTAGCATGCTGTGAAACTGGGAGAAAATAGATGTCTCATTTAGAGATGCTCAGGGTAGGGAATCTTGCAGATGTTTACATCTGGGGACTTTCACTCCCTCCCAATTTTCTGACTGGAAATTGAGCTGGAATTTTTTGGTGGGAGGGAACCTGGGAGAGCCTGAGCCTGAAAGCCTGCCTCAGATCTCAATGTTAGTCTAAGCCCCTGTTTTCAGATTGTCTGCAGGTCCCTAGAAAGCATCACAGAGCAATGTATCTCCCAATTTAACCCTTGGTCTTGGGACACTTGCAAGGGTAGTAGAGGACAGATGGACTGTAGATACTAGAGGAACCAGTGAATGGTCCAATAAGAAGTGAGAGCCCTCTGTCCTATCCCCTATCCTTGTCTGGATGTGATAAAAGTCTGTCCCAAGCCTGAACTGTCCCAGAGGGAGGAGATAGAGAAGGGGGGCATCCCTCTCAACCATCATTTCTCTCTTTCTTAGCACAGCTCCTTGCTTATACCCCTATAGGAACTTGGCCCAGCCTCATTTGCAGGCACAGTGAAACTCTTTCTACAAACTAGACAGTGTCCTTGAATTGGGTCTCCATGGCCTCTGAGTCCACCGGAGAAGTCATTGCCACTCCATCAGCCTTGGGTTAGCAGGAGAGCCCAAACGGAATTGTCCAAAGTTCATTCCTGATGCCTATGCCTCCTGCCACCTATTTGCCTCAACCACTAGAGCCTGCACAGATTTTTTAATTAATTAGCTCTTGTCGGCCCCTGCAGAGGCATAGAGGCAAAGGGTGAGGGAGGGATGGAGGCAAAGACAGGTGTGGAGAGATTGAGAGGCCTCCAGCTGGTGGATGATCCTGTAGGAGGATGAGTGCCTTGGGTCTTCAAGGAAAACCCTGGACTGTATCCTTGCCTTCAGCTTTAATTAACCCCTGAGTTAATGAACGGGACATAGTTGAGCCTGGCCAGCTGTGGCAGAAGCCAGTGACCTAGCAGCAGAGCCACCCCTTCTAGCCTTGTGATTTGATGAATGTGCAGGAGAGTTTCCGAAGCATTAGCTGCTCCTGCTCCGCTCTTGACCTAGGAGTGTGTGGGCAATGGACAGCCGGTGAATTAAACCAGACCAAAGTAGCTGCTAAAGCTGCCAGTCCCCCCCTAGGCTCCGCACTTAGCCCCAGCCTGCTCCAGGGGAGCAGATCTGAATGGGGCTGGATTTAGATTTGGAGCTCGCACCCTAGCCTCCCGCCGGCCCCGGGAATCCAGGTTGGAAGTGGCGGTTTTTGTCTGAGCCTGGTTCAGAAATGGGTGCGTGTGAGCTGCTTGTGCGGCACGATTACTTAAGAGGCAAACAGACCTACCGTGGTGCACTGGAAAACTGAACACTTAGATTGCTTGGGTCCCCAGCAGGGCCCTGTAAAGTTCTAAATTCACCTTGGGTATTGGGGAACTGGCCTCTGGGGACTGGAATTTTGCTGATGACTCTAGGCAGCTCTCCCTGATAGATATCAGGATGGGTTGCACAGAGAAAGAAGAGGGTGTTGTGCGTGGTTTGTGCCAGGTCTGAAACCTGCAGAAAATGTTTCTGGTGGGTCCAAATCAGGCTGGGAGGAACGCAAGTCTGAAATAAGGAGCTTTCATCCAATTCTCCTTTCCCCCGCGTTGCATCTGCCGCCCTGTGGCCGCTGCTCCAGTGCTCAGCGCCCTGACCCAGGACCGCAGCTAGTAAAGCTCTGGGGCCTGAGATGTTTAAGTGTGGGCAGATGGGGAGAAGCTAAGACCTTCTTCCTGGGGTCCATTTTCAGATTAGCATCTTTCCAAGGGGAAAGAGAATGGGGTGACTCCACCCCACAAAGGCTATTAGGCCAAGCCAGCTCGGCATCCCTCAAACAAACCAACAATAGCGGCAGAGCGCCGAGGTCTGGAGAGCCTGGGCGTAGACTTCGCTGCCAAAAGCAGTGCTTTGACTGAAATCTTAACATGGAGATCACACCCCGTGTACAATCAAAAGGACCCCCAGATATATTTTAAGAACTAGATTTTCATTTGAACACATGAAAGCATCTTGAAAAAAGGGGAGGAGGGATAACTGAGATTTGCAGATGCGGTGACAGATCTGCAGTAGTCCTCTCTGCATCCCTGAGCCCCTTAATCAATCAAGCACAAAAAAAGGCCAATGCAGGCTGGATCTGCTGCGCATTCCTCGGCGCCCCTGGCTCTGTGTGAAGATTGACTGGCGAGGCTGGCATCCCAACCGCTGGGCCTCGGTGGTTTCAGCGTGTGGGCCAGGCGCTTGAGAGGGCTACTGCGGGCTGGAGGGGCTGCCTGGAAGGCTGGGGCGCGGAAAGAGAACCGGCCAAGCGGGGCGAGGGGCGGGCATGGAGCTGCGGGCTGTGAGCTGCGCGCGGAGCAGGGCGGCGCCCGCGGGGACACATTTCTATCGAAGTGAGCAGCTATGGTTTGGGATATGAAATCGCTCCGGGAGCCATGGAATTCGAAGAATCTGCGCTTCTCTCTGCCTTGTCCTGCAGAGGAGAGAGGGGCGGGAGAGATTGAGAATCTCCTCCGATTCGGTCTCCTTTTATAGCTTTGGCTAATTCTCAGATATTTAACTTTCACCTACATGGGTTTCTTTCTCTTGTTCTTTTGGCGTGTGCAATTTTCTGTAAAAATTCCCGTGATCTTTTAAAAATTTTATACATTGCCGAATTAGTTATCCAACCTTGGGCTACTCAAGGGGTGCCTTGTACAGAAGCTCAGAATAAAGACGTAAGATTCGAATGTTTCTCTATGACTCTAATCAAACATATCTGATTTGAGTGGCTTGCTTCTCTCTCCACCGCTGTGCATCAGTTGAGATCCCACCACGGATTTGCAGATGATGCGCATGATCGTCAATGGCCAGCTCTCAGTTCTCAGCCTTCCCCGAGGTTTGCATCATAAATATAATTCTAAGCTCCCAACAAGGTAATTCTCCAGGGTTCTTCTCACTCTTGGCCCATCTCAGAAGGCAACCCACCCCCCACCTCTGTGCTGCTCAGTAATGGTCCTAACAGCCCAAAGCGGTTTCTGGGGCCTGGGTGTCTCCTTTGCAGCAAGAATACTACTATCTTTCAGGCTAGCCAAGCCTGCTGAGGATCCAGAGCCTCCTGTCACAAAGACTGGGTGACTCTTACAGGCTCCTCCAGTCCCCCAGAAGTCATAGTGGAAGTCATAGTTCAAGTCATCCCCAGGTTTTCAAGAGCAGGCAAGCAGGTCCATACTGAGTTGGGTGCCTTCTTTTGCTGTTTCTTCTGCCTGCTGGGTGTTCTTCCTCCACTGGTGAGTGGAGGCTAAGGTGGCTCTGAGCTGGGGATAGACCCGACAGAAGGAATAGCATTATCAATAACCCCAAGCCTTTCTTGGGTGAAAGAACCCCAAACATCTCTTCATATCCTAAAAGGAAAAGGCAATGGAGAGAAGGCAGCAGTAGTGGTAGGGCTGAAATAGCTTCAGGGAAACCTGTCCTTACCCCCTCTTCTCCTCTACTGTAAATAAACCCTGAGCCAAAGGGCTCATCCGTCTCCTTAAACAGCCAGTAAACTTTATATGACACAATATCTAATAGTAATTTATTAGGGAGATATTGTAAATTCCAACGGTTTTACTTAATAAAGGAGCTAATTAAAGAGGGACAGGCGGTACCCGGCCAGCTGTTGGTGAAAAGATAATAACACATCTGAGGGGGGTGCAGGGTGCAGAGGTGTGTATATGTGGGTGTTTTGGGTCTAGCTTTTTTCCTCTTGTCCCGCGTCGGGCGATCGCTTCCTTGTCTGCGCTAGGTTTTATATGATTTTTTTAAAAAACTAGAATCCCGCGAATAAATCTGCCCCTGCCTTTCGTACAGCCCCCCCACCCCAGGATTGGGGAAGGGGGAAGTTAGAGTTGGTGCGGGTGTGGGGGGGTGTCGGTTGTCCCCACCCCTCCCCCTGGCGGCGGCGCCCACGTGAACAGGGCGGCCAATGGGTGGCTGCTGCAGGTTTAACTATGTTTAATGTCACATAGCAATAAAGTAGAAGCTGCCGGTCGGGCCCCGCGGAAATGGGCGAGCATAATCTCTTGAATCCTGGGTTTGTGGGGCCGCTGGTGAACATCCACACGGGAGATACCTTCTACTTCCCCAACTTCCGCGCGTCCGGTGCGCAACTGCCCGGGCTGCCCTCGCTGTCCTACCCACGCCGCGACAACGTGTGCTCGCTGCCCTGGCCGTCGGCTGAGCCGTGCAATGGCTACCCGCAGCCTTATCTCGGCAGCCCGGTGTCTCTCAACCCGCCTTTCGGCCGCACGTGCGACTTGGCGCGCGTGGAGGATAGCAAGGGTTACTACCGGGAGCCCTGCGCCGAGGCCGGCGGGGGCCTGAAGCGGGAGGAGCGCGGACGCGAGCCAGGAGCGGGGTCCGGGGCGGCGCTGCTGCAGCTCGAGCCGTCGGGGCCTCCCGCGCTCGGCTTCAAGTACGACTACACAGCCGGCGGAGGCGGTGGCGACGGTGGCACCGGACCCCCACACGACCCACCCTCGTGCCAGTCGCTGGAATCCGACTCCAGTTCGTCACTTCTCAACGAAGGCAACAAGGGCGCCGGCACCGGCGACCCTGGCCCTCTGGTGTCGCCGTTGAACCCAGGCGGCGGGCTGTCCGCTAGCGGTAAGGACCCCAGGCTCACTCAGGCTGGACATCTCGCTCTTGCAGGCAGGGGAGGACTGATTCGGACTGCCTTGGGTGACAGACCGTGAGCTAGCGCTTCTTTTAAAAAGAAGTGCGGGGGTGGGCGGGGGGAGCCCTATAAACATGTAAATATCTCCATAAAAGAACTGGAAAGATTTCCTTTTTCATTCCTAGCGGCTGGATGGGGTAGGGAACATCAAAGAAAGGGGATCCTGACGGAACTTCCCCAAGCCTGGGGTAAAGAGGTGGGAAGTTTTCCTGGGCGCCTCTCCCTCTGCCTTCCCATGGGTCCTCAGTACTTACATTTCTTCTTGTCCACTTGCCCACCCATCTGTTCTAACTGATGAGCAGCTGGTCCTGGAGATGTGGGTGAACCAGGCCAGAAAAAGAGGGAAGAAAATGGAGGAGAGGTTTTGGGAGAAGTGAGCGATGGGAACCCAGAAGGGCTGTGAGTACTACTGCCTGAGGTAGGAAGGGCGGGAGCGAGAGGAAAAGGAAACTGAAGAGGTAGGGACCGGTGAGGATGCCTGGCTGGGTAAAGACCATCTGATGCCTGGAGACAGGAAGGGGAAGGAGTGGTGTGGATCTGGTGTGGGGCCAGGATGAAAGGGTCTGAGAAAGGCCCAGGGCACTGGGCTAGTCATCCCTGATCCTCTGGCCAACCCTGCGGTTCCATCTCCACCCAGGCGCGCCCTGGTACCCGATCCACAGCCGCTCACGGAAGAAGCGCAAGCCCTATTCGAAGTTGCAGTTGGCGGAGCTGGAGGGCGAGTTTCTGGTCAACGAGTTCATCACGCGCCAGCGTCGGAGGGAACTCTCGGACCGCTTGAATCTTAGTGACCAGCAGGTCAAGATCTGGTTTCAGAACCGGAGAATGAAAAAGAAAAGACTTTTGCTGAGGGAGCAAGCTCTCTCCTTCTTTTAGGGGCCAGCACACGGGCGCTAGCCCCAGACTGAGCTTGTCCTGTGGATCAAGGGTGGGGGGGTGCTGCCTGGGACACAGTCCCGCTTACAACGCCAGGCCTTCCCTGGATGTCCTCTGTTCTGTTTGGTTTGTAGCTCCCCCCCACCCCCCCACCCCC
>NW_008329576.1:1119922-1135864 GCF_000622305.1 Nannospalax galili
CCCCACAGCAGGCCCTGGCAGTCCCCAAGAGAAGGGAGAAAAAAACCTAGCCAGAGAAGGGGGTAGCCCCCCAGAGGCAAGGGAAGCCTATAAGTCTGCTGAGGGGCTGGTTTATGTGAGGTGGGACTGGGGCGCTGTGCCTCCCACTGAGAGGGGTTACGGAAAAGCAGCGGGCAGCGACCCAGGTACACCTTTCCTCTACTTCCCTTCCGGGTCTTACTCTTTACTTGGAGGAGCGAAAAAAACCTAGCCAGAGAAGGGGGTAGCCCCCCAGAGGCAAGGGAAGCCTATAAGTCTGCTGAGGGGCTGGTTTATGTGAGGTGGGACTGGGGCGCTGTGCCTCCCACTGAGAGGGGTTACGGAAAAGCAGCGGGCAGCGACCCAGGTACACCTTTCCTCTACTTCCCTTCCGGGTCTTACTCTTTACTTGGAGGAGCAGACAAGGGTGGGGATAGTGGAACCTAGGTGCCCAAATTCACAGTTGGTGGGGTTAAGAAAGGTTGAGAGGAGGGAGCAAAGGTGGGTGATCAGTGGACAGAACAGAGAGGCTCTGGCAGAGCCAGAGGCTACCAGGAACCAAGGAGGAAGTGGGGTTTGAGGGGAGAGGAGTGGTTTGAGAGAGGCCCAGTGTCTGCCCAGGTCTGAGTCCTCCAGACTCAGGTTAGCTGAAGGGCCTGTCCTTGGCAGACTAGATACTGACAAGGAGATCATTAACTTTATGTACTCTCTGGGACAGGTTGTCAGAACAGTCTCCTGGTCCTTGTCCTGCTCCCGGAGCCCCTGGCCTGTCCCAGGCAAACACAGACTCACAGGTGCGCTAGACAGGCTTCCAGTCACTGGAAGCGCCTAGCAGGGAAACTGAGAACCGAATTCACATAGCCACAGGTTCAGTAGCCACCCTAAGGACCCCCACCTGGCCCTCCAGGAAGTCCAAAGAGGCGGTGGAAGGGGTTGAAGAGCACAGCATTGATTGGCGGGCAGAGTTTCCGGCATCTACAGCAGTGGCGACTGATTCTCTCTTCCCCGCTGGCGTTCACGGTCACGGCCGGCCAGGGGCTGGACCAGCGTAATTTACGAGGCGGGAGGAGAATCTGCCCTTAAAGGGGCTACTGGTAGCAGAGGCCCAGCTCAGTCGGTTTCCCAGGGTGGTGACAATGAAGGAGGGGGCGCTGCGGTTCCCCACCCAACTCCTTTCTTTCCCCTACCCGACCCCCAACATCGCCCTTTGTCTCAGGATCCACTGCCTCCGCCTCCAGGCCATCTAGCCAAGGAGTACAAGGGCCTGAGCAGAGGGAGGGGCACATCCCTAGATCCAGTTGGAGGCCAAAGAGTGCCTTCTCCTAGCGGGAAGGCCTTTTATCCACAAACCCTTTAAGCCTCCAGCCCCAGTCTGGTAGCTCCCGGTGGCGGGTGGCTCTGGAAAGAGCAGTCCAGAGAGCTCCCCTGCACCCTGTTTTGACTCTACTCCCCAAGAGCTCACTAACCTGCCATCTGCTGTCTCACCCTTGTGGAAGAACAAGGGTTGAGAAGCAGGAGAAGGGGGTTAAGTGCAGCTTGGACAGTGTGAAACTGGCTGCTGGGGAGAATCTCCCACCTTTCAAGGGCAATACACAGAACATTGGTGGGAGTGCCAGCACGTATCTTCAAGTTTGTTTACAGGGTTGTGCAGGAACAGGAGCAAATGTATATACATACAGCTGAGCCCAGCAAATCATGGGGCATGCCCCCTCCCCTACTACACTTGAAAGCAGGCAGCTTCATGGGCCTGATATCGTCCAACATAGAGGAGATACAATCACATGCCCTGATCCTCCACTGGGCATCTGACACACCTCCCTACCCACTACACATGTTCACCTATGTACAAGTTCCCAGAGAGCATCTCCATTCCAACTGTCCACACAGTCAGGAATGTGGGCTGGTCATGGGATTGAAGCTCTACCCACATACACACATACACACACAACCTGTACCCCCTCATTCAGCCCTTCCTGTGACTGATGGGCTCTAGAGAGCTGAATTCAAGCTCTACAACTCTAGTTTGATTCCTACAGACTAATAGGGAAGAGATTAGAACATTCCAAAAGAAGGGAAGGTGGCAAAAATATGCAATATTCTTTCCTTTGCTTTAAACTTGACTTCTGTGAGCTTCTTTGTCAATCTGTCCTGTTAACTGTTGTCTGTCGCTAGTATCTACTCTAGTCAGCTTCCCCACCTTCCTTCCCAGCTCTCTGTAGTGTACTTCCCTAGTCAAGCATCTGTCTTTAGCACGTTTTCCCTTTATATAGTCCTTGTACAAAGCTGCTTCATCATATTAATATTAATTAAAACATGGATGTATGACAATGTGATGTTTTGGGAACAATATTTAAAACTGGGTCCCCCCCATATATGGTCTCTGTCCAGAAAGATTCGGAGCCCTTAGCTGTTCCCCATTTTATTTTCTCCAGCTCAGGTGAATAATAAAAATAATAAATGTATAATAAAGGAAGAGTGGTTGCAGGGTAAGAAAAATATATGACCAACCAAGATCTGTTGATGAGCTGCCATCTCTAGCCCACGCAATTACTGGCAGAGAGAAAATTGGGGGGCCGTAGACTGGGGGAGGAGAGGGAGCTCTGGAGAGTCATGGGGTTGTAAAAAATGTGAACAGCCCAGAGGAGGTGGAAACTAGCTTCCGAAAAGGAGGGCTGCATTGCAGGAATTGAAAAAAATAGAAGCAGAGCTGGAACAAGGGAGCACTGAGTGTCCCAGAGGGGGCAATGAGTGGGGATTGGTGGGCCCTGAACTCTGAGGTTCCAATCCTGGGGCTTCACTCTGAAGAGATATTTTTGTGCACTGTGAAATGACAGGGTGGAGGACTAAAGATACCCCCCCACCACCAAGAGCTGATGACTTCTTAAAGTCAGCCACCCTCTCAGCCCTTGCGAAATCCAGACCCTGGCACATAGCTGGGTGGGTGGGATGCATTGTGACCCTGAACCAGCAGTACCTCCACCTTGTCCTTCTTTCTCTAGCAAATACCCTCCTTTGCCCCTACACTTAAGCCTGTCTTTTGCTCACCCCCCTGGCTACCCTTTCTAGTTATCTGATTCCAATCTTGGGTGTCTTCTCCAAATTCTTCCACTAGCCTTCCTGGCCAGTGCTGAAATACCGGCCCCCACTGTGGTGGCCTCAGAGCCATGCCTCCAGCCTGGAAACCTTTCTTCTTCCCTTTCCTTATGTTCCCAGCTACCAGGAGTGGCAAATTTAAACCACATCCCATTCTCCCTTTATTCCTAATTCCCAACTCCATTGTAGAGCCCGGGTGTAGGCAGGAAGGAGACCTCAAGTGGTGGGGTGCTCATATCACCCCCTCCAGAGTGCAGGAGAAGCTGGAGGTGGGCAGCTTCTGGCAGCCAAGAGCTGGGGAAGGGGTTGGCCGCTGCTCCTTGATCAGAATACAGGGGAAGAGGCCTGAATCTCAGTGAATCAGGGCAAATGACTGTCCTCTTCTTCAGACATATATCTACACAGAAAGGACCAACAGTGGAAGAATTTCTGATTTAAAAACTCAAAAAGAATACTTTTAAGGAGACCTTAATTCCCTCGATATGGTCTCAGTTACTTCCAGTCTGAGAGAGAGCACCTTGTTGGATGATGTCGATGGAGGTTTCCAGATTAAATAAACTGAGGAAGTTAAGGAAGGAAAAAACACTGTAGCCTTTTTCTCAGGACTAAAAAGCAATACTTCTTGGGTCTCCAGGTAAAAGACAGGGTTCCGGTTGGAACCAAGACCCATATATTGGGAGAGAGGCTGATTGGAGTTGGGATGGTGTCAGTATTACAACTATTTATGCCACAAAGTATAAGTTGCTCTAAGTTTAAGACAAAGCATCCTGTACCTCTAACTGGGTCTTGGAGAGGAAGAAAATAAGAGAATTATCAGAATATTCTAGGTAAGACATTGGTCCGCTGTGTGTATAGGAGCTTCTATCATCCCCCAAACGGTCTGTATTGGGCCTGATTATCCATGAAGTCCTACTACACGATGATCTGCGCCGCGGAAGCCACTATTTAAAGCCACTATTGAAGGAGCGGGCAGGAGACCGGCCCCGGCAGTCCGGGTTCTGTGGACATTAGTGCAGCCGGAAACCCAGCTCACTCGCTCGATGGCTCACACCCAGAGCTGTGCAGAGACCGCCGGCCCAGATCCGCAAACAAAGCAAACCCCTGAGACCTAGGGTTCCTGCCAGGCCGAGCCCGAGCCCACCCTCCCCTTCCTGTACAGGAAAGCAGGAGCAGGAAAGGGTTGTTAGGGCCCGGGTCGCTGGAGGAGCGCGTCCCCCAGCCGCCAAACCTCTGCCCGGTGGGCGCCTGGGGACGCGGATGGTTGCAGTGTATCCGCGCGGGGTGAACGGCAGGCCCGCCTTCCCGCAACCGAAATCAGGTCGCGCCTGAGACAAGAGCGAACGCCTTTGGCTGCGGGTGTCCAGACGGTTGCCGATTTTCCGCGGAGAGGCCTACGACCCGCTCCGGCTACCGCAAGGCCCCGGCTGCCAGCCTCGCGTGGTGCTCCGGGATGCCCGTCCTGGGGAGGCCCCGAGACAAAGGCGGGTTGCCGCCAGATGATGACGCAGGCGCCTGGGCAGCTCCCCAACTCGAGCCTGAGCCCTCCATGCCCCAGACGGGTGGAGAGAGCTCTGAGACCTCAGTCCATTGCTCAGTCGCTCTAGTCTCGCCTCTGGTTCACTCCTGGGAGGAAACCTAGCGCGCCCAAAGACCTGGCAGATCCAAGTAACTGTGCGCTTAGCAACGCGGGTCGCTTCCCAGGGCTGCGGCCCCCAAGAAGGACCGGATGACCCCTGCTGGCCAGAACGGTGGAGACTGTCTCTCCGGGACCGGGTGCCGCCCTAGCCCTAGTCCCTTGAGTTTTCAGGGGACCCTGAAGAGTAGCCTGAGTCTGAGGCGCTACCTGGGCTGCTGGAACTAAGATCTAACAGTTTTCCTTCTGCAAGACACGGGGTGTCCCCATAGCGGTGGTTGGCCACGCTTCTTAACTGGTGCATCCACTGCAGAGGCTCCTAAAGCCTATGCCACCAGCTGGAGCCTGGCACCGGAGCCAAGGAATTGGGACTCAAGGAGACTTGACATAGACTTTTAGCCAGTAGGAACCAGCCCCTTACGAAGTGTAATTTTCCCTCTTCAAGTCAAAGTGCTTACTGGGGAACTGGAGACCAGTCTTCCCATGCCTGTGTCTGTGATCCAGAGGAGAACTTCCTTCAAGGACGGGTCTGTGTAGATGGAACCCACCAGTAGCCATGTTTGGAAAGCTGTCTGTGAGAGCACACAGTTCACCTGGGAGCGTGGAAAGATGTTCTATAAAGTACACACTCAGCTGTGTTGTAACTATAACTATAATGGATATATGAAAAGAATCGAAAATGCACAGACAACTATGTTACAGGTACATTCTTGGCATGCCACATGTTCTTTATAAAATATACATACGGAGGCTCTTTCATCTGCTGCATGAAAAAGCCATAGGGAAAAAATTAAAGATAGCTATATATTCACATGCAAAAATTTATTTACATATGTAAACACTGCATGTGCCTATATCCTACATAGGAGGTGCACAGTTCTGAGTTTCTTTAGTTCCATGATTATATAAGACATGTAGTATGGTTGCATGGAAATACATCCAGATATTAATATATCCACATAAAAACCATGAAAATTGTATCAGACTATTATATATATACAAAGTGCATATGTACCGAGTATGTGAAGAAAAAAACATTTTGCAAATTATGTTGGCACATACAATGTCTAACAAATGCTTTGAAGATATATTCTTTGTGCTCATATATTTTATTTCTAATATACATTTCTTTGGAGGTTTTAAAAATAAAGCTTAGAATCAGAGCTGAGTGTCCGAAAAGGTCTGAGTACAGAGACTACTGCCCTCAAAGCCCAGGAAGACATTGGTAATAAGAATCTCCTTCTCAGCCAAACCTTTTTTTTCCATTTTGTGCTTCTGTCTAGTATTCAGGTCTTTAAAACCCCCGTGTAATGTCAACAAGCATTATTCTACTAGTGGCTATCTATCTCCCTGTTGTGTCTCTAGTCTGAAGCTAGGGTCTGTATTGAGAACACAGCCCTGTTTGCAGCAGGGTTCAGTGCATACTCATGCTTATTTAGAACTGTTTCAGCTTTCTAATTAGGTCACCTCATGTGTCAGAAGATGCACTCTTCTAGGTCTGATGCAAATACATTGCAAGGGTATTCTGTACAGTCAGGCAGGAAGAGGAGGACACAGTGATCTGGTAAAGTATGTAACAGGAAGGTTGAATTCTCAGCCAGTAGGAACCAGTCTGGGGTTTGTTGTTAGGCACTCATGGGTTCCTGAAGATTAACGTTTGTCCATTTTTAAAGAAATTATTTTACAATCTTGAACGGAGGCAGTATCATGAAGCAAAGCCTGAACTTGAGCGGCTATGAAACTTTCCAATCTGAGAAACCCCACTCCTCAGCTCCCAGGCAGGATAGGGGCTTCAGGCCTTCCCAGCTGAGTTTGGATTCAGAGCCTTACACTTAGCCAGGCAGAAGTCCATCGCTGGGTCTACACAAGCAGCAGGAAAAACCTATCCCATAACACAAGGTTTTGCAGAAGCATTTTCTGGTAGTGAGCAAAAGTATTCGAGTATTTAAAATCCTGGACTCTAACACATACCTATGGAAAAATTCTTTGAGAGACAGTGTACTCACAGCAGAAATACTGTTTATGAGTCCATGGGTTCCCTGTAGATTCGGCCATATTTTACAGTCCAAAGGAATCAATTAATTAGCGCCTCCCAGTCCCCCCGACTGCCGCTGCTTGGCCGCTACTTGGCTGAGCACAGGCGGCTGAGATAGATGTCCATGGCCAGCTCACTGGTCTTGTTAAGAAGGCTCGTCATAAAGATGGAGATGATAAGGAATACAAGGAAACTCAGGCAGCCTCGAGGGAGGCTTTGAGGGTCCAGCCACGCAGTCCGTGGGACAGCACCTGACTTGTGCTGCCCTAGTGCCCACTCGGGTTTATCTCGAGTTCTTTCCTTCAGGGACGGTCACGCTGTGAGCTAGGACTCGGATAACTCTTAGTCCTCTTGCCTGAATTTTCCTTTTTCTTCATTGAGCCTCCAATCAGATTTTAAAAGATAAAAATACATAAACCTTTGTGGGTGGGTGCCTGCCTTTTTTTCTCTGTCAGTGTTCCGGACCATGCTGATTCCTTTCCCTGCCTTTGAGTGGTTCCCTTTGGACTCTGGCTGTCCGTTTCTTCCCTCTTCTGGCTTTCTTGCTCTCTCTGGCTTTGTGGCTGCCTTTTCTACCAGGTTGGGGCTGGCTCAGGCTCCAATGAGCATGTAAAAAGATACAAATACCCTCTGGGTATCTCTCACCAGAAAGAACACCTCCAGATAAACCAGACCCATCTAGAAACAAAACAAAACAAAACCTTGTAATTGCTGGTTTGGGTTGTAGCATTTAATTCTGTTTATTCTCACTCATAAGCATACTTAACAGAGAGATATTGATGTTAAAGGGCAAGGGGGGATTAGTTTTACTTTTATAATCATCTATTAAGAGCAGAAGATGATCTGAGTCTCCTTTAAAGGGACCAAAAAAAAAAAAAAAAAAAAGGGGGGGGGGGGTTGACATCAAACAGAGTCCAGGAAATGACTCTAAACCTCACTTTTGTAATGGACTCTAAATTTTCAGCAACTGAAAACCACACTGCATGAGCCAATTGGTAATAAATTTAAAATACCAGAAGAGAAGGGAGAAATATGACTGAAAGGGAACAAAGATCTTTGCCTGAAGAAACAATGTAACGCTAGACAGAACTATAAAGTCTGGGAATGTAAAAACGCAGGATTCACTCAACTCCCCCCATGTGGAATCCTGTCCCCTGCACTTCCTGTTGAAATCCTTACCCTGACTACACAGTGGTATTCAAGGAAGAATTCATGCAATTATCTGGATAATTGCAGGGGGAGAGAGAGAAAAAGCATTTCCCCTTTTATTGTCTGACCTTCTCCAGTGTCTGTGTGGAGGAGGAGGGGGCAGGTAGTACATGAGATATAGAGGAAAAGAAGGTGGTAGAATCACTATCACCCTAAGTCCTGCAAAATAGCTACTCCTAAACGAGGGAGGGGGCCGAGCAACAGCTTACAGATTTGAAACATGCTTAAGAAATTATGAGATCCAGTTTTAAGTACTCTGATCCAATTTCATTTTTTTTATATTTGCTTGAATTGACTTTGTCTGCATAGACCTGCCTCCTCTAGTATTGTAATCATCACAAGTAAGTGGATAATAGATAATTATAGGGGTGTTGATAATATTATTTTATAGGCACACAAGATATGATTAGAGTTAATATTGGAGGTTCTGTTGGAACCTGGGAGGCAGCCATGTAAGGTAGAGGCTCTAGGAGACTTTCTCTTTCCTATTTTTACATGCGTGGGAATCACCAGAAATTCCCAATACTCTAAATTCCTACCCTGGATATTTTAAGTGAAATCGTTAGGATTTCGGGGGTTATAAAGTCCAGAGACAGAGATGGGAAAACAATAACTTGATATTTGGCTCCTCTTAGCCTAGGGGGCCATGAGGGCTACTCTGCTCTCAGTCAGTAGTAGGTTTAGTTCTCTGTACCAGGTCACTAGGGTTATGGAGACTTGTCAGGTGAGGTCAGTAAGAGCAAAACAAGGGCTTATCAAAATCAAGTTCATTGTCAACCTCAAATGAGCACTGGGCCTAGAGCAAAGCCCTGTTTCATCCTAAATTGGCCTTCTTCCCTGGAGTCCACTGCCTAATACCACCTGGGTCCTGACAAATGCTAGGCTGGGGCTGTGAGGTCAGTTTAAGGTGGGGATGGGGGGAATATCAATTTTTTTCTTATTTCTAGGAGCCAAGAAGCCCAGATAATGTGGAAAGATGGGAAGAGATGACCACAGAGGCAGAGAATGAGGCTAAAGGGTAGGGGTCTATGAAACCGTGAGCAAGGGATTCATGAACAAAAGGGAACTGGAACAGGAGGTGAACACAAGGAAAGGAAAGAAATACAAGGAAAATGTAGAAACAAGTAAAAAACTGAAAGAGGAGGCAGAGGCGAGGGTCAGCAGTTGCTCTGGCTCTGCCTGGCCGGTTTGCAGCAGTCTGGGTGGGCGGGGGCGCCATGACAAAGTGAAGGTCAAGTTAGCATCGTACCTTATAAGGAAGGCGACGGTCCTCCATTTCAGCCTTTCTCTCCAGAAGGACGTGGCACTGGTATTTCTGGTCTTGTAAACACTGGACTTTAAAAAATATAATAACGCCCCCCTCCTTCCTTTATTGGAGTGAATTCTGCCGGAGGGGAAGCTGTGAGGGGAGCTGGAGTGAGGAAGACTCCAGGAAACTTTTCTCTCCTACCGTAGGCTCTGTTCTTTGACGGCGGGGACTGCCCACACCCCTTTTGGTCTGTCTTCGGTATCTTTCACCATTACCTCTAACTCTGGGCACGATTTCTTCACTCCCCCTTCCCCCCTACAGACTTGTAAATCGCTTCCATTCCTCAGCGAAGTGGATGAGGACTTTAAGAATAGGAGAGAAAATTAAGCGTCATAAAGAAAACTTCATTTACAGCTTAAATGTCTGAATGTTTCGGTTTTCCTCCAAAAACAAAGCGGTATATTAGGTGGCAGTAAGGGTGGGGAGGGCCATGCCACAGAAGGCTTGGATTTATTTATTTCTGAGATTCTGAGGTATAAAGAGGAGGAAAATGAGAGAAGCGTTTAAAGCAGGCAACTACCAAGAAGGGAGGGTGCAGCTGGCAAGGCTCAGAGCAAAGACCTAGCCGCAGGGGCCCAGACTCCCCTGAGCGGGAGCCATAGTCCAGGCCTTGGGTGCAGAGAAGCAAATACATTAGATATTGGTTGGTTTCAGAGAGCTAGGAAGGAGGACGGCTAGGCGACGTGAGAATAAGGCGGAGCCAGAGCCAGAGATAAAATGTGAGATCCGCGCTGCTGTGGAAGGCAGTGGTGGGTGCCTCGGGGAGAAAGAAGCCAGAACCTAGATCTTGGATTCTTCCCTCCAGAGTAGTACTGAGAATAGTGGTGGAATGGAGAGAGGGGTTATGGATGTGGGGGTGTCTGTGGAGGGTCTCCTCTGTGCTTATAAAGCCATTTTAAGGCCTAATTATTTCCTTTAAAATTGGAATTCTAATAGCAAGGGAAAGGAAGGACACTCAGAGAGAGATGATGGGCTATTCTGGTGAACCTGATGCTCTAAAAACCTCTAATTGTTGTCACTTCTACCCTTGTCAACTAGAAAACTAGCCTCTAGAATGTGCCCCATCCCACTCTACCTACCTGGGTGGGAATGTCTCAGGTTTGTCAGAGACCTGACGTGGGACTGAGGTCTGCATGGCACAGCAGCGAGGAGCCAGCCCAGTCATCTTCAGATGGATTGCTCATGCTTCCTAGTTTGTGGTCCTCTTATGGGTGTTCTCATAGGAAAAACAAAGAGGCCTGAACTGATTATTTCTGGTGATGTTAAGGTTTTTCCATGTAATATCTGACCCTGAGATCTAAGGTGATAAGTGTTTCATCCACAAATCTGGGCAGAGTGACATTATGTCTCAAAGTGCCTGGGTTCTTTGGATAGGGGCTGAGGCTAGCCAAGGTGGGGACAGCTACTGTCAGGAAGCCTAAGGGAGGGAATGACAGGCCCTCTTTGGCAGACTCTAGAATTATGCTCTGTGTTTCAGATGGTTGAAGCAGACTGGGGAGGCCCTTTCTGATGGTCCTTCAGTTTGTGAATGGGAGCCCCAGAAATAGGGGGGTTACCAGCTGGGAAGCTGCCTAGTGTGGGAAAGACAGTGATAACCTAGACCTCTCTCTGCAAAAAAATGTTCTCCATGTCTGTGACAGAAAACTGCCAGGCTCTTTGGAGATTTGGGGAACTTGAAGAAAAGCAGGCCAGATACCCAGTGAAGGCCATAGCTCTGCCTATGATTCAGGTGGGGAAAGGAATCTGAAGGGTAAGAGGCTGAAAAGGTATCACTCCCAAAACCAATACACACACACACACACACACACACACACACACACACACACACAAATGGCTCCAATATTGAAAAACACCAGATGATCTGCTTGGAGAGGACATAAACAGGCCAAGCGGATGCAGGTTAATAAAACCCGAAAAAGCCCAGACAGGAACACTTAAAATGCCTAGAACAAAGCACACCGTGACAAATTCTCACCCAACACACAAGTACACGCACCACGGTAATGTTCCCAGGCAGAGAGAAAGAGGCCTTCCCTACCTCAGGCCTCCATCCGTGGACACTTAGGTATACCTGCCCAACTCCTATGAACAAATTGTCCACCCTTCTAAACTGACCCAAACAAACCCCTGGTGATCGCCGGCAAGCATCGACTGCACTGCACACCCCACCGAGGAGCCAGCCGGTCCCCTGAGCCTCACTAATGCAAGATCCAGATCCATACCCGGAGATAAAAGTCTAGACAATAGACGGCTGTTTATGACAACGAGGCTCTCCAAGTTTGGGGCCAGGCGATAAATCTCTGGCAAATCTTCCTGTAACTCAACTTCTGGCTGTAGTGACAAGAGAACCACGGAGACCGCAGAGAAAAGAAGCAAAATGGGGGAGACTCTGGCCGTGAGCAGAGGGCGGCTGTCTTGAGCAGTTCTATGCCGCCGTGCCACTCGCCCACGCAGCGCGTCCCCACTGTGCAAGCTTTCGGATGGAGCTTCCAGCGAAGGCGAGTCAGGCCTCCTTTCTGTTCGCCCCAGCGTTAGGGCTCCTGGAATTCGAGCAAATGTGCAGGCAGAAGGCAGGACCTAGAGAATGGGAGAGACCCACAAACCACGGTTGCTGAGGGCTGAGGAGAGGGGATCTTCTTGGGTGACTGGAATCTTCTAGCTCTATGTCACCTTAATCTCTCTCTCTCTCTCTCTCTCTCTCTCTCTCTCTCTCTCTCTCCTTCCTTCTTTTTTGGATTGATGGGCTGTTCCCTTTGCATTTTCGACCCAGGCGTCTGATTACAAGAGCAACTGAAGTTGATCTCGTAAAAATGCCGCGAGCTAACTTTGATCAGCTCGGACTGGGTCCGAGTCTAAGTAGGCGCTGAAGCCAGGGAATGGCGGCTCAGGCCAACACGACCTCTGTTCGGCAGCCAGGCCTCTACTCGGCAGCCAGTCCGGAGATCCCAGTGGCCCAAGAGGGTGATACCCCTAGGAAAGGTATTTTCTGTGGGACCTCAACTAGCTTTCGAAACTAAGGCCCGATGATAGCGGCTCTATTTCCAGACTACTTTTAAGACATTTCCTTCGTTTTTAGGGCATGGGGGGGGGGTGGCAGTGAAACTGGCTCGTAAAATGGGGCTTTTATGGGGAGAAATGGGGTCGCAGCATTGCTAGCCTCCGGGGACAATCCCTCAGCGGAAGAAGTTGGGTGGGGCGGCAGGGTGGGGAGACTGCTGCCTTCCCTCTCCCTACCTTGTCCTTAGGCCCGAGGGTTCTCCAGCAGGATTCGCCTTCCTTGGTGGCCTTAAGTTGGTCTTTCGGCACTGACTTGGGCTGAGGAGAAAACCAGCAATTCCAAGCATTCTGCTTCTCTGAGGATAGGGTGAAATGTGAGTGTCCCGCGTGCAAAATAAAAATCCCAAAGCACGCTAAAAGATTTATTCTATGCCTCCATATTGCTGTAAAGGGAGAGAAAAACGCTCCAGAAGGTGCGAGCCGTTTTAAGGAGGTCTCTTGCCAGCCCAGCTTGAGAGTGAGTGGGGGTGCCAATGTGTGGGACTCCCTTCGTTTGTCTTTTTATTGACTCTGTGCGGGGCTGAATTTACAATCCTAGTCCATCAGAGATCCTAAGTCCCCCTTTTTCCTCCCTGGGTTTTTTTTCCAGCCCATGGGGTGTGCCCTTCCACCTACCACAATCTGCTCTAGAATCCAGACAAAAGTGGAGTAGTGGGCCTGCAAGGCTGCCCAGCGCTGTCTACCCGAGGATGCGCTAAGAACCGCCAAGGCCAGAATTCGGCAGACACTGCCCCTTTCTGAAGCTGTCCCGGTTGTCCCTATGTGGGAGGGAAGGGCGCTGGAGTCTGTCCTAGCCCTGACCAGACCACCGGGGCAGCTGCCCAGACCACAGCCGCCTCTGAGCCGGCAGTCAGGCAGGCGGCTGGGACTGAGGCCACCAAGAGCTAGGAAGGAAGGCAGGATGGCGCTGATATGGAGGAGTTTAAGTCAAAGGTGGCAGATGGAGGGACCAGAGACCACCAGCACCCACCAGGTGAGGAATTTTAAAAAACAAACACAAACAATAACAACAACAACAACAACAACAAAACCCGCCTAGAACAGGGCCTGCAAGGGATGGGATTGGGGACCATAGATGGGCCCCTTGTCTGAGAGGTAAGGCTGCCCCCAGGCAGAAGCTGCAGACTAATAAACTCCCTGATAGGCTTCCAGGTGGCCTGGACTTAAGGCCACTACTCCACATTGTGGGTATTTTTTGCCAATCAGCAGCTAACTGACCTCAGAAACCAGGACATTCTGTCCTTGACCTCAGCAGCTATTACCAGTTCCTGGTTTTGTTTTGTTTCGGTTTTTTAATTGTCAAAAGAAGAAGAGGAAGAGGAGAGGAGGAGGAGGAGGAGGAGGAGGAGGAGGAGGAGGACGCGGGGGGGGGGAGGAGGAAGAGGAAGAAGAAGAAGAAGAAGAAGAAGAAGAAGAAGAAGAAGAAAAAGAAGAAGAAAAAAACCAATGCCAGAAAACAACGCAACACTAAATGCTTTGCTTTTAGTGGGAAGAATATTACTTCTCACAGTCTCTGTTGGGAGACACCAAAGTTTCCTAGATATCAAGTGTCTTCATGGTTCTTTGCCTTCCCTTTTTGTTTCTAAGAGATTGGGCTGCCAGCAGCTCCTTGTAGCAGCCTGCCTTGCTTTTATGGTGGCCTAGGAATAAACTTTGGTGGTCAAATTCAAGTGCTCAGGCACACAGCTGTCCTCTCACAGGAAGCAGACTCCCCCCTCCCTCCTTGGCCCAGGCTATACAAAATAGGCCTAGGGGGATTGGGCCCCACATCGCCCAGGAGGCTAGGAGGGGTAAGGAAGTAGGGAAAGTAGGAGTTGAGACTGCCCTCCTGTACATATCTGCAAGGGATGGAGGTACCTCTGGCCTTCCTCTCACTGGCTCCTATCACTGTTTGGGGAGCATTTTGCCTCCAATAAACTCAAGTTTAATGAGGTCAACGATAACCCTATAAAAGCCACAGTCCATAGTTCTCTACCATTATAATTAAAAAACGTTGCCTCCAGCTCACCCTATAAAAAGCACTAAAGGAAAGAGAAACGCAACAGATTTTTCTATTTCTGGTCCCTTCTCTGTGGAGATGCCCCAATCTGATTCCTCTTTGCCTTTAGTTAGGAGTAAAGAAAATCCCAGGAAGCAGTGCCCAGCACTAAGTGGGTAGAGGGGCACTGGAGGTCTCTTCTGGAGTATTTCAGGACCCCCCCCCGCAGAATGGGACCCATGGTGGAGGCAGACTCCAGCCGGGTGTTCTAAAACCTGAGCAGATGTGGGAGACAAGAGAATTGAGAATCAATAGGTTTGAGAAGCCATATTTGGAAATAAGGTACCATGCTTGTGCATTGTCTGGTTGAGGGTCTCAGTGCCTTACCAACAAAGAAAACCAAATCATGTACATTTTAAAGGCAAAAACCAATTTTAAGACAACCTTAAGGGTGTAAGAAGGGTTTGGGTGACCTTTGGCTTTCCCTAAGAGTACAGTGGGCTGAGTCCTTGGAGGGTCACTGTTCTGCTCCTCTAACACATGATGCCCTGACAGTTCCTTCTTGGGACCAAGGTTGCTTTCTGCATGTGCCAGTTACTCCCGCCCCTTAGATTCAATCCAGAAGCTTTCAATAAAGTTATTTTCAGCTTGCCCAGATGTGTGTTTCGATGGCCAAAGGGATGAGAGGCTAGGGAGGACAGAATTACTGTATACCACCCTTCTGGGCACATCGGTCCAGGAGGCCGACAGGCTTGGAGGATGGCAGGGTTGGACTGAGGCATCGGGTCTGGATGCAGCCCCAGTAAGAGGGGCTGGGGGCTTCCATTAGGAAGTAGTCCCTGGTCCCACCCTTCCCACTTAAGGGTGCACAGATGTTTTCCTCTGTCTTACTGATCTATACTTGAGATGATACCTGGCCTGTCTACCTACCTAAGCCCCCTAAATTATAAAAGATAGGACCCTTAAATTTAGTCCCCTCACTATATCCTGCCTAGACCTCAATGCCAGGTTTCTTTTCAGCCTAATCGCTGAAGCTGAGCTCCCAACCCGAAGGACCAGGATAGAGAAGACTCCAATTCTAATCTTTTTCTTTGGGGTTTGGGATTTTAAAATCCATAGTGGATGTGGCTTTCTGCACATTGATTGACAATAAAGACAAGCATGAAATATTCACCCAGGGCCACTCTCGAATACTAAATATTTAACACAACATTAGAGAAGTTTTTTCCCAGACTTCACCAGGCACCGGCTGGGCGGCTGGCTCACGGCTCACCACTGGTTTATGACTAATAGGAGGTCCCTAGCCGACTGCTGCAGAGCAAGCCAGACAAACTTGGGATGTTGGCTCGGGAGCTGGACTGCCTCCCTTTGAGAAACTTCAGATACTCTGGAGAGGAGTCTCTCCTGTAAGGGAGCTCACCCAGTTCTGGCCAGGAAAATAACCGAAAGGACTTCTTCAAACTCTTGTAAGCAGGCGCTGACTGACTGCAGGTTACAGAGGAAAGAGTCCCTAAGACTTGAGAAGGATTCACTAGTCCCGGGAAAATCAGGTGGGAGAAAAGTCTTCACTCTTACCCCAGTCTCCTGCTGATCACAAGGAGACAAGACCC
>NW_008329576.1:1135916-1148269 GCF_000622305.1 Nannospalax galili
TCCCCCTCCCTGCCACCGCCCCCGCCCATCCCACCGCCCACCCCACCCCACCCCAACCCTCTCTCTCCTCCTTTGCTCGCTCTGTGGAGAGGAGGGGAGTGACGAGAGAAAAACGAATACAAATCTGCAATTGATTTTCATAATGTTTCTGCGGTGTTTGCAAACCAATCGCCTGAACGTCCCCGATCTTACCTAAGAGAGAACCCCTCCTACGTCTGCGAAGTGCTCCGTACTGATATATGACAATATCTACTTTGGATCACGTGCTCGGGGAGAGAGACTAAGACGGATAACGCGTCATCTCGCCTTCCCAAATTTTCCCCCATCGCTAGACCGGGTCCAAAACCTCCATCCGGAGCAGGCAGGAAAGGAGAACGATGTTTAACTCGGTCAACCTGGGCAACTTCTGCTCGCCGTCGCGCAAGGAGAGGGGCGCTGACTTCGCCGAGCGAGGGAGCTGCGCCTCCAACCTCTATCTGCCCAGTTGCACTTACTACGTGCCCGAGTTCTCCACGGTCTCTTCCTTCCTGCCCCAGGCCCCCTCTCGTCAGATCTCCTACCCCTACTCTGCTCAAGTGCCCCCGGTCCGGGAGGTCCCCTACGGCCTAGAGCCATCCAGCAAGTGGCACCATAGGAACAGCTACTCTGCGTGCTATGCGGCGACCGACGAGCTCATGCACCGGGAGTGCCTACCACCTTCCACGGTCACCGAGATCCTCATGAAAAACGAAGGCTCTTACGGCGCCCACCACCACCCCAGCGGCCCGCACGCAGCCCCTGCGGGCTTCTACTCCTCGGTCAACAAGAACAGCGTGCTGCCCCAAGCCTTCGACCGCTTCTTCGACAACGCCTACTGCGGCGGTGACCCGCCCGCCGAGCCCCCCTGCTCCGCTAAAGGCGAGGCCAAGGGGGACCCCGAAGCGCCCCCGACCTCGGGACTGGCGACCCGGGCTGAGGCCGGTGCTGAGGCCGAGGCAGAGGAAGAGAATACCAATCCCAGCTCCTCGGGTTCGACCCACTCTGCGACCAAGGAGCCGGCTAAGGGAGCCGCCCCCAGTAGGTAGCAGCGACCGGGCAGCGGCGGGCAACGAGGGAGGGAGGGCTGCAGCAGGGAGGGGGGGCAGCCTCGTGTTTTGGGTCAGTTCGATTTTATGTGGAGTTTTATAAGCATTCAAAGGATTTTATTATAACCTACAAAGCCCTCTCTCCCAACGACTCGACTTTTTACGATGGAGAAGGGGTGGGGAGGGAGGGAAAGGGGCTCTTTGGAAAAGCCGGGTGGACCCCCCCTCCCCGTTATCTCTCTCTCTCTGTGAAAATTTTAAAAGTGCCACCATTGCGGGCGATATTAACTTTGATCATGAACTTAGAGGAGCATTTAAGGAAGGCTGGGTAGCCTGGCTGCGGGGGGGGGTGAGAGAGGGGAGGGGTGGAGGGGGAGAAAGAGAGGGGAGGGCGAGGGACAGACCGGGAGAAACCCAGAGAGAGGGAGAGGTGAGGGACAGAAGCCACTGAGCAGACCTGGAGACCCCAGAGGCGCTCAAGGCCGCTCTGATTCTTTTGAAAACTTTTTTTTTTTTTTTTAATGTTCAAACTCAGCATTAGTGGGTCTTTGAGCAGAAACCTGAGCAGGCCAAGGGGTGGCGGCGACTGGAGCCTGGGCGGAGGCGAATCGAAGTTTCCCTGCCCTGCACTCGGAGGTCTCGGCGCTCCCGGCTCTGCGGCCTCGGAACCGGCCTAGCCCGGCTGCCTGCGGGGCCGGGCGGGTGGCTAGGAGTCCGGGGGCGCCGGAGCCGGGGAGCAGGCTGGAGGGTGTCTAGCCTGCTCTCTGCTTTCCCTCCCGGCTTCCCCACTGCTCTCGCCAGACTGTAATTCGCGCCGGTTCCCTGAGGCTCCTCCAGATCTCCAGGGGAGGGGACAGTGGACTTTCAGAACCACTGGGGGACAGCTCGGAAGGGACAGAGCAGCGGAGGGCAGCAGACAGATGGTCCCCGGGAAGCACGTGGCCGCGGCAGGTTTTCCTGCTCCCGCAGACCCTGGCAGCGAGGATTCTGGCCTGGGGGGCGTGCAGAGGGAGGCTCGCGGTGTCCCAAGCTAGATCTGGCAGTGGGGTCGAGGCTTGCCCCCGCGCTGAGGCCCGGGGAGCAGAGCCGCCGGCCTGCGGGGAGGTCTGCCCTGAGGCCCGGCTGGGAGCAGGGCTGAGCGCTCCGCGGCTGGGGTCTCTCGGCTCTCACTTGTCTCTCTCCCCTCTCCTCGCACTTGCCCCCTCCCCTCCCTCCAGACGCCCCCCGCACCCGCAAGAAGCGCTGCCCTTATTCGAAATTCCAGATCCGGGAACTGGAGCGAGAGTTTTTCTTCAACGTGTATATCAACAAAGAGAAGCGGCTGCAGCTGTCCCGGATGCTGAACCTGACGGACCGACAAGTGAAAATTTGGTTTCAGAACAGAAGGATGAAAGAAAAAAAACTAAGCAGAGACAGGCTGCAGTATTTTTCAGGAAATCCACTGCTGTAACTGCAGACCGGTCCGTGAGGGAGGGGGGGAGAAATTATTTTATTTTATTTTTATTTTTTATTTTCTAACTCGTCATTTTTCCGCGGGTGGAAAACTGGACTGTGGCCAGGGCTGGTCCCCACTGCCGGTGCTGGCACTTCCTTCCGGAACATCTTCACCTTGGGTCTGATTCACCGTAGCGACAGAGACCCTGCCTGGAAAAGGAGGTGAAGGGAAGTATCTGACCTTGGCGAGTGGATCCTGTTGGCGCCAAGGCCCCAAGACTGTTTATTTAAAAGAAAACACACCTTGCGACGATGTCTTGCTGCTGGGATTGGGTGAGGGGAAGTGCCCGCACCGTGGGCGCCTGAGCCGAACAATCCTCGAACTCCAAGCCTTCCCTTGCCCATGTGAAAAGATTGCTGAAACACCTTGTCTGTGAGGCCTCCGGGGCTCCCCATCCCCACCCCCACCTTGCCCCTTGTTAGGGGGCAGCTAAATGTGATCCTGCCTTGCTGTGAAATTTCTGTACCTTCGACCTGGTGTTAGGTGTGCAAAAAGTCCACCTCCTACCTCTGTCTGCGCCTGGCCCCGCCTGAGCCTAGCTGCTCTCCCTGTAAACCTGTAGAGACCTCTTTTGAAAATTCTTAACTGGTGCATTGAGGTGTCCTAAACTTTTTCCCAAACAGTGTCCCCACTCCATGGATTTATTGCTCGCCTATGCAGTCCTTAACTCCTTAAGAAGAAAAAAAAGATTGGGGTGGAGGAGACAGTAGAGAGATGGGGTCGGGTGCCTCCCCCTAGCTGGGCTTGAATTTTTGTAAATAAATTTCACAAGCACTTCTTTCTACCTGGAGAGGAAGGGGGAGGTTGTGCCAGAAAGAGATTCTAATTGCCCATCTCTCTCCATGTGTGTCAGTGCGTGTGTACAATGTGCAGTCCCCACCCTGCTCCTGTCTCAGAGGGATTGCTGTGAATTTTTTTGTGGCAAATAAAGATATTTCATTCTGTTCAATATTATGATTTTATTTGGTCTTTTTATTAACCCAGCTCCTCTTAAAACCCTCTGTGCTCCCAAAACAGCAGCGGAGGAGGAGGAGGAGGGGGAGGGGGAGGAAGAGGAAGAGGAAGAGGAGGAAAGGAGGCAGTTGGGAGAGCCTGCTAAGGACTGGTCTTCTGAGGTGAGGCAGGCCAGAGCTGAGGCACTGGCAGGGGCCAGAACAGGCAGAGCTTCCTAGAGCTCTGGAGCAGAGGACATTCCATGTCCTCTAAGCTGTCCTTTCTCATGTGCAGCTGGAGCTGTGTCCAAACGCCCAGCAATGCTTTCCGTTTAAGTACACGCTTGTTGTGGAATTATTGTAACCATCATCAAATTTAAATTTATAGGAATTTTCTTGGCTCTGCCACCCTCCTGCCAGATGTCTCTGTCTGTCACAGTTAGGTATGTAGATCTGAGAGTAGGGCTTTTGCTTTTTTTTTCCCCCATTCTCTTTCTGAGAAGACTGTATTGGAATTTTAATACACATTTTTGAAGGAAGGAGGGGAGAAGAGGAGAAACCAGTCCCTTCTATGTCCTCTTCGTAGCCCCTTGAGGGTGAGAAGGTAGGGCCCAGTCCCTTTCCCTTTTGCCCAAATGGCTTGGCTCCTCCAGACACAAATAGACACCTAGGCTGGGGCCACCCTGATGTTTATGCTATACTTTGGGTGCCCAGAGTAAAAAGCCCCCAGAGATGTGTTTTGTAGGGATTGGCAAGGGGTAGGGTGCTGGGGAAAGAAACGACCTGTGGGGACAATTCACATACCAATCTATATTTGCTGTGTGAAAAATAACTGAACCTTCCAGCTCCTTCACTGAGAGGTCTTCAGTCGCTTCTAAATTCGTTATTTGAGGGAAGAGGTTCAGGACCAACTTTCATCTTCCCTCTGTCTTTCTGTTCTTGTGTAATACCAAGGAAGTGTTTTTGTTCATGCTGCTTTGTTGACTGAAAGGAGAAAACTCCTGAGTTATTAGGTCAAGGCACTGCCTTTGGTTTTGATGGATCCTTGCAGTTTAGGTGGTGTCTGAATCTCTAATGTGGAAATGTGGCTCTTTGAGATTTGTCAATTGGGGTGTATTGTGGCCCACAATCCCTTCATGTGCACACGCGTGCGTACACACACACACACATTATTATTCAAAGCAGTGTCCCTATATGTGCACTTAAGGGGGAGTATAGTTTGAGCACTTTTGTATTTATGGAGCAAATTAGTCAAAATACAAGGTTCAGCTCCAGAGCTTGTGTCCTTCCTGCTGTGTGAACACTGTCACTGTTTTGAGGGTCCCCTGTGTGTTGGTACGTGAGAGATGATATTCACCCACTAGCTGTACCAGGGAATGTTGACCTGAAGGCCATATTTTCTATATAAAGATAAAGATGAATACAAAACAAACCTGTTTATAAAGCAAACTATTAGTCTCCAAAGAGCTTCTGATTTTGAAGAAAGATACTTAAAACTAGCAGTTATCACTTTCTTACAAATAGACAGCTGAGAAGTCTCTGTTCCAGAAAAGATTTCTGAAGGATGAGAGGGGAGTCATCATGTAAGAAGAACAAAGGCTTATGTCATCCAAGCCCAAAACTTGCCAGTCTGCCACGACCTTCTAAGAAGAAAAAAAGGTGCCTCCGACTCCCAAGCAAACCCACCTTTAGACTCCTGGGATATCCAACCCCCCTTGCGGGTAGGGGCACTCTAGGCTCAACCTCTTGGGGTAATCCCCTGCAGCCACAGTGCGGTCCCGGAACAAAAGATTCCAGTCTAGACGCCGCCATAAAGCGTCCCGAGCCTCTAAACCCAGTTTCATTTCGCCCTTAACGACCCAGTCTGGCCTGTGTTAGAAAATGCTTCCGCCCTAAATAGTAAACAAACCCCCAGTGGATGTTCTTGGCTCTTCCAACACACCCCAGACCCCCCCCACCCCATCATCCCCTTGCCCCACATTTTCCCTCTTTCCCTCCAGTCCTTTCTCAGCTCTCAGCTCCCAACCCCCCAAGTAAATAAACCAGAGGCCGAGTTCAAAGTTTCCTGGAGCTAAGGAGGAATGTTGGTTGTAAAAATCCAAGTTTATAGTGCACGTGGGAGTTTACAAGGGTATTAAGTGGTGTGGGCTGAGAGAGCACTCTGGGCCCCTCCCCCTTTCCACTATGGGCTTTAGGGGTACAGGGGAGCCAGGGGCACTTGAATGAGAAATGGGATTCAAGTAGCCTCATTTTGGAGTTTCTTTGTCATTCAGATCCTAGGGTGCTTGGGAAATGCAATGCAAAGGTTCCCTTGAAGGTGCCCCCCCCACCTTTGTGAGAAAGTCCATGGATTCTAGGTATCCCAGACAGAGAGCTATGCTGGAGGGGAAGTTAAAAAGGTACAGACCAGGTGTCTGAAAAGTCAAGAAAGTTGGAGTCACCTATAACCAGTTAACCAGAAAGGAAGAAACTACCTTTAGCCAATTTCTTGAGCAGGCTGAGGGAAGAGAAGGTTTTCCTCACGGAGGCAAAGGAAAACTTTGAACTTCAAGGGAGTCAAGGGCACCACCCCTTCCTCCCCACCCCACCCCTCCCCGCCCATCTCAGGAATCTGTAGGGCAATTCCTTTCCTGGCCAATATTCCAGGAAGCGGGGAGCCCCTGAGTTTTCCTGGTACCCTAGGGCTGTTTGCTAAACCCTTCTTGCTCAGAGCTGGCCAATGCTGCATGCACGCGACTACATTCTTTATTATTCATATAAACCTTTGGAAAAGGCAATGCCCCAGGAAGTTTTTATAACTTTGTTTGGCATAAAAGTTTTACAAGATTCTCTCTCCCTTTAAAAACAACAACAACAACAACAACAACAACAACAACAACAAAAAACCTTAGTTTAGGTCTTACCAAGGTTGGAATCTCAGATCTTAGAGAGGGAGAGGCCAATGAGGAGCTCTGGGGTTTCATTGTGTCTGGGAAAGGGGATATGTTCTTTGCTAAAGCCAAAAAGGGGACCTGGCTTTGGGAACTGCCAGCTAACAGAGGCTGTAGGCATTCAGGAGAGCCTATCCACCATATTCTTGAGATGTGTCCTTTATAGGCACCCAAAGTCCAAAGTTCCTATAACATCAATGGTATAACAGGCCTTTCTCCCATCATACCCTAGTTCTGTTTGTAGGCGCTCTCTCTCTCTCTCTCTCTCTCTCTCTCTCTCTCTCTCTCTCTCCAGAGTCTGGCACCCCACTTCAACCTACTTGTTAGAGCAGAGAAACTTCAGGACCTTGACCCCAATGTGAGAGGGCTTCAGCACACACAGCCCTACAACTCTACCACCTCTGAGGTTAAAAAATAAATAAATAAATAAATGTTTGAAGAATCCAAATGCCAAGAAACTCTTGCCCAGAGGTTGCAGTGGTGGCAGAATCAAAGGAGACAGAAGGCCAGCAGGACTGCAGTCCAGGAGTACAGAAAACAAAGGTGCTTATGTTAGGACATGGCCTTGGGCTGCCACCCACACATGACCCCTTAGACCTGCCCCCACCTGCAACTGACAGAACCTCACTCATTTCCCCCTAGAGCCAGTGTTGGGAGTACAAATACGCTCAACTTTAGTCCATTTAATGTTCAGTTCTGGAGTCTGGACAAAGATAAAGTGACTTCTCCAATTACGGGTTTGGTGGACCAAGTTTCTTTAATATGATGGAAATGAACATACAGGACTCCTGGAGCCTGGCATTTCAGGGAGACATTGGCATAGATGGGGAGGCGCTTAGAGTCTTTCCCTCCCTCTAATGGCGACTGCTGAGGCCCGGCTGCTGCAACTGGCTGTACACTTCGCCTTGTGACAAGCCTGAAGGCAGAAGTTCAACTCCAAACCCAGCAGCCCAAGAGGGACAGGGAGGCATGGATCCAGCCTGCTCTTCTCACAGAGCCCAACAGAACAGAGGACAAATAAGTAAGCCCGGGGAGGGTGTGGGCACTAAAAAGTTAAGGGAGGAAAGAACTGGGAAAAGCAAAGAACAAATAGGATAGCAAAGAAAGAAGAGCAAGAGGAAACCAGGAAGGCAGCAAATTAAGAAAATCTTGGAAAAGAGAAAGGAAAAATGGCAGAGGAAAAAAGGAAAGGAAAAATATACAGAGAGACATAAGAGAAAAGATGAAGAAAGGAAAGAAAGGAAGAAAAAGAGAAGAAAAGGAAAAAGGGGAAAGAACGTCTGCAGGAAGGAATTTATCCTGTGAGGGAGAATTGGGTTTTCTCTGTAGTAACCACAGCCCGCTGGTCACTGTCTAGAAACCCGACCTACAGGACAACTTAGAAACAAACCATTAAAGTGGGGACCAGGGCCTTCCCCCCAACACATTCTCCCATCGGCTCCTCCTCCCAACGTTTCTCTCCGAGGTGTTTGCGGTCTGGTTTCCATTCAGTAGGCAAAGTTAAATAACTGGTCGGCTTCCTTGGGGCCTGGGAGCAGTCAGTCGGGCTGACACGGGTTATCCAACTTCAGAATTAAAGGATCACAGGAAGTCTTTGGGTAGAAGTGAATATTTGTGGCTGTGCACATGCAATTAAGCGCAAGTTGGACTTGTGGGTGGACGCTGAATTCCACAGCCTCTGGGTGCAAGTGTGTATAATGTCCAGATGTGAGAGTGAGTCGGCTGGTTGGCGACTCTGCCTGCCGGGGTAGCTACAAAATCAATAGTCCAGAGGCCTCCTGATCCTTCCTCAGCCTCTCACCTCTGTACCTACTTGAATCCTTTTTTCTTTTCTTTTCTTTTCTTTTCCTTTCTTTTCTTTCTGGACCTCTGAGTATTCTGCATTTTCCTTGGGATTTCCCGGCTCTTAATTCAACTGGGGCAGAGTCTGGTGCTCAGGAAGAAAAGTGAATCTTTCCTTCAAGAGCTGGGAAGAGAAGGATTTATCTTGGTCTTCAAAACAAAAGGGAAATTCCCAACAACCAACCAGTGGGATTTTGTTTCCCAGTTTTGCTTGAAGAGATTTTAGCACGAACACTTTTTTACTCTCGTTTTATTATTTTACCCCAAAGGGAGAGATATTTTTCCTCTTGCTCTTCATTTTCGGAATTTCCCAGATCATTTCCTTAGCTTCTTAGGGAAGCTCCGACAATTTTCGCTGGAAAAATCAGGGTGTTTCTGGGGCGATTTGAGGGCTTCAGCCCAGGAAAAAAGTCCAGATTCCCTCCTATCCATTCCCTGAGATCCTTACGGCATCAGCCCCAGAGAACTGCTGGGCCGTCCCCGGTTCCCCGACCCACGGAGTGCGGGAGGCCTAGGCCAGCCCGGCCCTGCTGCCCCTACGGTGTCTGGATACCGGGAGTAAAGAGTCAAAGGGGCCTGAGGCCTTTCTCTTGGGCCGGGTGGGATCTCTGGAGACAGGCACAGCCTGAACCCGACTCTGGCCTGCAGCCCCCGGGAGGTAAGGAGAAGACCCAGAGTGAGGCTTAGGAGCTGGGCCCTCCGCATTCCTGGAAAGTTGGGAGATAGCTAAAAAGGACCTTTTGGGGGTGACTTGAGCAACACAGACTTCCCCTGGGCCTCAATCCAGTTGCCAAGGTGCCCTGTGGGTAAGGCCAGTGGGGGCCTGGCAGCAGCGGCAGACGGGTTGTCTGAGGCGGCCCGCGTGCCTTTGAACGCCAGGCCCGGACAATAGGACGGAAACTGCCTTTGCTCGTGGCCTCGAGAAAGAAGAGTCCAGGGGGGCAGGGCTTGGGACCCAGACCAGACCCACACTAGTGCTCCCTTTCTAGGCTCTCATATTCACTTCTTATTATCTCACTGAGGCAGATCCCAAAATCTTGGAAAACCCGTTATTCAAGTCGGCAGCGTCCGAGCGGGCGAGGAGCTCTTGCTTTACAGAGCTGGATTTTCGTTTATCTTGAGTAATTAGAGACAAACATTTGTCCCACCGGGGGTCCCACTTAGGCTGATGAATTTGATTTCTTGTTTCATTAATGGGCCCTGTTTATCATACTTCTAATTATTTCAACTTTAAACACTATTCGTTCTTGTAAGGAGGTGGGAGTTGAAGCAGGAGGATTCTCTCCCCGGGGTCTTATTTCCATTAATAATTGCAAGAATTCTGAAGCAATGCCTTTCCCTCCCACAGCTGAGGTTGGACGTGGGTTTTGCTTGGGGGTCTGGCTGGCAGGGGAGAGAAGCCCCAAGACTGAGTGACCTTGCCTCTCTCTTGCTGGCTCTCCAGGTTTTGCCTTGGAGGCAAGTTGCTTTGAGGCATATTCTAGAATTTATCTATTTCATCCTTTTCTGACTCCCACCACCCCTTCTCAGGCTGAGCTCCAGTTGCTCTGCCCCTTGCAAAACTCTTCCCTCCTAACCTTCTGCCCAAACCGCCGCAGCATGGCCTGGCTGGAGACACTGTCCCCTTCATAAGCCTGTCACTAAGAGAAAAGCTAGGAAGAGTTGAAGCAGCCATCGGCACCTGGCTGTGGGGGAAAGGCCTCTGCCAGACTCCAAAGCAAGGAGCAAGGCAAGGGACTGGGAGGACAAACTCCATGGACAGGCACACCGTGCTGGAAAAGAAAATATGTGAAAGAGGGGGGAGGGAACCCCCTGAACCCTCCCTAAGGCATATAATTCTCAATTGCTTTGGTTTTTAATTTCATCTTCTCATAAATGAGGAAATATCAGTTCCCATACTTAATTTTTATGCCCAGCTGATAAATATGACGGGAAATTTTCGTTGGGTCCTCGTAAAAGGGAACGGTTCCGATCAAACTGGTGGGGAAAGACTTATGCAGATAATACAAACAGAGTGGCCATAAAGTCTAGGCTGTTTCCCGCGGGATGGGCGGTGGGACAAATGGCTCCCTAGATTGACTGCTGCTGGGACTGTCCCAAGTCTGGTCTGGGGCCTAAACAGCCTAACCTTGCCCTGGATAACCGCCGCCCCCCCCCCCCCCCCGCGCCGGCTGAGACCAGGGCGACCCCTGCAAAGGAAAACACAAAACTATTTCAAATCTCCCCTGCCGGCTTGCAAACAAGTCACACACTTCACATTTCTTTCGATTTTTCCAGGCGGTCAAGGGACCCCAGCGCATTCTCGCTCCACCCCTGGTTAGGGATATTCGGGCATTTCTTTCCTCAGTCCTCTTCCAGCCGTGCTGACTTGGGCCTCCCAGCAGCGGTCCGGCCTCCTCACTCATCCACGCCAGGGCGCTCGGCCCGAGAGTGCTTCCGCCGCCAGGCTTCGGTGCTTCGGAAAGTGGAAACCCCATAGTGTCCGCCCGAGGAAAAATGAGGGACTACCGGAAAGACAAGTTATTCTCCGAATTCCGTTTCCTGAGGAAGGGGTGGAGAATTTAGTTCGCGTTGGAAGAAAAGTGATGGAGAAACGGAACAAACTATTTCAAACATACGTTTAAACCCTTGCTTCTCTATTGAACAAACAAAAACCAGACTGGCCTCTCTTTCAAAAAAATATTCCCAACGCAATCGCTCAAAAAAAAAGGTACAAAACAGGGATTTAACTGCGTCCTGTCCTTCTTTCCCGTGTGCCTAGGCCACTTCTCCAACCCGCCGAAGGCCTCCGACAGGTTCAAGCTTTCTCTCCAGGAATATTCCCAGTTTGAGTAGGTGCAAGGTCAAGCTTTCCGAGAGCCGCCAGGGCATAGAGCAAACCAGCTGACTTAACCCGTTCCAAGGCCAAAGCCTTGGGGTGGAGAGCCAGGAGCTGCTCACCCAACCAGGCCTTAGCTCCAGGGTTAGGGAGAAGGTACCTCTGGTCTCGAGCCTCCTCCCCCCAACCCCAAGATCCCCATGTCCACTGGGAACCTCCTTTGCCCCGAAGCCCTGAAGTGGCCTTGACCCCCTCCCTGGCCCACTCCTGACACTGCAGATTCCAAGTCAATACCCACAAAGAACTTGTAACTTAACTAACCTCCAAGCCCGGCGGTCCTGGAGCTTCCAGGCCCAAGGGCCAAGCCGGGGAATCAGGAGGCAGAACAGAAACTTTACTTCGGTTTGGGATTCTTTAACTTTCTCTTCCATCCTGTGCCCGCTAGAGATCCCCTTTTCCACCTCTCACCCAAAAGCCTCACCCCGCTCCCAGTTGGAGGAAAAAAAAAAAAAACAAAAAAAAAACAAAAAACGGGGGTTGGGAGTGAGGAAAGTGGGAGGTGAAGAGAGGGGAAGAGGTACCTGAATCATGTCTTGACCTTTTAATTTGAATTTGACTGTTTTGAGCCCGGGTTGGCCTCACGCTCTCCCTCTCTCCCCTTATTACACCCCCGCCCCCCCAGAAGCTACAGGCTGATTCCCGAGTAAATAAGCCCCACTCTTCCCAGAACACCCCCATCTCCTCCACCTCCTCCCCTCCTCCCCTGCCGCCCGGGGGGCGCTTCCTTTGTTCGCGGGGAAGGGCTCCTTTGCCCCTACCCCAAGGCAGCTGCTAGGTGGCGCTGTTACTCCACGCTGCGCGCTCCGCCTGCCGACAACTTGACCCCGCTGACGTCACGGCCGTCTGAATCATCAAGGCCATTTTCAAATCCCATTGGTCTAGCCGTCACATGGTGAGGACCGAATGCGCCGATAATTATGGAGCTGATATTTCCCCCCCCTTCTTTTTCCTCCCGCCCCTCCAACCTACCCCCCCTTCCCGGATGGGGAAAAAAAAGATGTCAGCTCCTCCGCTGTAGTATTGCTCCTTAAAAACCCCTCTCTCTGAAAATGACATGCCCTCGCAATGTAACTCCGAACTCGTACGCGGAGCCCTTGGCTGCGCCGGGCGGAGGAGAGCGCTATAGCCGGAGCGCAGGAATGTATATGCAATCTGGGAGTGACTTCAACTGCGGGGTGATGAGGGGCTGCGGGCTCCCGCCCCCGCCCTCCC
>NW_008329576.1:1148475-1189950 GCF_000622305.1 Nannospalax galili
GAGAGCGCTAAGCCCGGAGCGCAGGATTGTATATGCATTCGGGGAGTGACTTCAACGGCGGGGTGATGAGGGGCTGCGGGCCCGCGCCCTCGCTCTCCAAGAGGGACGAGGGCGGCAGCCCCAACCTTGCCCTCAACACCTACCCGTCCTACCTCTCGCAGCTGGACTCCTGGGGCGACCCCAAAGCCGCCTACCGCCTGGAACAACCTGTTGGCAGGCCGCTGTCCTCTTGCTCCTATCCACCTAGTGTCAAGGAGGAGAATGTTTGCTGCATGTACAGTGCAGAGAAGCGGTCGAAAAGTGGCCCCGAGGCAGCCCTCTACTCCCACCCCCTGCCGGAGTCCTGCCTCGGGGAGCACGAGGTGCCTGTGCCCAGCTACTACCGCGCCAGCCCGAGCTACTCGGCGCTGGACAAAACGTCCCACTGTGCCGGGGCCAACGACTTCGAAGCCCCTTTTGAGCAGAGGGCCAGTCTCAACCCGCGCGCAGAACATCTGGAATCTCCTCAGCTTGGGGGCAAAGTGAGTTTCCCTGAAACCCCCAAGTCCGACAGCCAGACCCCCAGCCCCAATGAGATCAAGACGGAGCAAAGCCTGGCGGGCCCAAAAGGCAGCCCCTCGGAGAACGAAAAGGAACGGGTCAAGACCGGCGACTCCAGCCCGGACACCTCGGATAACGAAGCGAAAGGTAAGGCCGCCTGGGCCGCGGGCCTGGCTGGGTCTTCGTGGCCAGGACTGGGGTGGGGTGGTATGGGAGAGGGTTGAGCTGAGGCCTAGGAAACCCGAGGTCTCGGAAATGACCCCAGTTTGCGGCTCATGTTTGCTGAGCTCCAGGCTGGTGGCGCGTCATTTAGCTGGGGAAGGTATAGGCGACTTGGAGGTGCCTGGCCAGCCCGGCCCTTGGGTGCTTAGGCGGGGGAGGTGCGCAATACAGCAGCCTGCAGGCACCCTGTGTTGCGCAGGACCGGTGGCCACTCCTAGGCGCATGCTGGCTTTGGTTTGCTTTTTCAGTGCGGGTGTCCTGGGGGCTGATGTCTCCAACTCAGGTCAAAGGCTCACAAAAAGCTTAAAATGGCGATCCTTGGGCCAGTCACTAGGAAAGGCTTAGAAGAATGAAGAATTTCTCTTTAGCGTATTTTCCTAGTTGGAAAATGTTTCTTACTAGACGCAATTTGTTGTTTGTGGGTCTGATTTGTGCGTGCAGTTTGGACTCCTGCGGTTTCTGGCTCCGCGGGGGCCTTGGGCAGCTAGGCTGAGGCCGGAAGAGGTGGAGGTGAAGGGCTGCCCGCCACATCCCTCCCTCCACCAGATGCTTGGCTTGGAGATGTGGCTTTGGATCAGGGCATTTGGAATGTTTTAATTTGTCTCTTCTATTTAGCTTTTTCCTTTTCTTGTTTTTTTCTAGCTAAATCACATTTTTCCCATTGGTTTCCAAAAGCATCTTATAAATGAGCGGTTGGAAATTTTCTGTGTGCGTGGCAAGCGGTTTACTCCTGAAAGGGAGTGTGGCTTTGGGTAGATTGCATTGTGATTTTGCTTGAAGAGAGAAAGCCTAGTCAGAGTTCAAGCTCAGGGTTCAAGATTCATTTCTTCTGTAGGAACTGGGATTTTCTGGGCCTTTTCACTTCCATCTGGGCAAAGAATGCAGAGGAAACAATCAGGGTTAGAATGCTGAGGGGAATGACTTTCCCAGAAAAGTTGGGGCAAAAAGCCCCTACTCCCCAAGATACTGGCTCCTGCCAGTAATCTATGAGGGGGTGCATAGGGTGGGAAAGTAGATGAAATATTGACAGTGGAGTGGACTGGAGGCAGCTGGACCTTGTGGGCTTTGTAAGTGGCTGGGACTGCACATGCATGCCTGACAGTGACCTGTGTCACATTCACACATACACACACCCTCTCTTATGTTCCTTATACTCACACATGCCCGTGCACTCTTTTGGTGCGCAAGGGCACAGCCTTACCCTCTTGGGTCTGCTCTGCAAAGATGGCCTTAGCAGATCAGTCCTCAGAGACCCTGACCAGAAGATGATCGGGCTGTGCCTATGAAGATGAGAATGAAGCCCCCGGAAGGCACACGTGAAGCCTGAAGCCTTCCTTGTTTCTCATGTGCAGTATGAAGGTTTAATTTTATCCCCCACCATAAACCCTGACCTGGATTGGGGTGTAGGACTAGGGTAGAAAAAACTGTGCTATAGCCATACCAAAAGCAAAGTCAAGGTTAGTAGGTCTACCTCCTAAAGGCAAACTACACCCACTCTAATAGACTTCCCCTTCTCTCCTTGCTGTCCCCCAACAATCTAAGCCCTCTTACTCCAAACTAACCTCTATGGACTGCACTTAAATTAAGTTCTCTCTTTTCCTCCTGCCCCTTTTTGGCATCTCCACCAGGCCAGAGGCAAAAGAGCTTTTGGCTAAATTCCGTTTGTAATTTCTTTCCTCCCCCTAAAATCCAACAACTCCAATAAAAAATAAACAGTGTAGAGTTAGATGTGGAGAGACTGTAAACAGTTTGGCAGAGAGCTGCAGGTGCAGAGATTGGAGAATAATTATAGACATTGACATTTTCTAGACTGCAGCTTCAAGTTTGCATTTTTTTTTCCTGCTGTTTCCTACCAGCCCTAGGGAGCCTTGCTCACCACCAATCAAGATAAAATCCAGGACCCCAGGAGCTTCCCCTGATATAAGCGGGAGAGAGTACAGGGTGCATAGAGCTATTGCATAGTTATTTCCTGTGTATCCTTTCTCTAGTCTTTGGACTCTGTATTTTTACCTTGAAAAGATGGCCAAGTTCCCTTCTGATCCCTGAAAAGCCAGGCTAGTCCATTTCAGTAAGAATATGTACCAAGGACAGGAACTATCAATAAGATAATGGAAATACATACATCACAGCATCTCCTCACACAGGTAGGCATTTATCCATATGCCTCTGTGTACACAGATGTATAGGTGTGTGTGTGTATCTCTGCAGAAGTACACCTGTGCTTGAAAGCACACACACCTACCTACACAAGATTTCTAGGAGACAGTAATGCCTCCGGATGCCTCCCTCTCTTGACCTTAGGTCCTCTGGCCAGGGAAGTTGTCTGAGGATTTCTCAGCAGGCCCCAGAGCATTGCCCCTGACCTCTGCTGCTTGAACAAGCTTCCTTGCTCTACCTGCTATACCTGAAGCAGACAGCTAGATGAGATAGGGGTGTCAAAGGGGAGGTCTAATGGGGCAGAGTCATCCCATGGCAACTCAGGTGGGAATAAGAGCTGGGGGCCTAGTGCAGCGACTGACTGTTGCAGTGTCTCTAGTTGCAAAGACAGGGACAGAATCCCTCCACAGAGTTGAAAGGGGTCAAAGCTCTCTGGGAAATGATCCTAGGCTGTGGGGTGGACTTTACATTTGGGAGCCTGGAAGATACTTTTCTGTCTGGCTGAATTTTTCTACAGCCAGAGTAGAACAGAGCTGAGGAAAAAGCCTGGAGAGGTTTAAGGCACCCACCAGAATCAGCAAGATAGGAAAAAACTAGAATACTCAGGATCTGTTAGGTTAAGGTGGGCTTGATTAAATTCAATAAATCCTTCAAAGGCAAAAACCTTTCTCCCTTTCTCCCTGAGTCTAGATCCCCTAAGAAATTCCAAAAGCCCTGAGCCCAAGAGGACTCCCCCCCCAATGGCTAGGCCTGGGCCCAAGAGCAGCTACCCTGTGCTCAGAACCCAATCCCCCACGCCTGTCCACCCAGCCAGCAAGCTGGCAAAAGCTGTAGTGAGGGTTTGCTTTTTCCAGGGATACTTATGTAAATAATGTTATTTTTAACAGAGGAGATAAAGGCAGAAAACACCACAGGAAATTGGCTGACAGCAAAGAGCGGAAGGAAGAAGAGGTGTCCCTATACTAAACACCAGACGCTGGAATTGGAGAAAGAATTTCTGTTCAATATGTATTTGACGCGAGAGCGCCGCCTGGAGATTAGCAAGACCATTAACCTTACAGACAGACAAGTCAAAATCTGGTTTCAAAATCGCAGAATGAAACTCAAGAAAATGAACCGAGAAAATCGGATCCGGGAACTGACCTCCAATTTTAATTTCACCTGAGCTAGCGTCCTCCCCTCCCCCTCCGGATCTCTCCTTTCCCCGCCCCTCCTCCCTTTGTGCCTGGTGATATATTTTTTTTTCCCTCCCTGAGTATAAATGCAACGCGCCTCCAAAAAAAAAGGCAAAGACCTCAGACTCTCCTTCCAAGGAACCTATGGTTCGTGCTTCAAGGATACTTCCACCTAAAGCATGAGAAACGGGGTGCTGGGGTATGGGGTGTTGTGTGTGCCCTTATAGTCGGGTGGGAGTGTGGCTGGTGTGTGTGTCAACTCCTCACTCACCCTCGCACTGCACTCACACACAGCATTCTGTTCTCTATGGAAAGTTAAGATCGAATCCACCCGATTATAGGAGAAAGGGGGGGAGATCGACCAGAGACGGTCTGTAACCTTGCAGAGCACAGTCAGAATCGCTCCTTCCTAGCTGCATTTCCCCCTTAGAATAATAGATGTTTTTGAAAGTTCGACTAGTATTTGTGTGTTTGTCACAGCACCCAGCATCTCTACCAAACCCTCTTGGTGTCTTTACTGCCCAGTCTCTCTGAGAATATGCTTGAAGTCTTGTATCTGTCATGCTTTCTGCTTTCTCGCACCCCTCCCAGCACTCCTGTATCTCCCATCCACTAACATCTTAGAAATTCCATCCAGGAAAACAAAAAATTGAAAATAGATCATAGCAAAGTGGAGACAGAATGCTCCCCATTGCCCTGCCCCAGTCTGGGAGTTGTGTTATTTAAAGATATTCTGTATGTTGTATCTTTTGCATGTGGCTTCCTTAATGGAGAAAAAAATCCTAATAAATTTCCAGAATCTGAATCCTCAAATGGGTGGTTTTTTTGTTTTTAGTGTTTTTTTAGCGACACTCCCTCCCCCAAAGAAGCTAAGAGTGTGGATCTGTGTGTTTTGTGTTTGACTCATCTCCTACAGCCTTTCTAGAATGTCTCTTGGCGGGTTTAATGTAAGTGAGAGACCATAACGTTGATTTAAATATTATCCAGGTGACCACAATAAGTCAAGGTCATAAAACAGTAATGTCAGGACGGTCTTGGTGCGCGCGAGAGGTGGATTTTATGATCTGCAAATATAATGTGGTGCTGCAGTAAAAGATGCATTTAAAGGTGACTGGAGGAGGGAAAGAGGCAGAGAGCAAACTGCAATCTTGAGGAGCAGACGGATCTGATTGCCTTCAGTACTGAGCTGGGTGCACCCCCACTGCTTCTGGGGGGCACCCTAAGAGCCCCCCACCCATCTAAACTGAGGAATAAACTTAACCACCGGAGGGGCACTAGGAGCTCAGCCCCCACCCTCGACAGCAGCTAACAGAAGCGCGGCAGCAGCTGGAGGAGGAGGCGGCGACAAGGTAGGAGAAGCGATTTCTTGCTCTTCTCTTGGCTGCGGAGTGAGGACTGGTGGTGTCCCCAGGTGCCTGGCGAGCAGCGGGCTCTGCCCGGGAGGAAGATGTTTCAGGCATTTGTGTTTGCTGAGAGCCGCGGCTTGCCTTGTAGCGCCTGACAGTGAAGGGCAGGGACTGTGAGCTCCTTCTCCTCCCCTCCCTGGCCCATTGCAGTGGGGTTCGATGGTTAAAGGGGTAAATTGGTGGTTTTGGCTTCTTTATCTCTGCAGGCACTCAGGGTCGCCTGGAGGTTCACACAGCAGTCTAGGTGTCTCTCAGCCCGGTTGCATGTTTGGGGAGGTAGAGAGGGTTGGAGCTTGAAGCTTAGGTTTTCCTGCCTTTTGCTGGTGTGGGTGTGAGCCTCTTCCACACTCTTGGTCCTTGGTGTTCCCTAGCAGTAGGGCTTTGCCAGGACAAGTGGTCTGATTGGAAGTAGCCCCAGAGCCCAGGGGCTGTGGTTCAGCCACCCATATTTGCTGAGAAGCCTAAGACAGAAAGAGGCTCAGAGAGTCTGTAAGGAGAGCCCAGGAGAGCCAGATGGACAAGACACGGGACCCAGCTCTGGAGTGGAAGGATACTCCAGCTTCCCCTAGGGCCAGGGCCAGATGCAGGGGAATAGCCCGACTGCAGTGCTGGGGGTGGGGTGGGGCAGGGATTTGGCCGCTAGTGTCCCATTTCACCAGATTTTCCAGTGCTATTTGCTTATACCGGAAACTAATAAGGCAATGAGAGAGACCCTCTGCCTGCCCAGTCACCCAGAATCTACTCTTTAGTCCTTAGAGAGGTTGTGAGGGCAGAAAGCAGGATGGGGCTGAATTTCTTCCTTCCTCAAGCCCCTTCCCTTCTCCTATGGATAGATACAAAGCCCGAAACTCCTGCCCTGCTTGCTCAGCTGATCTGTGGCTTAGGTAGTTTCATGTTGTTGGGATTGAGTTTTGAACTCGGCAACAAGAAACTGCCTGAGTTACATCAGTCGGTTTTCGTCGAGGGCCCCAATCCACCCCCTCTTGACTGTCCCCTCCCCAGTGGAACTGCCCCACAGCCCCTCCCATATAGAGTAAAGTGGGTCCAGACTGAGGAGATGTGGCTGTGAGTAGCTGCCTTGGGGCAAGTCTGGGGAACCCTGCTGTCGGCCATCACCTCCTCAGCCTATCCCAATCTCTGCTACTGAGGGAGAGGAGTTTTAGCTATTGTCTCCTAGGCTCAGCTGATGGAGACAAAGAAGGTCTAGCCAATTCCAAGGAAATTCAGGAGTTTGAGTTTGGCCTGATGGACCAGCTCAGTTAGGTAGCAGGGTGGGGCAGAGTCATTAGAAAGCCAGGAGCTCCAGGAAAGAGAAGGGAGTCTCTAGAGTGGTCTCTCCCTGCCACCTCTAAAGAGACAGCAATGCTCCTTAGAAAGGTGGGTCCCTTGATGTTCCAAGAGTTGTAGAACTCTAAGAGAGAGCCCAATGCTCTCCTCTTCCTCTCTATAGTTCCATCTCCAGGGGACGGACATATGTGGGGAGTAAGTAGGTTAGAGGAGAGCCACAAGTCCAAGTAGAAGCCTTCTGAACACACCCTCTTGAGAATCATCAGGGCCAAAACCCAGCTGTGATCTCTCTAGCTGCCTGTTGCCAGTAGGCCTTGGTCTATCTATGTGGCTGCTAGTCTGTGGCTGTTAGGCATTTGCCTGTCCTTGTATTCTGTAGAAATGTCTGGGTAAACAGAAACTGCCAGTGCCCACCATTACCATCTTGTTGGGAAGGCTGCTGGCTAATGCCAGGAGGGGAAGGGACAGAGAAAGATCTAAGCAATGAGAAACTTTGCAGGGCTCCTCCACTGTGTCTCCCTGAGGTTCCTCAGTTCTGGCTGTGCTTTCTAGGGAGAAGGATTTCAAAAGAGGTTTCTTTGCCTTCAGAGAAAAATGGGGGGAGGGGTCTGAGAGAACTGGGGGACACCTCTGTTCTCAGAGATACTGGAAAGGGGAAACCAAAAAGGAGGGCAGATTCTTGGGCCTCTTATTTTGGAATAATTATGATTATGAAAACATAAGCTTTCAAACAGGGAATAAAATCAAGTCTCTTACAAAACATCATGGAGAATTTTATATTCTCAACATGGTGTGCTGAGGGAAATAGATGTGACCTTGCATGAATGTAGGTCTATTTCTATCTCTCTGATTTATTTTGATCTCCCATGGACATTGGAGGAGAAAATAGGAATAGAGTCTTCCCCTCTCCAACTGAATTGTCATTCTGTCCCCCATCCTTTTGTGGGAGAAAAAAAATCCCTTAGAGAGAAGTATTCAAATCTCTATGGCTCCCAGGGAAATGGAGAGGTTTCCAGAAAGGCAGACCAGCTGGTGGGAGGCATGCAAGGGGATTCCCTGGGTTGGGAGCCCCCAGCAGTCTCTTGAGTCTTTAGACTCCCCAGGTGTACAGCCAGCTGAGGTAAAGAGAGCCTCGGCAGGAGCAGGGTGCACAAGAGCACTTGGCTTAAGAAAAGTCTCCCCGATGGGCCGAAATTCACCAATCCAGGACTTTGATGCCTTGCCTCCCTTTGCCTCAATTTCCATTTCAAAGCTGGTGGGCTTAATGGAGGTGGCCACAGAGCTAGGGGTCAGGGCATTCTCCCCCCTAGATCAGGAGGACTGGAGCAAGGTCTTATAGGGCCAAGGTGAGGGCCAGTCTGATGGTCAGAGTACGCTCAGGGCCTGTGGATCATGGCTAAGGCGATGGTAATTATTTATTCGCTTCGCTGGAAGGGAGTCTTCAGAAGGAACAGCGTGAAGAGGAGGGAAAAATTATCTCCCTAGTCTGTGGATATTAAGATGGATTTTTATTTCTTAAAGGACCCTCCCCGCCGAGAGCACATACGCGTAAACTTAATATATGCTCCACAGCCCAACTCTAGAAATCGCAATAAAAGTTAAAACCTCCCCTACTGGTTTTTTTTAATTATGATATGGGAAAGAGGAGCAGGATTTATAGAGCTGAACTCTCGGCGTGTGTTTGAGACTTGCGGGAGAAGGAGGGAAAAGGCAAGAGCTCGCAAAGGAGAGCCTTGGTTTCTGAGATGTCTCGCTGGCAGCGGGGGACTCAGGTTCATCCCGTATAATCTGCTGGCCTCCCTGGGATCTCACCCCAGCCGTCCGCCTTGCCTCAGCTCACTCGCTCGGAGACGCAACCCTTCTTGGGAACAGGTGACGGGAAAGAAAGGCGGCTGCCGGGAACTGGGGGGGCTATGGATAGGAAGGCCAGCATGCAGAGCTTTGTGTGGGTCCCGTGCAGGGGTCGACGTTTGAAGTTTCGGGCCCACCGCAGCCCAAGTGTAGCCCAGCGGGCGGCTGGCTTAGAGGGGGTGTCCGGGCCGAGGGCTCCAGAGCACCGACAAGGTGGATTGTGTGTGGACTTCAGCCGCAGACGGAGCAGAGCGGGCTCCGGGACTGCGGTCAGCCGCGAGGCGAGCAACCGGATGTTGAGTCTGTAGGAAGGACCTTGAGGTCTGTTGGGTGCTTGGGCTGCCGGGGAGGGGGGGCGGCGGCCGGGAGTGTGGAGCGTGCTGTGCGCCGGGCGCAGCGGTCCTCGTGGCAGGCCCCGCACACCTCTGTGGATGCTGGGCTGGGTCTCGGATGTCTAGGCTGAGGCCGACCAGAGATCAGAGCATGGAAATAAATGCTGTTATGGGTCTTTTCTTTTTCTTTTTTCTTTCGGAGACACCTGGATTTGGTCCAGAGCAGGTTGCCCGCGGGAGGGCCCTGCGAGCGGCAGCGCGGGAGGGAGGGAGGGAGGGCGAAGGAAGAAGGGAGGGAGGGAAGGAGGGAGGGTGGCGGCGGCTGCGGTGGCCAGGGCTTCCCTCCCCGGGCGGGAGGCGGCTGCCCTGCATCTGTGGCCGTGGGGAGCCGAGGAGCAGGTAAGGAAGGCTTCCCCAGGCGGGATTGGACCAAGCCAGAGGGACCGAGTCTTCTGGGCCCGAGGCCCTGGCGGGAGCGAAGGTAGGGAGACCGGCGTCCGCCGGGCCTGGGTAGGAGGCCTTGGGATGTTGAACCTGTGTGTGATTTCAGCCTCACACTCATGTTGTGAGTCTGTCTGCCTTGGGAGACACGGCTTGCCTGTCTGTCTGAGACTTCCCAAATCCCTGGGCTCTCCTTCCGGAGGCTGAGAAAATTTGGGGAAATTCGTCGTCGGAATGTGTACTTTCATTCATTGGATTCTCTGCAACTCGGCGGGGCTGGCTATGGCACCCCAAGTTGGAAAGGGTCTTTCCTCCTGTTTTCTGGATGAGGAGTCTTCTGGCTCCCTCGGCCACGGGCTGAGTTTCCGGCACCAGGTTTGCGAGTCGCCCAGAGATGTTTGAGGCTAGACACCTCCCAGTCGGGCAGGGAGGGCGGGGGGAGAGACCAGCGGCTCGGGCCCCTTAATTGTACTTCGAGCCTGTATTGTCTCTCCTTTCGCCACCTCCGCTTCCTCAGTCTGGGCTCCAAAGTCACTGCAAATTTCCTTGCGACACATACATCACACAAAAGATCAGGTAACAACGTGCTCAGGGCCACTGAGGTTCGGAGCATAGCGCAGCCCGGGTTCTGGGGCGGCTCCCCCTCCAGCCACTCCCTAGGCTGGAAAGCCAGACCGTGCTGGGGGAGCCGGAAATGGCCCCGTTTGCTGCGGAGCGGCAGGGCGGGGGCGCCGGCGCGAATGCAGGCCAGGCAAGCCATGGCGTTGAGAGGACCATGTTCACAGGCCCTGGGGGTTTCATTCTTGCTGAGCTTGGGGGCCTGGCTCCTGGTGTGCTGGGATCCCAGATACCCACCTGGGGTGGGAGTAGGACGCGGGTCTCCTCGAGGCAGGCAGGAGAGCTCAATTTCTGCTTCCAGCGCAGGCCTTAGCTAGGAGTGTGTGTGTGTGTGTGTGTGTGTGTGTGTGTGTGTGTGTGTGCCCAACAAAGAGGGATCAAGAGAGAAGGGGGGAAAGTAGAAGGAACCAGGGAGGGGGCGGGGAAGGGGAGAGGGCAGCGGAGAGGTGAAATGAGCCCATTTCGGGGGCAGAAGGAAAATGAAAGCAAACGGAGCCGAGCCTCCTCGGTCCTGGGCGAGTGCAGAGGAGCATAGAGCAGGCTCCCAGCCTGTGGCGGATGGGATGGCCCGCCGGGGGCACCGGGAAAAGCCTGTTTTAAATTTAATCCGAACTTGACGGTGTGGATTGAACCGCAGGGAATTTAAATCATTAAAAGGGAGACGCTCGCAGGAGGAGGCTGGTGATGCCTCCAACCTATCTGTCTGTCCTTCCCACCATGCTGGCTTGGTTGTGGTCTCACTTGTCCAGGTTTGAGGTGATAAAGAGTAAGGGTGCCTCTCCTCTCAAGGGGCACTGCTGTGCCCACTGAAATCTATTGGGGGTGAGATGTGAAGATGTGACCACTAAGTACCCAAGTGGAGTGAATACCCACCCATCAGTTAGAGCTAGGGTTCCCCCTCCTCAACAGGGAATCCTCAGGTCATTCAGGATGCCACAGTGTGCTCAGGAAAACTGAAAGGAGTGGTGTGATGTGGGTGAGAGGGAGTCTTGGAATAGGGTAGGAGATTCAGCAGGAGTAACTGAACCCCAGGAAGAGCAGATCCCCCTCCTTGGTATCCCTAGATCCTTGCACCCCTACATCTACAGGCTGGGATTTAGGGGAAACCTGAAAGCCCACTGCATAGTCCTGACCTGCCATTCTGCTTCCAAATGTGGAGAATGGGTACCACAACCCACAGGCAGTTGTTGAACCTGCAGGACCAGGACCTAGTGGACTCTGGACTCCCAGTCTCTGTCAGACCCCCCCCCCCAAGGCTGCCTCTCTCTCTCTCCATCAGGCATAGGGAGAACGGGGCATTGGCCAGGAGGGGGCTGTGGGTGAGACCTGCTTCCTGATCCACAGCTATGCCTGAGTGGGGAGGGTCTGGAGTTCCTGTTCCCAAAAGGAAGGGAAGGCCACAATGTCTTTGGCTTAGAGGAAATTTGATGGCTGCAGGGATCCCTGGATGGTGCTCCTGGCTGCCAGGCTGCTGCTGCCTCCACTATGTAGGCAGGCTGGGTGTGCAGGCGGCTCAAGAGTTGAAAAGAAAGCAGTGATCAAGGAGGGAAGAAGAAAAGGGAGTGTCTCATTGCAGCCAAGATGTCTATATGAGGGGCTCTCCCAAACAGCAGAGGCCCATCGGAGAGGACCCTTAAGGACTTCCCTTAGAACAGCTGAGGTGGGGGCAGACAGGCCCTGTCTCCTGGCAAAGATGTAAAGGAAGGGCAGGCTTGAGGTCTCTTCCCTCGTTTCTTACTCTTTGACTGGACCGTGGTTCAGTCCCTGGCCCTGAGCCGCCGTGGGGCTAAGATGGGAGTCTGTATCCCGGAAGTCTGGTATACCCACAAGAGCAGGTCCCTCAGGAGGGGCAGGAGAGGAGTCCTCCTCCTCCTTTGTGTCCAGACAGAAGTGGCCGCCGCGCCCGGAGCGGTCCCGCGGCAAAGGCCCGGCAAGCAAACTGCACAATGCCACGGCTGCTCCGCCAGTTCTGTCCTGTCCTGCCTGCGGCTTGCTCCCGGTTCCTCCCTTGCTCTCCGCGCCTCTTCCTTTCCCCGCTCTCCTATCTCCTTTTATCTTGCCCGCCTTCTTTCCTTTAATTCACCCTTTCCTCTTCTTTATCCTAACCCTCCGTTTCTATCTTTCCTTCCTCGGGCCTGGCTACTGTTTAAATTGGCCTGTCTCAGGCTCAGTCTCTCTTAGGCTCTATCCCTTGATGTCCTTGGTCGCAGTCTGGCCCCAGGGCCCCGCTGAAGACTACTTGTCTCTGCTCACCGCTGCCAGCAGCCTTCCAAGAGCCAGGCGGGTCCCCAGACACCCAGGCAGGGGGAGGTGCTGACCACGCTGGCGATTTGGAGAAAGCCTCCGCGGAGCGACTGGAACCTCCTGTCTTTTTCTTGAACTAGTGAGGGAGATTTTTTGATTGACAGCTAACCTGACTACATCAAGGCCAAAGAGATACTCTGTTTCTTGTTGTTATTTGGGCTTTCCAGCTAGTCAAGCCCAAAGGAGAAAGCAGTCTGAGTTGAGGAGGATTACTCTGAGGCCCCAGTGCCTCTCTTCAACCAGACACTTCCCTGCCCCCCCCCCACCCCATGCCTCAAAATCCCAGCCTTGATAGACCAAAAAGCAGAGAGCCAGAGGGAGGGGGAGTCAGAATTGGGGAGGGTCCTGCCTTGCTTGAGCCTGTAGGAAGGGCAGCAGCTGTACCCTCTCCCCAACTTTCTTGCCCCCCCCAATATATATATACCACCCTGTCCAGCCCTTATCTACCTTGGATGAGTTAGAGGACAGAGATGTGAGAGAAAAGCTGCTCCTTGGCGTTTGATCTGGTCCTGGGGACAGGAGAGGGGAAGAAGGCAGGGGTGCCTGGGTCTGGGAAACTGCTCTGCAGCCTTCTGAGGCAGCATCCTAGCCTCAGCTCCTGTTTCCCCTTTGCGCAGACTCTTCCCCCTGACCCTGAGACTGCACTCTTCCTTCAGACTCATTTGGTCCTGCCTAGGTGCACCGTGTCGCTGGGACGTCACCTGCAACCCCTCTCCCCCTCCCTCATCCAACCTCCCTTCCCCCTCTCCTGCACCCATACTGAGGATTTTTCTCCCTTCCTACAGCCCTCTATTTCCTAAACCACTGTGGGGCAGGCAGTATGCTGGAAAGCCTAGGCTGTGCAACAAACCCCAAATTCAAGGGGGAGGGTAGCAATTAACTTCTGGGGAGGGTGTAATCCAAGTTGTCAGATATTTTCCAGCAATCACACTGCCCCCTCCTGAATTCCTGCATCCGACCTCAAAGAAACTGCTTTCTCCCTTGCCTACATTGCTTTTTCCCTGTTCCAAAAACAGCTTACAATTTTATTTAATGAAAGACACATTTATGAACAATCAAATGATCCTCATAAAAATTTTATTGAAGGATGTAAAAACAAGCTACTTGCCCACGACCGAGGTCGCTCTTTCGCCTTGTCTGCTCTCACCCTGGCTCTCTGCAGACAGAACCTCCGAGAGACTTCTTTTTTGGGGGGGAAGAGTGTCGCAGAAATGGACATGGGGGGCAGAGAAGGGTGAGCAGGCAGACCGGATGGGGATGCCCCAGTTAAGTTCTGTCGATCTCTCCTCCACTTCTTCAACCTAGCAAAGAAACATAAAGACAATAAATTTAAAATAAAGGCGCCTTGTATATCTGTGCCAACGCGAAAAGACTTCAGAGACTGATGACAAAGGTGTGTGAGATCCCCAAGTTCTACCCCTCCCACCCACAGATCACCTTCCCCAAGTTTCCCCTACCCTAGATTTGGGGGGCTGAGCTGACCAGTGGCAGAAGGACTCTCCCCTTTCCCTCCTTCCCTCCCTCCATCCCCAGCTTGTTCAGTCCCCTCCCACCCTCCCTCCCTCCCTCGCCGCTGCTGCTGCTGCTGCTCCTGAAAGAAATACATACATACACAGTATTTAAAAACGCATTTTTAAAAGCCACGTTCTGAACTGACAATCGCTGATCTTGGCTCACTCAGAGACTGCGGGAGCGTCGGGGCCGACAGAGACAGATTACGTCAAGAAATAGTTCCTCCACCTACCTCGGCCGGCCTCCCCGCCCCTGTGGGTCTCCCGCGCCCAGCTCAGCCCTGGGGGTCCGGGAACCCTGGCTTCTGGGACTGGCTTTTTCACCCTGTTCAAAAAAAAATCCTCATGGTAGGGGGGAGCCATCTGCTTATGGTTGCACATGGACAAGGGGGGGGTTCCCTGATGAGCTACGGGTCGTCCTGGGAGGGGTTGGCCGGCGCCTTGGGTCCAGAGTGGCAGACCCCCAGGAAAACGCAGGTCGCGGGGATCAGCAGAGAGAAGGGGGTGGGGGGTTGGAAAGCAAGGGGAAAAAAAGCCCCTGCGCATTGATCCGCGCCGTATTTTTGGGTAAATACGATCACGTGGGGGCTGGGGAACCAATGAGCTGCCGGGAAAAGGCTGGAAAAATAATTACCTGCCTTGATTGTTCTGTGAGCAGATAAAAAGTACATATACAGTTCATACAATAATCTTATGTATGTAAAACCCCGTTACGATGTCGGCGACGGGGCCCATCAGTAACTATTACGTGGACTCGCTCATCTCTCACGACAATGAAGACCTCCTAGCGTCCAGGTTTCCGGCCACTGGGGCTCACCCGGCCGCCGCCAGACCCAGCGGCTTGGTGCCGGACTGTAGCGATTTTCCGTCCTGTAGCTTCGCGCCCAAGCCGGCCGTGTTCAGCACGTCGTGGGCGCCCGTGCCCTCGCAGTCGTCCGTGGTCTATCACCCGTACGGCCCCCAGCCCCACCTCGGCGCCGACACGCGCTACATGCGGACTTGGCTCGAGCCGCTGTCCGGCGCCGTCTCCTTCCCCAGCTTCCCCGCCGGGGGCCGTCACTACGCCCTCAAGCCGGACGCCTACCCCGGGCGCCGTGCTGACTGCGGCCCGGGCGACGGCCGCAGCTACCCGGACTACATGTACGGCTCTCCCGGGGAGCTGCGCGACCGCGCCCCGCAGACACTGCCCTCGCCTGAGGCGGACGCGCTCGCCGGCAGCAAGCACAAAGAGGAGAAGGCCGACCTGGACCCCAGTAAGTTGGGAGCAATTTTCCTTTACAACCGGCCCGGGAGGGGAGGGGAGGACAGGCGGGGGGAGGCGGATTACAGCCCCTTGGAGCGGCCAGGGAGCGCGGGAGAGAGGCAAGGGGGCGAGGACTCAATAAAAGCAAATTACCTTGGGGAGCTTCCAGGCACAGGAAGGTCTGAGAAGGGGGCCCAGGCAGCCAGGTTGGGAGAGGGCTGGCCACAGGGCTTCTTACCCAGGGGCTGGGTTTGAAGGGAGACCCCTGTTCCCCCCTCCAAGTCCAGGCTGTTTTGGCTCTCTGGTCACTTTAGAAGAAATGAAAACAGGGCCAGGGGCTGGGCTGGCAGAGGGCTGAGGTTCATTTTGTGGTTGGAGATGGGACAGGGCAGAGGTGAGGACTCCTGAAGCAGAGGAAATAACCTCAGGGAGAAAAATTCTCCCTACCTTGCAGTTAGCATGGGGCTCTTCCCCTTACTAGGGATTCATAAAACAGAAGGTCCATTGATGTCTCCCCCAGGAGAAGGGATCTGGAGGTCCACAGCCTGGGAACTTGGATCAGGACTTCCAGGCATAAGTGGGAGAGAACTAAGGTCCGAGTCTCCTTAAACTTGAGAACCCACTTTTCAGCGTCCACAGGAGAAAGAGTTGGGAATGAAGGTCAGGAATATGGATGGAACAGAAGAAGGCATCTCTCCAGATTAAGAATTACACACACACACACACACACACACACACACACACACACACACACACACACACACACACACACACACTCACACACCAATCAGGAGAGACGGGCTGGCTAGGTTAGGTGAGGAGGTGGGGGGCAGGTGTGAGCTGCAGGGTCAGAGAAAGGGAAGGAAGGAAAAACAGCAGGGGTGGGGTGCCAGCCCCCTGGGTATGAGGAAGTGTCAGGGGGACCCCCAGGAGGAATCTTCAGGAAATCTTTCCTCTAGCCCTATAAGGGGCCAGGGCCTAATTACACCCCTCTGAAGACTTCCCTGCTTGCCCTCAGCTACTCCCATAAACCTGAAATTGGAGGCTTGTCTCCTGCAGAGCCTGACCAGGGGCTGGCAGGAGGGGGGCACTGGAGGCCAACAGGGAGGCTAAGATATGGGGGAGCCTGTCCCCAAGGCCAGCAGCTCTGAGGAGAAGAGAAAGGCTTTCCTTATCCCAGCATCACCCTGAGAATTCGCCTCAGCAGGGTTGAACTCTGAGCTGAAGATGGGCATTGGAGAGAGAGGTGAGGGTTAGGGACTGAGGATGAGGAGCACAAATGCTGAAATTTCAGGACTTGTCCTGGGCTGTGAGGATGGGAGGGGGCAGAGGAGGAGGGAGGTGGGGAGGAGAGGGACCTTGCTATAAAAATAAAAAACAAGAGAGAGAAGCGTTTATGGGCCTATGAAACGGTTGGGAATTTGGACTTTTTATGAGGATATTCTCGAATTACTACTCTTGAAGCTGAGAAGCAGACTTTGGGGGCTTTGATAGCTTCGGATTTCCTACAGTTTTAGGTGCTGGAAACTGAAGAGGGAGGGGTAATAGGGAGGAGGCAGAATGCAACAGAAGGAAGGGAAAATTCCCAAAGCAAAACCTGTCCAAATTCAGGTTCAATTATTAGGTTTGGGGATCTTAACTAAGCCAGGGGGTGGAGTGACAGAAGTCCTGAGCTGGAAAGGGGCTCTACTGACCCTTGCCTGTGTTTGGCCCTCCAGGCAATCCCGTGGCCAACTGGATCCACGCCCGCTCCACGAGGAAGAAGCGCTGCCCCTACACCAAGTACCAGACGCTGGAACTGGAGAAGGAGTTTCTCTTCAATATGTATTTAACCAGGGACCGTCGGTACGAGGTGGCCCGGGTTCTCAATCTCACTGAGCGGCAGGTCAAAATCTGGTTTCAGAACCGGAGGATGAAGATGAAAAAGATGAATAAAGAAAAAACCGACAAGGAGCAATCTTAAGCCTTGCCCCAGCCTGCTGCCTCGGCACAGCCAAGGGAAAAACAAAACCCCACAAAAATGCCCCAGCCCAGGCGGGAGAAAGCACGAAAGGAAAGAGCAAGATAGAGAAAAGCCCATCGGCTTAAAAAGACAAAAAGGAAGGGGAAAGGAAAACTCTTGCGATGTGGGAGGGTTAAATGTTGAGAAATTGGTGTTTTAGAGTTAGTTCTATCCAGCGAGGAGGAGGCAGGAGAGAAACCGCGTTCTCTTCCCCCAGCGCAACCGAAATAAATGACACACACAAATGTGATTTTTTTCTTCCTTTTTTCTTCTGAGAAGTCAGTACTTGAATTGGTATACTTTTACATCTCTTTTTTTTTTCTGTATCATATTTGGTCTGGGTCATTCCTTCCCAGGCCTTGGGCATTCTGCGTGCAGATTTCGTACAAAAAGACACACACGATGATTCCTAGCCCAGGAGCTGAGGGGCGAGGGCTGGACCATGCTGCCGGCTAGGTCGGGCGGTGAAGGCAGGCTGGTGCCTCAGGCGTGTATATAGCTGTGTTCCTTCTCACCCCCAGCATCCCTCCCCAGCGACCGTCTTGTAACGTGCTTCTGTTTGTTATGGTAGAACAGCTCTGTGTTAATATATTGAAGTCACTTAAAAAAGAAACAACTGCATCTAGTCCTCCTTATTTCTCTTCCCTGTAGCTCCCAGGCAAGTGCTCAAATCCCCTAGGAGAGGCTGGAGCCAGAGAAGTGGGCTCCCTCTACCTTGGGAGGGCAAATGCCTTCAGCTTCTTCAGCTTCTTTCCTGGCGGGGCAGAGTAAGGGGGTGGGGGCTCTAGGGGAGGGGTGGAGGCTGCTGAGGTGAAGGCCTAGCTTGTGCCTGACCAGGCTGGCTGCTTATGAGTTTCCTGGTGGCTAGATGGGGTGTGTGTGTGCATGAATGGTTTTCTCTGGCTGTAATTAATTGTAACAATTTATGAGTACATGAGATTGGAGAGAAGAGATAGGTGAAGATGAAAGTTGGGTGCTGGGTGAGGGCCCGGGCTGGATTCTTGCCTGGTTGCATTGGTACTGTAGTGATTTCAGGGTTGGCTGGAAAAGCAGAGTGGCAGGGATATTCAGCTGGGGGGGGGGGCGGAGGTCACACAGGCTTCAGGGAGCACTTGGTTATAGGCACTGGGGGCAGCCACTGAGGGTTGAAAGAGAGGGAGAGGGAGGGAGGGAGAGAGAAAGAAACAAGGGAGGGGAGAGAGAAAGGAAAAGAAGGAGGGAGGCAGAGATGAAAAGGGAGGGGAAACAATAGTAAAGTCAATATAATCAGAAATTTAGTTTCTTGAGTCATTCCCAGCTCCTCTCCTTCTACCTCTCTTTTTCTCCATCTCTCTCTGTTTAGTTTGAATGCTGATTGGGGGTGACTAGGGTCACACTAAGCAGCTTCAGTACCCTAGGGGATGGGGAGGCCAGGCCCCAAGGAAGCCGCTTAGGGATTAACCAGGAACCAGGTGCTTTCCCGGTGGCTGTTGGACCCCAAGTACAAAGGTGTGGGCATATGAATGTCACAGCCTGGTTGGGGCCAGTTGGCTGCACTACACCATTCTCTAGAACCTTCCTTCTCTAGAGCTAGCAGTGTTCATCTGCTAATCAGAAGCAGAGTTGCTAGGTATGCCTCGGCCCAGCACCCCCTTTCTAGGAAATCCCCCAATCTGGAAACTATTAAAATCAGACTGCTTGAAATATAGTCCTTTAATATCTCAGGCTGTCCACTCTGCCAAGGACACAGGGTGTCACTCTGAATACTCAGAGGACACCACCTAAAAAATATAACTGGGGACTCCAGACATGTGTTGCCTCCAGAGCATCCCTAGTAGGATTGGTGGACACTGTGGGAACAGCCTCTGCCCCATTATTTGAATCTCCTATCCTCTCCTTCCATTAACCACTCCAATTTAGAGGACTGGAAGAAGATGGGAAAGTTTCCTTAGTATCTGGGAGTGAATTAAGACACAACAGACTTAACTGCAGCTGATAGATACATTCGACGGCCCTCTTTCCTGCTTTAAGGGACCTCTCTCCCAGCTCCAGAAGCTTTGTTTTCTTGGTTCTTTGCAAAGGTGCTTTGCCTATAGTTTTCTATTTTTTCTCACTCTTCCTTTGGCCTTTCTGTTTTCTGTAACTCTGGCCTAAGTTCCACACTTGATGGAAGCCAAGATGCCCTTTTCTCCCTGGGTCTGGACCACCAGGATGCCGGCTTCTGTCCCTGAGCTCAGGCGCAGTTTCCGGGCCTCCACCCCGCCCCTGCTCCTAAGGCCCTGTGGCCTCCTCTGGCGTCGGTCAGCGAGGCCTGCTTCCTGAAGCTTTCAGGCCTGAGCCAGCCTTGCAGTCGGCAGGAAAGAGGGCCCCAGGGCTTGGAGGACCTCGAGCAGAATGAGTATTTGTAGTACGCCCACTGTTCAGTCCCAACCTCCAGCCTCTGTGTCAGGATTAGATTAGATTTTATTCATTACCACTTATGAATTAAAACAACACACACGACACAAATCTGGAGAGAGAAATGAAAGCAGGCCAGGAGGGGCTAACAAACGCCCTCCTCCCCTCATCCTCCCTCCCACCTCTCCTCTGCTCCTTTGTCGGAATCACAAAACCCTAAAGGTTGTTCCACTTGGGAAGGCAGCGGATAGGTACATTTCCGCAGCCCAGAAATGCCACTTTTATGGCCCTGTTTGTCTCTCTGCTCTGGATTCTGAATGGGGCCGAACAAAACAGCAGCGCGGAGCTGGCTAGACGTCTGGGCTTAATTGTTTTATGGTTTAAATAAGGTGGACACTCTTTCCTTTGAAATCGGATTATAGGAATGTTTTGTCTATGGCCCAGGGCGAACGGGACTTCGCTGGCTGGGAGGGAGAGGTGGGCTACATGTAAGCAGGGGCAAACAGCCTGGGGAAGTCAGAGTCCCACCCCAAAATCCTGCAGGCGGCGCGGCGGAATAGGCGGTGCGGGGCCAGCCTCAGGGTAAGAGGAACGAGGGCTTTAGGGTGCGCGCTGGGGGCAGGAGGTCGTGGGAGCTTTGGGTGGTGTATCTGCGTGCACAGAGGTGCTTCTAGGCAGGAAAAACGCCTGGAAGGAGGAGATTGAGGCTATTCCTTTGCACAATGTCTCAATTCCAGCAGGGAGGGTAACAAAACGGTAGAACAGTGTGAGACCTTTCACAAGGTTTATTACAAGGTTTATTTCAAGGTTTATTTCAAAACCAAATAACAGGAGGTCCCAGGGCAACTACTTACTTGGGAATCCCACCCCTTAGCTTAGTTTAGAAGCTCCTTGCTCCCAACTTCCCACCTTTCAGCCCAGCCCGAGACCTCTGCTGGCATTTCCTCAGCTGGACTGCATTGGAGCATATGGACGCGAGGTGGCGCTATTGCTCAATGTTAGAGGCAGAGGTGTCCCCGGCCAGCCTGGTCCACTGACATTTGAGGCCAGGCTGGGAGCCTCCGCCAGAAAGCCCCTCGCCTAGATCCCGCCCGGCCCCACTGGCTCTGAGCAAATCAATCCTCTCACCTGCGAGGTGTAAATAATTCGCTAGTGGCAGCAGGAGATGGGCCCTCGCTCTGGCAGAGAGCTCGGTAGGTGAAAGAGGGCAGGCATCAAAAATAATCGCTTGTGGAGATAAGTGCGAAGCAGGCCGCGGGTAATTAACACAAAAAGGCGGAATGACCCGGAGGAAAGAACATAAATCTGTGGTACCTAAGAGGGTGGTGCAGGCCTCAGGGAGAGGGACAGAGACTCCCGGCGAGGATGACTGCTTGCGGTTACTTCCTTTATTTCCAGACACTGGGAGCAAAATTAAGCAAAGGCAGTATCTATATATCTATAGATATATATTAAATAAACGAGAAAGAAGCCCTCCAGAGGGGAAACCAAGTCCGGTCAGGGCTTGCGGAACGAACTGGTGGGTTCTCTGAGCAGGCGCGGTGGCGGCAAACACTCGGGACAGTCGCATTCCAAGACACAAAAGCTCAGAAGAATAGCTCTGTGGCAGGGTTTTTTTCTGGACCATAAAATGTCGAAATAGACCCCCACCCCCTAAAAGATAAGGCACAGGCCCCAGAGTGGCTCTAGCCCTGTGAGCCTCCTCCTTCCAGGAAGAGAAGAGAAAGTATTTATGACAGTCCACAGTGACCCAGGTGCTGGGAACCCACAGTCCATCCTGTTCAGCTCTGCACCCCGTGTAGGCACTCTCAGATCAGGAAGACTTGGGTCTAGGACGCAGTACCCTCTGGTCCAGGCGGAGATGCTCTGGGGTGCCTTCCACTGTTCTGGACTCTGGAGAGGCCTACAGCCTGGGCACAACCCTGCTCTGACCCTTCCCTCCTGCTGCTTCAAGGCTAGAGCTATGTGTCTTAGAGTTTGGGCAGTTCCTAAGTCAAATGACGGTGAATCCCCCTAAATGCAAAAGATCTGGTAGTGTCTCTTACTGGGACACCAGTGAATCAATTGCCTCTAAGAATCTGGCTGAGAGTGACCATTTTCCCAATAATTATTTAGATAATAGAGGGACAGGGGAGTGCTGCTCCTCCTAGCCTGTCCTACACTGCTCTTCTTTCCTCTGTTCCCAAGAGCTGGGATCTGGGTAGGATGGGGAAGGGGAAGGAAAAGAACTGGTTTCTAACCACCTCCTTTCTCATCCAACCCTGAAACCCCAGGATGTGGAAGGGAAACAGGTAGCTTGCTCTTTCTTTCTTTCTTTCTTTCTTTCTTTCTTTCTTTCTTTCTTTCTTTCTTTCTTTCTTTCTCTTTATTTCTTTCTTTGTGCAAAGACCTGAAAATGTACCTGTTTGTCAAGCATGGTGTGCCCATGTGTGTACCAATCTGTGAGATGATGAGGCTGCTTCCAGGAATATGTACAGTAGTGTAAAATGAGCACATGCTTGATGTCTTAGGCTAAGAGGGTAGCAGCATAGTACACAGTGTGCATGCGTGTGTGTGTGTGTGTGTGTCCTTAATGTGCTCCAGGGTGGCCCTATGTGTAACAGCCTCACACACTATGGCAGGAGGACACAGGAAGAATTACTTATTCATCTTCATTCATAAACACATCATACAGAGAAAGAGAGAGGAGAGAGATTCTCATACCTTCTCTTTCTCTCTGTGTTAAGCCCAAATAACTATAGATACTTTGGCCAAGGAAGGATGCTGATGGACCAAGGTTCTTTTTTCCATTAGAATTAACTTGAATTTGTCCAGTCTTGGGGATGGGGGAGCCCCCAGAGAAAGTGTAGGTAAATATTTAAAGAGTGTCTGTTGACAGTTCCCATCCACATCCTGGCCTGGGTGGCCTGCCTGGAGAAGAGGTGGGTACAGGGAAGCCAGAGGGCCCCTCCAGACTGAGCTGGCATTTCCTGTGAGGTGGTGGTACATGGGGCCCAGTAAGAGGCCTGTTCCTGCCCCCTTCAGCCCAGGTACAAATAATTCCTAAGAAAAAAATGTCGTGGGTTATGCAGGCCTTGTGCCAGGAGCACACAAGCTATCCCTCTCTTAGTCCCCATAAACAGCTTGCTCTCAGATCCCCAGCCAAGCTTGCTTGATTTTCCTGCTCCTTATAGGGGCTGTTGTCTGAAGGGGCAGTGGTCCTACTGGAGTATGTGGAGTGCCCCTATCCCCCTGTCTGTGTTCTCTACCCATAGCAGTCAAAGGACAGAGTCTCAAGCATGTAAAGAGGACAGGGCAGCTTCAGACTCTGGGGAGGGGCCAGAGGCTGCCGGGTCTGCAGCCCGAAGGATCTGGGGGACAAGATGTGGTTGCTTCTCAAAGTCCCCAGTCTTCAGGACCCCCTAGGGAGCTCACTTTTAAGGTTAAGGGCTCTGCTTACTAACATTCATCCCCTGGGGTGTTCTACCTGTTGAGGTAACCTGAGTTGACCTGCTGGCTCAGGTGCCTCTCAGAAAGAAAGGAAGTGAAGGGGGAGTGCCTACAAATCTTCAAATCGGACTGTGTACCAGGAAAAGCTGGCCTCGGCCATTAGCTGGGACTGGCTAGCCACCCCTACATACACCACACCCCCATCCCTCCCCTCTCCTCCCTCCCTTCATCCAGGTCCCCCCCAGCCCTGAACCCCTCAACTCTCTCTCTCCCTCTCTCCCTCTCTCTCTCTCTCTGCCTCTCTCTCTCTCTCTCTCTCTCTCTCTCTCTGTTGGGTGTTTATCTACTCTCTCTCTCTCCTCTCTCTCTCCCTCGCTTGCTCGCTCGCTCGCTCGCTCGCCTGTCTTCATGTCGTGGATTGATGAACGCGAATCGCGTGTAAGCGCAGCCACCGCCGGGAGTCTGAGGAATTCGCCTGGGCTGTTAAAGGGAGAGCTAAGTGAGAGCGCTAGCTCTACCTACCGACAGTGAGCAGAGCCGCCGCCGCGCCCGAGCCCGGAGCCGCCACCGAGGCCCCCACCTGCCCAGCCCCCAGCGCAGCAGCCCAGCCGGGAGCCAGCCGGCCTGGGGTTCGGTCCCGGGGGGAGGGGAGATTCGAGGGTACCGGGCGGGGGAGCCGGGAGCCAAGGGGAGGGGGCCGCGGGTTTCATGAACCCAGCATGAGCTCCTACTTCGTCAACCCCCTGTTCTCCAAATACAAAGGCGGCGAGTCTCTGGAACCGGCCTATTACGACTGCCGGTTCCCCCAGAGCGTGGGCAGGAGCCATGCGCTCGTGTACGGGCCCGGCGGCTCGGCGCCGGGCTTCCAGCACGCCTCGCACCACGTCCAAGACTTCTTCCACCACGGCACCTCCGGTATCTCCAACTCGGGCTACCAGCAGAACCCGTGCTCGCTGAGCTGCCACGGAGACGCCTCCAAATTCTATGGCTACGAGGCGCTCCCCAGACAGTCCCTTTATGGGGCTCAGCAAGAGGCGAGCGTGGTGCAATATCCCGACTGTAAATCCTCCGCCAACACTAACAGTAGCGAAGGACAAGGCCACTTAAATCAAAACTCGTCTCCCAGCCTCATGTTTCCATGGATGAGACCCCACGGTGAGAAGCCTTTTCTCTTTTCCTTGGTCTCCCGCGCTCCGGGGTCTTCCCCCCTCCCTTGCCTCCTTTTTGTCTGCCCTCGCTTTCCCTCTTGGCTTTGGGGGTCTCTCCCACCCCACCCCCCGTGCCTGGGTGGGTTCCTGGAGGTTGGGAAGGCTTGGTTGGGGGTGGGGCGGGGGGGGACGCCTGAGACATTGTGGGGAGTAGGGTGAAGGTGGGGGAAAAGGTGATGTGTGGATGCAAAGAGTTAAAATCGTTTCCTCCATTTCTATCTCTCCCTCTCCCCACTTCTAAAGTCAAAGTTGGGGAGGTGGCTTGCAAGGGTACCCTGAGGAACCTGAGGTTATCAGTCTTTGGAGCTGATAGCCAGTTCTCCCAAAGACAGAGTCAGCAGTCTAAGACTGTGGCCAGACTGCCTTAGGTAGAAAGGAGACCCCCCCTTGTCCTCTTCTTTAGCCAGAGACAGTGGTGAGACCACAAGGACAGATACTCAGGCTCTCTAGGGTCTCCACTGCCTCTGCTCAGAAGCAGCCTGAAGGCCACTACCCCAACTTTTCTGTACTTCCTCCAGTTAGACAGAAAACAGGGAGCCTGAGAAGAGGAAGCATGATCAGAAAGAGAACGGCACACAGATTAGGGGTCGCTGAGGTTGAGAGGACCCTAGCCAGGCTAACCTCCAATCAAGAACTATGGGGGTCTCTTGCAGAGTGGCTCAGGTCATGAGCTCCTCCAAGGGTGGCCCCTCAGGGCCCAATTTCGAAGTACAGGGGGACGCTGTAAAGCGACAAGTTCCGGCAGGGATGGCCCTTGATTTATTTGCTGGTCTCCAGTTAGCAATCAGGCAGAGCTGTGATACAGTTCAAGAGATCAATTATTTTTCTTATTGGAAAAGCATTAGGCAGAGTGAGGCAAGGAGGGGGCAGTGGGCAGAGCCCCTTTCCTTTAGTCCCAACCTTTTTCCTTTCTTTTGGAAACAGATTGTGTCCCTAGTCCTGCTCACTAAATGCCATTCTGTACTTGTAAACAAAGCTGCAAGGGCCAGTTTCCAGGGGCTGTAGGCCTGGAGAATTCTGCCAGGCTCCCTTGGCCCCCCTCAAGCCCTTACTTTCCAGACAGCCCCATCCCTACCCACAACCCTCGCCCACCTCCCAAGGTGAAGCCAAACCAAAACAGCCATCCAAACTTTTCCTGCCCTTGCTTGCCTTCCGCTGTCGGCCCTATCCTCTGGAGGGAGAACTGGGGAGACCAGAGGGGGAAATTTAAAGGAGGCAGAGTAGCTGGGGAAATGGATCCCCAACCCAGACATAACCAGACTGGGGTTCTGTTCTGTCCAGCTCCGGGGCGGCGCAGTGGACGGCAAACTTACAGCCGGTATCAGACCTTGGAACTAGAAAAGGAGTTTCTCTTTAATCCTTATTTGACAAGAAAGCGCCGGATTGAAGTCTCTCACGCCCTGGGACTGACCGAGAGACAAGTGAAGATCTGGTTCCAGAACCGAAGGATGAAGTGGAAAAAAGAAAACAACAAGGATAAACTGCCTGGAGCACGAGATGAGGAGAAGGTGGAGGAGGAAGGGAATGAGGAAGAGGAGAAGGAAGAAGAGGAAAAGGAGGAAAACAAGGACTGAGCCAAAAGAGAAAAAGCCCCCCTTTTAGCAACTCCCTTGAAGTTTTGTTTTATGGTAGCAGATAAATTGAGAAGTTTACGACTGTCATTTGCTTTTATAGAGAATAGAATGACACAACTCTAACTACCTGTCAGATACTTGCAGCTCTGCTTTTATTACCTTTGCACTTCCCTCTGTCTTTATTTGTTTGGGGGCTGGAGGGGGGAGACAGACAGCGAAAAGTTCCAACACTGTTCCACTCCCTGCCCAACACACACCCACTTATTCCTATTCCCACCTCCTGAGTCCTTCCTGGATTTTAAAGTCTGACCCCCCCCATTTCTCTCCATACTCCCACCTCCGTGTTCATCTGATATTTAAAGGGGAGCCCACTCAAGATCCAGAAGAGGACTCCTGACTTTGCTTGTATGCTAGAATTAGAGTACTGGATTTACTCTCTTTTTTTTTTTAATGAAAGGAAAGAAGAAAAATGAAGAAAGGAAGGGAAAAGAGGAAAATTTAAAGAAAAAAATAAAAGATAGCAAGGAAGGTCCCCTCCCCCTCCCTGGGCTCCCTCTTTAGAAAACCTCCTTGACTTTCTTCAGGAACCTGATGGGGATCTGAAGGAGATGTGGGTCTATCTACCCCCTGCCTAAGGGGTCAATAGGGGCCTGCAGTGGTCTCTAAAATCCTACCTAGCCATCCCATACTCACTCGGGCCCACACCTTCCTTGCCTTTGCTGTTTGATTTCTGTTCTTTTGGGCCCGCCTTCCTCTGAGCTGCATTAGTGTTTGTGCTCAGAAATCACCATAATCATGAAAATAATATACCGATATTAAATCTCTGACATACTACCTAAAGGGAACCTGCAATAATCTTGAAAAAGAAAAGAGAAAAAAAATTCCTACAACAGGAGGAAAAAAAAAAGAAAAAAAACTAAAAATGAAAAAAAAAAGAAAGAAACCTCCACGTATTTTATCACTACCTATAGAAAGAAATCCTGCTTTGAGAGTACTCGTAATGCGGTTTTATTGTGTTTGTTGCTGCTTATTTCACTAAGAAAAAACCCAACAACTGAGACTGCCTAGCCCGCCGGTCTTGTGCGCTTTTATTGTGCTTCTAACCCTAGTAGAATAGAACTGAACTGCACTGAATGTATAGTTAACTATGTCTTGAATTCTCTGTTTATGCAATGTGCTCGAAAGGAAAAAAAACGTTAAAATATATCTATAATAATAATTTTTGGTCATTTGTCTTTATGTCCAGCTATGAATGTAGATTTTGTGTCCCGACAACCCTGTTCCTGGTCCAAGTACTTTGTATTGTATACGTGAGTCATAATAAAAAAAAAAAAAGGTGAAAAATTTGAAGCTGGAATGACTTGCTTTTTCTCCACAGCTCTCCCCTACTTTCTCCTCCCCTTCTTTTTTATTCTCTTTCCCAACACTGCAAAGGTCTCCACTGATCTGGCTTTGGGTGGCGGAACTTGGAACTCACAAGGAGAGTATCCTGGGAATGGAATGGAAAGGCCAGGCAGAGCTGGAAGGGCAGGTGACTGGTGGGGGTTGAGAGGAAGAGGAAGAGGAAAAGTTCATTGGTTGGAAGAAGGGGAATATTAGTACCAGTCTAAAACAAGAGGGTTTGTAGGTGCTGGGACCACAGTAAGAAGGAAGATCACATTCATTAGTTCTCTTCATCTCTGGGCTGGGCCCACACAAAGAATCTGTCTTCAAGCCCCTCCTGTGACTATGTCTTTTCTTCCAGGGGCTTGGGCTGAGGGGGAGGCAGTGGGTTTCTTTCTAAGCTTCACATGTCCCTTGCTTGTGACTAGCCCTTGGCACCAAGTACCTAGTACTAAAATAGTAAAGAGGATAGGGATGGGGGGAGTGTGAAGCTCAAGGTAGCTGGAAAATGCCAAAGTGTGGTGATGAGGAAGCTTTCACCTTGGCAGGGGGGAAGGGGGAATGGGTGAGCTGATAGACCAAAGAGCCTTGGTCTGCATCCTGGAATTCAAATTCCACCAGTCCAGGGCTATCACTCCTCCTCTCAGCCCCCTTGTGTCCATTCAGCCTCTGTTCTAGCTGTTTCAAGCCAGCTCCTGGCTGGCTTCACCTTGGCAATTGAGCAGCTTGCCTGGCCGCCATAGTGAGGACCACTGGTCTGGGAGGACCATGACAGGCCTGCTGAGTGTTCAGCCCCCAACCCCAGCCACAACATAGTAAGAGAAGGAGTCCCCATTGGAATCATTTCCTAAAGAGTTGAAGGCTCAGGGATCCAGTGAGAAAAGAAAAGGGATTGTTCTGGAGGGTCCTAAGCAGACAAATCTGTTTATACCAATAAGATTCTGGTCAAATAATCTCAAATTCCAGAGATACAAGACTTCTGACTCATCTAGAAGAGAGGGAGAGGGGAGGAGAACTTCTGGTCTTCAAAACCAGACCCCCAAAGACAGATATTTTTGAGACCAGATCTCCCTCTCTCTCTCTCTCCCTCTCTCTCTCTTTCTCTCTCTCTCCCTCTCTCTCTCCCCCTCTCTCTCTCTTTCTCTCCCTCTCTCTCCCTCCCTCCCTCCCCCCTCTCTCTCCCTCTCTCTCTCTCAACCCCTTCTTCCCCTCTTCTTCTAGGTCAATGATTTTTTTTAACCTAGGCCCTGGACAATAATTTCATTAGGGTCCCGATGCCGCCTAAGCAAAGTAGTACAGGATTTTGGTCAGGTGATGTTCCTAGTAACTTCGGCTGTCCAATAAAGGCTGCTGGGTGGAAGCGCAGGCTGGAGACAACTTTAAGCAGGACCTTGGGGGGAACTCTGTGAATCTGGGGTCCCTGTAGCCTGCTATGTGATCCGGTTTGACTGGGGAGGAATCGGCCATTGGCCAGGGAGGCCAGAAAACAGAGCATTTCACTCCGACCTCGGGCCTGCCCACCAGACTCAGGGTAACCGCCGAGGGAGAGCCGTTTCATTTTTAATCCTGAAATTATTATTGCTATTAATAAAACTATATATCCTGCCCAGTAGCCGAGCAAGATGAAGCTTGCGTTAAATGGCTCTGAAGAGCCTTGCAGCTCCCCCACACACACACCAAATGCTGGGTTCATCCCTGGCCCAGCTCAGCAATGCCCGTGGCCCCAAGCGTCGCGTCTGAGGGCGGGGTGCGTCTGGCGCCCGGCTTCGCTGGAAATGTTGAGCAAGGGGAGGGTCAGACCAAAGGAACCCCTGCACCCCCTAATGCGGCACCCTCCCCCTTATTCTCCTTGCCCACCGCTTCTGTTTTCTCCTTTGGAGAGAAAAGGAGCCTAAAACCCCATTTTATGGGGGAACGTAATTGCGAGAGCGGGATGCGCTTTCTATATGCGCTCTCTATAGAAATGCGTCCTCCCAAATGCTGCCGCTGTCCCATTACCGGAATGGGTACCATTCGGCTGCTGCAGATACGACTTTCTTCCATTCTTTACTTTTTTATTAGCCAATCAAAGTAGCTTCCGAAAGCTATTTGTGATTTGTGAAAAATAGTATCTTTCAAAATGCTGAGTTGAAGCATCTCGCTCATTTCGCCTTGGATTTATTATTCTAATCTCAACAGCAGAGACAGGATAATGCAGCTATTAAGTTGGGGGGCAAATTCGTTTCTCTGAATTAAAAAAAAAACAAAAACAAAAACCCTCCGCATTTTCTCTCCCTCCGCACTCTCACTGCACCCCCAAGGGAGATGCTGGGGCTTGGAAAAATATGGGGCATCAAGGGAAATAGTGTTTCCCTGAGGGACGCCCCGGGGAACCCTGTAATGAGAGGGTAGGCTGGCCTCCCCAGTCTTATCTTCCCGGTATGAGATGGCCTAGTGACCGGCTGAAAAGTACCCCCTGGCTCCAATTATAGAAGACTCAGGACAGGTTGTGTGCCACAGTCTAGAGGTGAAATTTCCGGTGAGCTGCCCACAGCGGGGTCCCATTCTCCTGCTGCCCATTGTGAGAAGCTGGGCCAGCGGCTTCCTCGTCGTAATTTTTAACTACCTGTTATAAAATTTATGGGTGGGTTTGTAAAAGAAACGAGGTCTCTGCATCCGGCTAAGAGAACTGCTTTGCTTACCGTGGAGGAAGTTTGGGGAGGGGATGAAGGGTCCCCTGTTGGCTGGGGTAGCACCCAGCTACTAAGGTTCCCTGGCCAGCTCAAGGCCAACGGAGGAGAGAGGAGCCCGCCTTCAGATTTCCAGTCAGTGGGGGTGGGGGTGGTGGCTAGACTGGGACCCAACAAATAGTCTCTGTGGGAGAATTTATTCTGGCCTCCCCACACTGGACTTACTACCAAAATTGGGGGTCTGGAGAAATGAGGTGCTTAGAATTTTAGTGCGGAAGGCAGAGTTCAGAGCAGTAAATGGCTTTTTTGAGGAGCATCGGAAGCCCTTAGCCAGGTTCCAGCTGCCCAGACACTAAAGGAGACAATTTTTCTGAAAAGGGCAGGTGTTTGGCAACCAGAAAAGGTTTCAAAGTCTATTGTACCCCAAAGAAAAAAGAAGTAGGGACCAAGACCATGGGCTTAAAATTATTTTCAGTTGCTGGAGGACTGCAAGTTCCTTTTAAAAGCTAGAAAACAAGAAGACAGGAAGCTAAGGAAGGATGGTCTTGGGGTGGGGAATGGCATTCTGTCTGAAATAAGGACCACTTAGGGATGAGGGTCATTTAGAGGGTCCTAGCACCCTCTTCTGCCTCCACAGGACTGCTCAGGGCAGGTCCAGAACTCCTGCTTTAGACTCCGTCTGGGGCAGGCTTGGCTGGGAGGGCTGCCAACCACATGAGACTCCAGTTTCTGTCTAGTGGGGAGTGGGGGCTTGCCCCCTGCGTACTGGTAGGGAAGATGTGTTCTCATTCCAGTAAAAGAAAAAGTAGGAAAGGGGGGGGTATTCATTTTCCAACCCTTCATCTCATCAGCCTTCACTGCCCCATGGCTGCAGATCTTTGCAAAGCTTAGATCTCACTCAGATACAACCTTATTACCTCTACTTATTAAGAAAAATATTAAAAATTCGGCACAAGAGGAGGCAGTCGACCTCCAGGTCCTGAACCCTTCCTTCTCCCCTCCCTGCATCCCCTGTTGGCTATGGCTGTGCTAGTCTGGAACAGCCGGCCCTTAGGGAGTGGGCGGTGGGTGGGGGTGGGGTGGGGGTCGGGGATGCTCCCTTTCTGAGAGAATTGGGTAAACATGGCGACCGTGGCGCCCATTTGCACACGCTACACAAATGCATCGCATTCCCGGTTGTTTGCAGAAAATTTACAGCTGAGTAATAAAAGTTTACGATCGACTCACAAGTTGGATTGGCCACAAGAAGTCATGTGGATTCCATCCATGAACGTGAACTTTTTATTGTGGTTTGTCCGTTCCGAGCGCTCCGCAGAACAGTCCTCCCTGTATCCCTGTAAGGGCCTAACCAATGCCAGGGAAACCTGCGCTGGGTGCTCCCTTCATTACCAGTAATTTTTAAAAATTAATCTGATTAATAATCCCCTCCCTTTAATTTTTTTCCTCCCCGGTGGAGTTGCCGGAAGCTGGGGGCACCTGGGAAGGGAGGGGTGGGAGAGGAGAGGCAAGAGTTGAGGGCACCCCTCTCTCTCTCCCTACACCCGACCCTCTGGCCCCCAAGGGGCAGGAGGAACGCCGGAGTGGGAGCTGAGACCGGAGCTGCAGAAGCCTCCACCACTCCCCTCTCCCAGACTCTCCTTCCTGCCCTTTCCTGCAACTCTCCATTTTATCTGGCTTTTAAAAAATTATTAGGACTTTTCTTTTTAATTTTTAAATTTATATGAAGTATATGTGTGTGGAGCTGAGACAGGCTCAGCAGCGGCACAGAATGAGGGAAGACGAGAAAGACAGAGTGGGAGAGAGGCAGAGAGAGAGGGAGAGGGAGAGTGACAGCAGCGCCCGGTAAGTGTTTCCTTATTGGTTCAAATATGTAACTAATGGTCCGTAGCTGGGTGGCGGTTTCGAGACAAGGACAGCCACGGCTTGTCTTGGTTAGAGAAGGAGAGGGGCTGGTGGGCGCGTGGGTAATTATGGGGGGGTCAAATGGGGGGACGGGGTTAAAAGTGAAATATATCGGTAACGTAGTGGGGAGAATGTGTTGTCCTGATGTCACTGTGTGCCGAAGTTGGGGGTCAAGGGGTCCGAGAATCTTGGCATGAAGGGCGCAAGCCCCTGCTCTCGGGCGCGCGGCCCACCGCCTGATGCCCACAGCGGCTGTACCTGTTTGTTAGAGATCTGCCCTACCCTTGGTTAGTGGGACTGGGACGGAAGGGCCTCGGAAGCTCAAACTTCAATACAAGAGAGAGAACCTGTAGGCTGGGCCCGTTGCCCCCCAAACAAACTTTCCAGGGCCCCCTCCCTGTCCGGCAGCCCCCTCCCTCCCGGAGAGCGAGCCCGCAAGAGCTCACACATGCGCAGTGTGAGCCCAGGGCCGGGCAGCGGCGCAGGAAGCTAGAGCAGCTAGGCGGGCGGCGGAGCCGGTTAATTGGCAATTAGGGGGGAGGCTAGTGGCTGGTGCGCGTCAGCCAAGGGGAGAGAGTCTGCCCACCCCCTTTTCCCGCCCTCCACCCCGGCGGAGGGAAAAGTGGGAGGTGCCGGCACTGCGGGTGGAAAGGGTGGGGGTGGGGGAGATACAGTACTCAAAAGCCGTCTTGTACTGGGAGAAAAGAGGCCTATCTGCTTCCGCTCGGCGGGTCCGGTGCCCCCACCCCCAGTCGTGGCCACTCCACCCGGGATGCCCACTGAACTGCTTCACGCTCCTTGCATGGCTGCCCTAGTCTAGGACCAGCCGGCTCCTGGCGGAGGTGGAACTGCGAGAGGCCCCAGGCTGGGCGGGGACCGACAGGCCTCGCCGGCAGGGCCTCCGGGGTACTGCCGAGGTAGCCGGCACTTCAGGGGGCCGAGGGGAGGGGGCTATGCGATAGGGGCTTCAGAATAAGGGGCGAGAGAATACTGGATCTTCCTAATAGTGGGTGCTAACGGCGTGTTGTATACTCTCAACCTGACACATATGGCTTCATAACACAGCGGCTTAATTTCTTCCAAATGTACATGGCCCTGACTGTGCGGCAGTCTGATGTATGACCCCCGCCCTCCTCCCTGGCCTGGGTCCGAGGCGACCCTGTATGTGTGAGCTTCTGTTTATACGGAGCGGCGCGCACACAAAATGCTTACATATCCAAGCAGGCACACCTTAGAGCTGGGAGGGGGCATATTCCTGGCGCGGTCCCAGACCCTGGGAGCCCAACTCACCTTCAGTCCAAACCAACACCCCCTCCCGGTCTCCCAGAGGCCCGACTGGGATTCTACGCCCAGCCCAAGGGGGAGGGGAGCAGTCCTCGATTTCCTGTTTAAATCCTGACCCGTCGGCTTGGGGTGGGGGATAAGAGGGGGGAGAAACCCTTTTTAAAAAAAAAATCAAATTGTTAAAAAAAATACCGTTCTACTGCATTCAGAGCAAACCACTAGAGTCCGAGCTGACGGTGAATCTTCTCTCCCCTCCCCCCACAATCCCCTTCCCTTCTTCTCCAGCCCCCCCAAAATTCCCCTTTTGCAGTCGACATAAAGGCCTCTGAGGTATTCTCCCGGGGGAAGAAATGGCATTTTCTCTCCCCTTTCCCACCCCACCCCCCAATACGACTGGTGTGTCGGCAGAGGCGTCTGCCGAGGGGCTAATTTCACGTTCCTTGTTTACGATCTAGAAAAACGCTTGGCTCTCCCCAAATGGGCTCAGCCCGCCGCTTGCTCCGGCTGCCGCGCACGCTCCTGCCGCCTGGGTCGAGCCCTGGGGCTTACGCCTTGGGGAACCAGGCTGTTGCCCGCCGGGAGGAGCCTGTGGGACCTGAAAAGGGCCAGGGCGTACGTTGGGACAGTGGAGGGACCCTGGAGGCCTGAACGTGGGATCCTTTCTCCTGGCGTAATATGGGAACCGCCGATTGGTGAGGCCTCTGTTTCTCTTTCGCCTGTATTTTGTTGGTCTCTGCCCCTGCGGATACCAGCATTGACATGGGGGGGGGCATTCGGGGGACACCAGTCTCCTTTGTTCCCAAAAGAAAACCGTTTCCGGAGAAGGCTATTCAGTGTAGATTTACCTGGGATTTGGAGGGCCCCCCTCCCAACGGAGGGGCGGGCCTGGACAAGGTTGGGGTATTTCCCTAGGCCTACAGGAGTCTAGCTGGACGTGCTAACAGCGAAGTTGAGGTGCTAGGGTGAGAGATTACCCGTTAACAGCACCAGCCTGAGGTGTCCTTATATTTTTATTTCCTGTTCCTTCTTGGCTGTGGCCCTGCAGGCCTCCACTTTATCCTATGCCCTTTGCCCCAAGACCCTTCTTGAGAGCCGGGAATGCAGAGCAAGTAGAGAGGCAGTGACGACCCTGGTTTTCCAATTTTCTGATCTGACCAGGGTATAAACCAGACCCCAAGGCAGTGCTTTGCTTGCCAGTTACTTTCCCCTTTCTCCTCCTTCCCTCTCTTTCTGGAACTCCAACAGAAGCATAAGAGGGGCCCCAGAGGCAACCCTCAACCTACTGGCAGTCCAAATTCTCTGTTGATGTGGTCCTCACTGCAGGAGAGCTCCTCTGTGATTATCTAATAATAGCCAGGGTGACCAAGAATAGAATTTTGCTCAAGGACTCTGCACACCCAGGGCTGAGGAAGAGCAGACACTGGATCTGTGGATCACAGCTTGGCATCTTCCCCAGATCCCAGGGCCCCAGCATTCCCCCTGAGCTCACTCTTTGGGCACCTCCCCCCTTAAGAAGCTTTCTTCGTCCTGCCACCCTTTGTATTTCATCCAGATTCCTAGCAGAAATAGGAAGAACAAACCCTTTCTCTTCTTGGTCTAACAGTTGTGATTCCCACAAAGAATGCGCCCTTGGTTGGAGCAGGCAACCTTGTTGAGCTGGCTGTTGTATTCTGAAATCAGGCTTGGTGGATTTATTCATTTATTATATACAGGCTCAAATACACAGATTCAGACTCATGGAGGAGTATATAGAGACTCATTTCCTCATGGTTAATTGTATATTGCCATGGCTATATTTGATCAACACCGTTTTATGTGCATGCGAAATTTTGTTAGCCCTCAGTAGATGAGAGTGGGCTACAGGAGCAGCAGTGTTGTAGGGAGGAGGCCCTCTGTGCTGTTCTGCTGGAAATGTGTGCGCTGGAACTAGAGTATGCCGGTTCCAATAACCAAGGATCCATATGGACTTTTTCAGACCTTATGCTTTTGCTGTCCATGCTTCTGGCCTGAGAAATACTATAGATTTCTCTTCTTCCTCACCTCCCTACACATGCTGCCAACTGTCTTCCAAGGGGAACTCTTGTCATCTTGAGAGTGAAGTCTCTGGGCTCCTCCACAGTTGTTGTGGGCCTGTGAGCCATTCTGAGCAGTCAGGGCTGGGCCCTGGGATTGGAAGCCTCGGGGTGGGGCAGTGGGGCGGCAGAAGAATCAAGATGGTTAATAAGATGACTTCTGGGCAGGGGTCTGGCTGGCTACTGGCCAGTGTGCTTGGAGAGGCTTGTGGAGAAGGCAAACCAGAAGTAGCAATATGCTATTGTGAATAACCCTCCTTTGCCTGCCCTGGCTGCTCACCACACCCTAGATTTGCCTGTGTGTAAGGGCATATTAGGAGTTCTGGAACATCCCCCAAATACCCAGATCTGGAGACTGGTGTGGCTGCATTTTAATTCTGTCAGCAACCTGAGCCAGAGCGAGGGTGCTACGGGGAGGCTAGCAAAGAAGGCTTCTGGAGGCCCCTCTGATGAGCAAGCAGGGCCGTGTGGCCTCTGGGCCTGGAGCCCCGAGTGTGGGCCAATGCTGAGAACTGATTGGCCTTTCTCACTTCCGGGGCCACGAAAAGACAGGCGGAGGGGAAATATAACTGTCAATGGAAAGCCCCATTAATGAAAGTGAGAATGGGAACGGGGCTGGATGGGTTTTGTGCCGCTACTAAAGCACTCAGGTTCCTCCCAAGAATCTCGTGCCCAGACTTGCTGAACCAGGAGGTCCGCAGCTTTCTTCCAAGTTCCTTCCATGTAACAGGGCGACCTCAGAATTTCTGGCTCTGGCCACCTAGACGTTGGGGTGACATTACCCCAGGGTCATGCCCCTCACCCAGCCCACGGCCTCTGCCACGGCGCTAGCTAGCAGCCGCCCCTGTTTATTGTGTCTGTGACTTGTTTACTTGTTTTGTCTGCTGCCACCCTGCGTCTGAAACCCGCCAAACCAGCAAATTCACCGGGGAGAACAAAGTGCAGCGCTCTCTTTTGAAGTCCCTCCCCTTTCCAGCACCCCTCCCACCCTTATGTGCACTTCATCCTCCCCTTTTGGAAGGGAGGAAGCAGAAATTGTCCTAAAATAGGGCAGATGTTTATGGGTCTGAGGAATTATGGGGACACCATAAACCTCCTGGTGTCCTGGTGGTGAAGAGACTTCCAAGCTGCCCTGCTCTTGCCTACAGCTTTTCTTCCTTCCCCTTGGTAACCAGTTGAGTAAGGGGGCCACAGTTGCCAAGAACACTTCACCCCCTTCCCTTGCACTCCCCTCCCCCTGGCTGTGCCATTTCTCTCTGTGGGGGCTCTCTCAGACACAGGTTGTTGGGTTTTAAGTCTGGGTAATGTTGGTAGATTCATAAAACCAGATAAAGCATGTCAGTCTCCCCCCTTCGCTCTCCTCAGTCCCCCAAAATAGCAGTGAATTTAAGCAAATCCTACAAAATTAAATTGCCCCTTCTCTAAGGAGCCTATAAATCTCTGATCCTGCCAGGTGCAGAGTCAGAGAGGCCGATGTTCACCTTTAATTTTGCTCCTGGCTATCAAATCTAAACGAGTATCCTTGAAGCAACGCTCTTGTTTCTGAAATTAGTTCCGCTCCCAATCTCTCTCCCTCTTTCACCAGTGTGAATTAAATGGTTCTTTCATATCTGCAAACAATAAAAGGATAAACCTATTTATAGAGATGATGATGTTTCATCATTGGCTTATTGTTCCAGAACATGATAACATTTTATTTTCAAACAGAACTTAGATCAGGGGAAGAAGAGGAGGGAAGGGGGAGGATAGTAAGACAGGCTTATCCACATACAAAATTTCTGCCATACATAACTTTTATGACTGTCACAATTTCCCTATGACAACCTCGCTGTGACGTCATAAATTCCTAGTTCTTCAATTTTACAATTCTCATAAACCTCCAAAATGGGTCCAAATAATGGTCTATGTTTAGAAATATAAGAGAAACCAAGAAGCTGGGAGTCCTTTGCACTAGCCCAGAGCAGCACACCCCTATTGGCCCTCAACCTTCACTTGAGACTTTATTCTGGATCCTAAAGTACTCTAAATATTCTAGGTCTTGATTTTTATTTCCGGACCAAGTAGGGTCATTTGCTTTGCTCTCCTGAAATGCTCCTTGGCAACTCTACTCCCCAGTTTCAATGGGAATAAGGTGGTGTGTCCCTGGCTCTCCACAAGCCCCCTCCTCAGCCAATATTCAGCTGCTTTAGGATAAAATGGGAGGCTTGAGGACCTGGCCCCAAAAGCCAGAAATGATTTTTTCCAGATGGAGCCTGAAGGGGGCTCAGGGTTGAGTGTGATGGGGCCTATTCTACTTTTGAACCTTAAGTCAGAGAAGTGAGTTGGAGAGACCAGACACATGCCAATGTGTGGATTTGTGTCTGCTGATGGTAGCAGCAGTAACTGAACTGTCAGGAAAGGTCAGGCAGAAATTGGGAAAGTTGGAGGGAGGAGAGAAAACATGGCAGGAGTTAGCAGAGCTCATCTATAGACCTTTTTCTTTTGCTGAATTGCAATAAAGCAACACCAGCATCTGCACCCTCACAACCTCTTCCTGGCTCAAAAGGAGTCTCAGGCATAGGCCTGAGAGGGGTTTGGGCCAGTTCTTAGCAGTTGTGCATGCCCCCATCTGGCCCTTTTCTCCTTCCCTTCTCCCTGTAGACTCCCCAACTCCCTTCAGCTGGATACCTAAGCCCAGTCGCCAAATATCAGCACCCACAAATTGAATCTATTTCTGGGTTGGGTGTGTCAATTTTCACTTGTCTCCAAGTATCTCTAAGCTTGAATTTCGAAAGGAGTGCTTCTTTTTGGAAGGTACTGTGTGTATGAAGGGCCTATGTGCTAGGAAAACCTCCCCTTACAATATCTAGGATCAACCCGGAACCCCTTGGTGAGTCATACTTTGGCATTCACAAGCAGACCGGTCCTAGCGTTCAGGTTCCCTGGCAGCAGCCCTCAAGGCTCTCTTTGCAATTCTTTTACTCCGAGTTCCACGGAGATCAAAGGAGCTTGCACACAAAACAGGCATTTGGAGTAGGGTTTTTTGTTTTGTTTTGTTTTGTTTTTTTAGTTTTTAAATTGAAAAATCTAACCATAAGTCAGTGGAGATAGCTGAACTCTACAACAGCAAAGCCTTAACCAAATAGTGCGATTGTGAGGTGAACTGAGCAATTATTGAGCAGGCTCTTTCTCTGTAAGAGGGATTTCAGCCCTCACCCAGTGGCACAAAAGGGACCGGCCGGGCAGCCGCTCTCCGTCTCTGGAAATCACGAACTCGGCGTGGTGGAGGGGCAGAGTCCCGCAGCTGCGGTGCCTTGCAGGCAGCCAGAGCTCAGGCAGGCAGAGGGAGCTTGGGGTCTGGTGGCTCTAGCGTTGGGGTCCGCGGTCAGCTTCCCAGGCGCGGGGCTGCAGTTGAAGTCGGCGGCCAGGAATGGAGTGTGCGTATCTGTGCTGGAGTGAGTCACAAACGTCTTCCTGGAGTTGGGGGATCTGGCGAGAAAGGAGACTTGCAGAACACAAAGTCAGGAGGGGCTTCGGAAAATACTGTCCCCAAATAAAAATTCCAGCTCTTACCAGGCTCACTTCAAATGTCTCTACAAAATTACTATATTTGAGTAATTCTGAGTAGAGAAGAAAGCAAAGGCAGGCAAGATGAGGCCTGCCCATGACCACCCTAGAAGCAGGAGTCCAGTCCCCCCCCCACTTCCCCTTTGAGCTCAGAGTCGCAAAGACACCCCCCCCAGCCTTCCCATGGCTTAGAGCAGGCAAGGCTGAAATGGAAGCGCTCAGCTCACCCTGGGAAACCCCCAAGTGCCCAGCTCTAGTACAACCCCTTAGCCTTGGAGACTTCAGGCCAGGGACTACCCTACTCAGGCCCACAAAGCAGGCAGTAAATGCCTCTCCTGTAATTAGTGCTCATGGAAAGCATGTGTTTTGGATTGGGGTTGGGGGCACTGAACTGCCCGTGGCAACTTCCCCTTTATCCCTTTTCTGCATTTTTTAATGTTCTACTTTTGAATCTAGTAATTGCAACTCCCAAAGCGAAAATTGCTCTTGATACCAAGCCCCCTCTAAATGCCTAATTTAGAAGGCCGAGGGCCCGGAACATTGGGAAGACCTGCCAGCCTGATGGGGGGCTTCACTGATTTCTCTGGGCTTGTTTTGATAGAAACAAAGAATGGGTGACTCCCTCCTTCCCAAGACTTGTGCATATTTACAGAGCTCCACTGCAGTTTTAATAAAACATCTGTTCTTGCTTCTGCTGATGAGTTTCCATAATTGTTTTCAGACAAATTTAACAGGAAAATATAAATATGTTTAGAAAAATACAAGTCCTAGCACCTCCTTTCCATGGACAGCCATTTTCTCCCTCCCCCCCAATATAATCAAATGGAAGGAAGATCAGGCTCATCTGACCTGTTCTCCCCCCTTGGAGCGAATATTTCTAGCAAATTTCCACCTGCATAATTAAAGATCTAACTAAAAGAAAGGTGATTCTTTCCCCCTCATCTCTTTCTGTTTCTAAGGAGAGTGTTGAAAATTAATTTTCCCCGAAGTTTTTAAGCAGTGGGAGGATATTTGTGTTTTTACTTCCCCTGGTCTCCCTCTTCCAACATTTCTGCCTCCCCCCCCCAGCAGCTGGTTTCTGTTCATTATAAATCCTGAGACCTTTCAGTCCCTGCCCTCTGTTTAGGGATGTAATAAAACACTTAACTTTCAGGGGCCTGAGACTTACATTCTGCTCCTCAGGTCGCCCACCCCCCAGCCTAGACCCTACCACCTTTGGACCCCTAAAGAGGATCTCCCCAACTTTGGATCCCTTTTCATCTCTGGGTCTGCTTGAGGAGGGGCTGGAGGGAGCTCAGGCATCCTTGCTGGGGGGCTGTAGTACATGCTGCCCTAAGCCCTTTCAAGGTCCTTCCCTTCCCACCTACCCATAAGAGAGATTTTAAAATCCACACTCATGAAAAGTAAAAACCTCATTAAGACATCCTATCTTCCATCATTCAATTTGTTGTACATTGCAACAATTTAATATCTTGAAGGAAATATCACTGACATGATTTATCCCTCTAGCAATCTCACTGAAATAGGTGTGGGGGGGGATTTACGCTTTCTTCCTGCCTCTTCTACTTTATGTTGTTCCCCTCAGGGCAGGCAGGAGACTGGGAACTTTGAGAGAGGCTACTGGTGTCCAGGGGTTCACTGACTTGTTCCCTAGCTTGGCCCCAGGGTACTGTTCCCTTGTTATCTCTCCCCCTACCTCTTGCCCTCCAGGGGGACTGGAGCCCCAGCCAGCTGTTGGAAACCTCTGCCCAGGCATGCCATGAATTTGAGGACAGCTGGATTGGAAAGCAAAAAGAAGCACACTGGTGTCTGTGTTTATGTACCTGCTATGTTATCCCAAAATGAGATAACATGTAAAACTCTTTCTTATTGGAAGCATCCTCCTCTACCCTTTGCTCTTCGTCTCCTCGGGAAGAAGAAAGGGCAGCTCAAAGGGAGGAATCTTTATAATTATAGGGATCTTCTCCTCTGAATTCGTCTCCTCTTTTTTTGAAGGGGGGGGTTTAAAGTCTGTCTGTCAGGAAGACTCTAAAATGCCCTAATGAGGTTCATGTATTAACTAACATTTTGTCTGTACCAGTACACACTGTCTGCTTTTGGGTTTGAAACTTTATTTTTTCCCTCTAGCGACACTCCAGGGAAACCTTAACGCTACAGAAGATGAATAAACGAGTTTTTTTCCCAGCATAGTCCCGTTTATGGCTTTATTGCTGCCCATTGATTACTCTGCTTTGTTACACAGAAGGAAAAGATCATAAAATCTGGCGACATCCGGGTTCTTGTTATAGCCAGTCTCAAAAAAAAAATTAGGCAAGAATATGAGCTTTTCTGCTTCCTGCATATGAACCTCATATCCCGTCTTTGTCAGTACAGGCATTTTCAGCCTGTATCCCAATATCAAATTAGGTTTGGATTAATCAGAGGGAACCCCAGCTGCACATCTTTGGTGTTTCGGTTCACTCACTACAGCTCTCTGAAGCCTCCACCAAGCTGCCCTTTCCCAATCTTCTCCCTTTTTCTCAGGCCCAAGGTGGGGGATAAAATGGAGATAGGGGGTGCTGAGTCCAAAGGTGACTGGCACGGGCAGGCAGAAGAACTCCCCAGACTCCTTTGCCAGAGTCTTCTAGCCTCAGAACTCAGATCCAGGAGGCACCTCCCCTGGCAGAGCAGTGACCCCAGAGGGGGTAAGGGAGCTTCTGACCTGGGCAGGGGCTTGAACCTGCTGGAAGGTAACTGTCCATCAGAGCACCACCAGTCTTCTGTTTCAGACTGATCCTATGTGAATTACCCCACCATCCTGGCTGGCTCCAAATCATAAATTCTCACCAACATAAACAGGAGTTGATGTCTTTAGACAGTCTCTCTCTCTCTCTCTCTCTCTCTCTCTCTCTCTCTCTCTCTCTCTCTCCTCTCTTTGTTTTTTTACACATTTTTTTTTTAAAC
>NW_008329576.1:1190203-1208283 GCF_000622305.1 Nannospalax galili
GTATTTTTACACATTTTCCTTTGAAACAAAAATATTGCATGAGTTTCCCTAAAAGGAGGGGGGGCCCTGAGGAGGAGCTGAAGGAGGCTTAGGAGGCAGAAGAGAGCAGATGCCCATTCAGTACCCACTGTACCCTACAGTCTCACCCCTGCCCTTAAGCCCTTTAACTCTGACTGCCCCTGCCCCCATGCGTCTAACCCAAGACTCAGCTACTATGCCTTCTCTGGGCACAGTGTTTGAGGAAATTCCCTTTTTCTTTTTGACTTTTAAAAAAGGACTGGGGAAATATGATGTGTAGTGAAGGGGACTCACTCCATGGATGTTAAGCCAAGATGTCTTGTAGAATTTCTGGGACCCTCCTACCACTGGGAAGGAGCGCCTCTAATGAAGCAATCAGGATGTAATTTTAGAAAGGGCAGATATGGACGGTGGAACCAGATGGAAAATACAAGGATTTCTCTAGCCCTGGCTTTGGCCACAGCACAGCAAAGTTAGCGAGGGTGGAGAAATTTCCTGGGACTACATCTCTCCATCGGCCGGGGCACAAGGCGGTGCTCATGGCCCTGCACTCCTCCTTCACCCCCAAACCAGTTCCCTCACATGTATATTCTTAAAAGAAACCCAAGTCTTACTTTCAAAGCACACACTTAGTCTCAACTAGGGAATCAACAGAAGCAGCAGCGATTTTTTTCCCCCTTCTTGACATCTGGCTGGCGATTGGCTGGAAGAGGGTCAGCTGACTTTGTCATTTTGTCTGTCCTGGATTGGAGCCGTCCCTATAACCATCTAGTTCCGAGTACAAACTGGAGACAGAAATAAATATTAAAGAAATCATAGCCCGACCAGGTAAAGGCAAAGGGATGAATTCCTACTTCACTAACCCTTCCTTATCCTGCCACCTCGCCGGGGGCCAGGACGTCCTCCCCAACGTCGCCCTCAATTCCACCGCCTACGATCCAGTGAGGCATTTCTCGACCTATGGAGCAGCCGTTGCCCAGAACCGGATCTACTCGACTCCCTTTTATTCGCCACAGGAGAATGTCGTGTTCAGTTCCAGCCGGGGGCCGTATGATTATGGATCTAATTCCTTTTACCAGGAGAAAGACATGCTCTCAAACTGCAGACAAAACACCTTAGGACATAACACACAGACCTCAATCGCTCAGGATTTTAGTTCTGAGCAGGGCAGGACTGCGTCCCAGGACCAGAAAGCCAGTATCCAGATTTACCCCTGGATGCAGCGAATGAATTCGCACAGTGGTGAGTTTTACAGCTCCGAGATATAAATTAAATAAACTGAACTGGCTTTATGACCGGCTTCCCTAGAAGAACGGGCGGAGAGAGTTTTTTATGGCCCCATAAAAACAATCACGCTCGTCTCCTCGCCGACGCCGAGACAGGGCCCCCTCTTCTGCCCCCTCTGCTCGCCTCCCGCGCTGGCTAGCAGGGGCCTGGCCCCCTCGGCCCCTGACGGATTGGAGGGCTCCAAGGCGAGCCGAGGGGGCAGCAACAGGGCAGGGGATGGGGGGAGGGGACAGAGGGTGGGGGAGCCCCCCAAAGTCTAGTTAGCCTGAAGAGAAGGGAGGGGGAGAGGAGAGGGCAGAGAAATGGGAAGAACTTTCCTCCAAGCAGCTAGGGTGTTTGGAGATGTGAGGGAACCCAGCCCTAGAGAAATGGGGCCCTTAACCCCCAGTAATTGGAATTTTTCAAAAATCAGCTTGTAGACTGGCAGCTTTCTGCCTCCTTTTTGCCCCGCCCCCCTCATCTTTCTCTGGGACACACTTCTCCCACCGTGTGGGAGGACTGAATGAAGTTGGGGTCCTGGCTATACCCCAGTGGGGGTGGGGCAGAGGAAAAGGGAGAAGGCCGAACCTGAGGGGGCCTAGAGCTGTTGGCCAAGTTGAGAGGGTCTGGACTTTGCTGGGCAAAGGTCTGCAGAGGACGTCTTGCTGACTGTTTTTAGTGTATTTTGTGCCCGGATCTCTAGGGGTCGGTTACGGAGCGGACCGGAGGCGCGGCCGCCAGATCTACTCGCGGTACCAGACCCTGGAACTGGAGAAGGAATTTCACTTCAACCGCTACCTAACTCGGCGCCGGCGCATCGAGATCGCCAACGCGCTGTGCCTGACCGAACGACAGATCAAAATCTGGTTCCAGAACCGTCGGATGAAGTGGAAAAAAGAATCTAATCTCACGTCCACGCTCTCGGGGGGCGGCGGAGGGGCAGCTGCCGACAGCTTGGGCGGAAAAGAGGAAAAGCGGGAAGAGACAGAAGAGGAGAAGCAGAAAGAGTGACCAGGACTGTCCTCGCCACCCCTCTCTCCTCCCTTGCTCACCCCAGCTCCCCATCACACTATTTATCACTGGCACAACTGATGTTGTGACTTCCTAAAACAAAATTAGGGAGCCAAACGTGGACCTGAAAGTCAGCTCTGGACACCGCCCCCCCCCACACACACCGCACAACTCTTCACCATAGCCTCCTCCTCTAGCTCCCCTTCTAGCTCCTTCTCGGCTTGTACACAGGCTCCTTCCCCCGCCCAGGCCTTGGGGGCTCGGTCCCTGAACCTCGTTTCCGACTCCACAGATGTCCCTCCAAGGGGAGCCCCTGGCTCCTGCCCCAGCTCTCGACGCCCTCCGCCCCTGCCCCCGTGCAGAGGGCCGGCTCCCGGGCCTGGGGCCTCCACTCCAGGTTCTCAGGGTCCAGCCTGGCAGCCGGAGGGTGGGAGGCCCAAGGAGGGCGCGCCTTGGCCCCACAGCAACCCCCAGGGCCTCCCCTCAGTCCCTGCCCGGCCCCTCTGCCCCAGCAAATGCCCGGCCCAGGCAAATTGTATTTAAAGATTCCTGGGGGTCATTATGGCATATTACAAACTGTGACCGTTTCTGTGTGAATATTTTTAGCTGTATTTGTGGTCTCTGTATTTATATTTATGTTTAGCACCGTCAGTGTTCCAATCTCATTTTTAAAAAGATTTAAAAAAAAAAGAGGGAAAATTACAAAAAGAAAAAAAGTGAATGGTTTGTTTAGCCAGTAGGAGAAAAATAAATGAATCCCCTCGTGTTACCCTCCTGTATAAATCCAACCTCTGGATCCGTTCTCGAATATTTAATAAAACTGATATTATTTTTAAAAGTTTATATCCGCATTTCTGTTCTTTCGTCCGTCCTCCCGCCGGCCTGCAGCAGACTCCCAGCGCTCCGCCTCGGCCCGCGGCTTGCAAGTCCCCAGCCCTCCGCGCTCGCCTGTCCCTGAGCCTTGCGCCGCCGAGCCCCGGCCTCAGGGTTCTTGTGACGGTGCTGCGGTACCGAGAGGCCTCTGTGACCACCGCCCCCCACCACGCGGAGCCACACACACCCTGGAAAAGCAAAAGCAAAAAAACAGGCCGCTTAGGCTTTCGTTGGGGGCGGGGGAAGCCGGAGTGAGCCGGGTTGGCCTCTAAGCCCCACTCCGGCCTTTCTTCCTGCCCATGGCAGCCTGGGATCCTGGGTTTTTCAGCCCTGAGCCCCGAAAGGCCAGAAAAGGAGGGCGAACCAGGCCTCAGGGTCGCCCCCGCCCACTCCCAGGAGGAGCGTGGGGAGAAGGAGGCCCTGCGAGCAAAGCCCCCTGCCCGCCAGGCCGGCTGTTGCGAAACGTGGCGTGGCGGAGGCAGAGAGCGCGGAGAACACAAGTCCTTCCGCTGGGATTGAGCGATTCAAGGACATCTCCAAAGAGAAAGCCTGGAAGCTGAGCTCTGGCCTGTACTGGGACTCCTGACTGGCCGGGACAGAATTCCTCCTCCCTTACAGCCTGTCTGGCTGCTACCTTTTCTCAACCTGGCGGGTGAGGGGCACAGCAGGACCCTAACCAGTTCTCAGTTCCAGCCTTCTCTCCCCAAGTCCCTCCAGAGAAACCTGAGTGGGCCTAGGGGAGAGGGGGCGGGGGTCTCCCGGAGGGAAAAATATCTGCCAGAATTTTCCAGACTCTCCAGATCTCTGCCACCGCCCCCTCCAGAGCCTCCGCTAGCCGCTAGCCGCTAGCCGCTAGCCGGGAGGGGGACTTCTGGAAGAGGCGGAGATTTCCTAGGGAAAAGCAAGCAGGAAAGAGTAGGGCTTGGGACTAGGAGAGGAGGGGACCCAAGGGTTGGGGAGATCCTGACCAAAGGCTGCCAAAGTTGTCCCGTGTCTGGTGTCTGACCTGTCCACTCCTTCCCCATGCCTCCAAAGCACTCAGAAATGGCTCTCCTGGGGGCCTTCTAGATTCTAGGAAAGCCTGGTCTAAGGGCTTTAACCTTTTTCCAAAGGATACAAGCAGGCCTTCCTCATGGTACGTGTGGAGACTTGAATCTTGCCTCTCCATGCCTTAGGGTAGCATCTATTTGCTATCTGAAATACTTAGCATCAGTACCCCCATGAAGATCACAAACAGAGGAGACCTCCAGCCCATTGTGTCTGGTTACACAATGTGAACGTTGCCTCTCCACCCCTCTAGGGTTTCTAAGCATGGTGAAGTCTTCCCAAGTCCACCTGGTCCCTCACCACCCTGAGTGTCCCCAGAACTCCCAGATCCTCAGGACCTCTGTCTAGTTTTGCCCTGGCAAGGCCCCTTCCTTGCCTTGAGCATCCTGTCTGCCTCTCAGAGGTTGAGTTCACTTTCCCATACTAACAGGCTCCTCTTCAGCAGAACTGAGTCCTTGGAGCCTCCCGGGCAAGGGGCCTTGACCTTAGGGAACCCAGGATAAACCCCCTTGGTTCTCTCCAACCTGGGCAGTGGATGCATTACCTAAAAATCCCCTTTCTCAGTTATTTTGGAGCTTGGAAAGCTCTGGAGGTAGGGATAATGGCACTATCCATTACAAAAACCACCTGTGTGCATCGTAAACGGGGCTTCATTTTTTCTCAAATTTAAATAAAAATTTAAAGGCCAGCGCAAGAATTAGTTTCTGCAAAGAGCAGCATCTCTACAATCCAGCCACCAGAAGGCGAAGCGGCGCATCAGCATGCAATTCCTCCAAGTCGGCACCAGGTGTCGCTGTGAGCTTGTTGTCCCGACTACCCCCCAATTCCAAGAACCATTTTTTTCTTCCCCTTCTTTCTCTCCCTCTCTCTCCCTCTCTCTCCCTCTCTCCCTCTCCCCCTCTCCCCCTCTCCCTCTCCCCCTCTCCCTCTCCCTTCTGGTTGGGCTTTGCCAACATATCAAGATGCGTTTCGCCGGCTTCCATCACTAACCTCCCGGAGGTCATCAAGCCAAATTTATGAGTGGCCGCTCCAGTCACGTGACTCTATTTAAGGCTCCCTTATTTGGGAACAGCGCATAGGATAAAGAAAGAGATATCTCCACCTATAAATTGTGCACTTTGGAGAACAAAAAACCCCTCAACTTCAAAGAGTCACAAATCACCCTTAATCAAAAAGGGTGCAGAAATTTTTTTGGGCCCTCCCCGCCATGAGCTCCTACGTAGCCAATTCATTCTATAAGCAGAGCCCCAATATCCCTGCCTATAACATGCAAACTTGTGGGAACTATGGATCGGCCTCAGAGGTGCAGGCATCCAGGTACTGCTACGGCGGATTGGACTTAAGCATCACTTTCCCACCGCCTGCGCCTTCCAACTCTCTCCACGGGGTAGACATGGCTGCCAACCCCCGGGCTCACCCCGACCGCCCCGCCTGCAGCGCTGCGGCCGCTCCGGGACACGCTCTGGGCAGAGACGACGCAGCTCCTCTGAACCCCGGGATGTACAATCAGAAGGCGGCCCGCCCGGCGCTGGAGGAGCGAGCTAAGAGCAGTGGGGAGATCAAAGAGGAGCAGGCGCAGACAGGGCAGCCCGCCGGACTGAGCCAGCCACCGGCCCCGCCACAGATTTACCCGTGGATGACCAAACTGCACATGAGCCACGGTAAACTTTAGGACTTCATTTTGCGCGCTCGGGTCCGCCTGGGTTTTATAGGCCATGCGGGGCAAATAAAGAAAAAAAACCTGCGGCCATAAATTTTACGATCCAGGCATCAATGGCTCGTAAAACTGTCCACTAAAAGGCTTAGAGGCTGTGTGCGCCCAAATTTACGACGACATAATTGGATCATAGGAACAAAACGTGTATAAAAGGCAATATTCAATTTTTGGGGGAGAGGGAGGGGGTTAAAAAAATAGAGGGACCTGAAGGGTGAGGAGCGCGGGGCTCTAGAGCGGGGATCCCCCCGCGGCTCGCTCCCTCCCTCCCACCCCTGCGGAGCCGGCTCCGCCGGTGCTCGCGGCTCCGGAGGATTCCAGAGACTCGGGAGGGGCGGGAGGGGGGTCCCCGGTGCTCGGATCTCGAGGGTGCTTATGGTTCGGTCCGAGCCTGGGTCTCCCTCTCCCCCCCACCCCCCCTCAGCCCCTCCGGTCGCCGTGGAAAGTTTCACGCCTAGACGGAGGCGCTTCACCCGGGGCTGCGCTGGGCCTGGCCTGCGGCCCCCCTGGCCTGTCTGGCGGTGCTCGCCTCCTTGCCCTCCGATCGTGGGTGGGGGCCAGGGGCAGGGGTGGGATGCTGGGGTGCTGCACACTATTCACCCCTTCATGGCTTGGGGGGGATTTCTGTTCCAGAGACGGATGGCAAGCGATCCCGAACCAGTTACACGCGCTACCAGACCCTGGAACTCGAGAAAGAATTCCACTTTAACCGCTACCTCACTCGCCGCAGGCGCATAGAAATCGCGAACAACTTGTGTCTCAACGAGAGACAGATCAAGATCTGGTTCCAGAACCGCAGAATGAAGTGGAAGAAAGATTCCAAAATGAAAAGCAAGGAAGCTCTTTAGAGGCAGCGGAAAGGTCCTCAGAGAGCACCCCAGTCGGCTTCTGTCCCTGCGTCTTTCCTTTTCGGTTTTCCTCTTTCTAGATTTTGGGGCGGAGGCTGGAGCGCTGGCTCTGGGCCTCACAGACAAAAGCGCATTTCCTTAGCATTCTGCATCCCCACCGACCTGACCTAGGATTCCGCAGGGCCTTCTGAACTACCCATCTCCCCTCAACTCAGCTGAGTACCCCGGGTCCAGGGCACGCTCTGCAAGGCTTGCCCGGCAGGGTTGAGGGGCACCGTGGTCTGGTGCTGACTGAGCTTCAGCCTCTCGGGCTCTCAGCCCTAGTTCAACCAGCCAGAGTTAAGGTGAGACGGGTCAGCCACAGCCCCTTGGCCCCGACCTCCACATCCTTCTCTTTGTTCCTGCCTAGGCTGGCCAGGCCTCTGCAGACTGGTTGTGCCCTGCAGAGTCTATGACCAGACTCGGGTTGCTTCCCTTATACTAACCTTTATAGCTTCTAAATTGTCTTTACTTATTTGATTTGCATATGAAAGGGGGTGATGAGTGAAAGTGGGCCTAGAGTCCCAGAGTTTGTCTTTTAGGCTCTTCAAATCTTCAAACCCCTTCCCCAAAGCCGGGAACTGACCCAGACCAGCCTGCTGCATGCCCTCTCAGGTTCACAGCCCCAGCCTGCTAGCTAGCTCAACTATTGGGGTTTCCTGCCTTTGGACCCCAGCAAGTGGTTCTTGAGGCTCCTTTGTTAGCTCATCTTACCTGCCATGACTTTCTTGCCCTTCTGCCCCCTGCCCCTACAGTTGCCCAACTATTTATTGACACCAGTCCTTCCTGAAACTATATTTTGTCATATCAAATAAAGATGAAGAACAGGATTAAGGATGCAATGGCTTCTCTCTGTTTAGGGCATGCACTGGGTAAAAGTATCTGAAAGGATCAGAGGTGTAGGGAAGAGACCCAGTCCTTAAGCCATCCTTTAACATTTAAGTACTTCTAGAGGAAGCAAGAAGAGGGAGATGTAACAGTTCTTTTCTTGATTCTTGGTTCCAAGAAGGGCCTCTGAAGTGATGGGAGTGCTGATTTTTCCCTCTATATGCCATTTTCATCCTTGCTGAAAACATGTGAGGCATCTAGATTGTCAGTAGTTCCCATTCTATGCCAGGGCATAGGGACCAGTGGCTCCGCCAGTTAAGACTCTTCTGGGACTCTGAAGATCTCTACTGGGGCTAGGTCATCTCTGAGGGGCCTTACTGGACATAGCAGGAAGGCTGAGTCTTTCTCAGTTTAGGGACACATTTGACCTCAGAAGGACTCCCCAGTGAAAGTAGGTGCTGCTTGGTAAAGAAGGGCGGGAGAAGGGGAGTTGGCCAAGGTTTGAGATGCGCTTCACATTTCTAAGATATGGGATGGGGGAAGGGGGAGAGGGGCAGGGAATTCAGCCTGCAGTGTATGCCTGCCTGGCAGGAAACAGACTGTTCCCCATCTTCTAAGGTCCATGAAGAACAGTTAATTGGAATAAGAGCTGCCTAGACCAGTGCAAGAAATTTTTGCCATCACATTTATCTCAGGCTCTGAGATTTTGTATGGAGGAAGAGGGTGGTCTATAGGGGAGGGAGGGAGGAACACAGCTAGTTCAGGTGCCTGGTGCTGGCCTAGGCGGAGGCTCTGCTCAGCTCAGTTCCACTCTAGGCTCCAGGGATGGGCTGGAGAGGAAGCACTTTACAGGAGAAACAAATGTGGGAAGGGTCCATAAAACTTTACTGCATTTCCTCTCCAGCCTCCCACAATGGGGTGAGTTCCTGGAGCCAAGCCTAGGCCCCCCACACTGATAGGGTGGGGATCTGGAGCTGGGCTGGGGCCTGCTCTGTAGCTAGGAACAGAGCAGCTCTGGGGAGGGGCAGGGAGAATATTTATGATTATTAATGCTGATGCTCCTTCGATTTATTAAAGGACTAACTTTGCTGCATCCTCCACCTAAGCTACCTGTCTGTCATGTCTGTTATTTTTTAGCCAACCTAAGAGCTTCTCCTCATCCCATGCTTAGCACATAGGGAAGTTTAAGCAAGTGATTGTTGAGTTGCACCTACTACCACCTGTCTTTTGCCTCTGCTACACCCTGGCCAGGTTAGGACACTGCTAAAGTCCGCCCCCCGCCCCCGGTCCCCATACAGACACACACACTGAAATAAAATGTGTGGTTTTCTTCAGGGAGTTATTTTAATTTTTTTCTCCATGCTGAGTAAAACTATTGGGTGAGCAGTGAAGCATGAAGAAGCACTGGTGTCTCCAATGGGTAATAGTTAAGTAAGAAAGGCTATGGCGCCCTCACTCAACGGCTCCAGCCTCCCAGGCTACAGAAAGCCCTGTGCCTCCTCCCTGGAGGGGGGGGGCAGCAGGGGGAGAACCAAGGCCTTTGTGGGAATGGGGGTGATGTTGGTCAGATCTACTTGGCAAACTGCACTAGCCCACCAAGCACTGCTTGCCTCCTCCAGGCAGGGCCTGGACCTCCCAGTCTCCATGGAGCTGAAGGACTGACTCAGCTTGGCCAGGCTTGAGGAGACACAGTGGTGCCTGCCTGCTGTCCTTGCTGTCCTCCCTCCTGTCACAGGCATGTGCCCTGGCCCAGCCACAGCTCTAGAAGGCTCCTCAGAAGCAAACCAGATGCTGAGGGTGGGTGAGGCCTAGACCCTCGTTTTCTCTCTGAAGTTTCAGTTTAGGGTCCACATCACCAAGCTGCCAAGTACCAGGACTTGGCACTACTCTGGGAGAGTAAATGGAGGGGCTCCTGGGTCCCCAATGGAGACTGGGGAGTCTGTCCTCTCCACCTTGCCCTAGAGCCCACCCACATTGGCAGCCAGAAAGAAGGGGAAGAAGCTTGACTTACCTTCCCTGGGGAGTGGGAAGAGGGGACACCGCCCACTCTGAGCAATTAGAGGAGAGAAGAGAAAAAATAGGAAGAAAAATATCAACGCGACCTCGAGGCGACAGGTCCTTATGGAAATAAGTAAATAAATAAATACAGGTCCACCTTCTCCCCCCTCCCCACCCTGCAAGGGGGTGTGGGGGAGGGGCAAAGGAGCAGCACGAGGGCTTTTTAGTGTAACTGAGCATTAGAGAAATCGGAAGGGCTTCTATGTGAATTTAGGAGTTTGAAACTTTTGGAGGTTATTTATGTGAATGGCCGGAAGGCAAGCCCGTGAGTGGCTCTTGGGGGACCACGTGATGTCATTAAACCAAGTTTTATGGTGTAGGGAGAGCTGACAAACCCACAATATATTTACATCATATATAATCTTAACTGTCCAGCCACGCAGCTGCTGGTGAGGTTTAATGCTAGGACAGAGGGCCTGGCAGTTAGAGGGGATTACGGCGCTGGGGATGATGGTGAGAGAGGTTACATCTTCGCAAATGAATCCCAGGCGATCGCTGTAAGTTAATTCTCTCCCTCTCTATTTCAGACCCTTTCTCCCATTTACCTAACTCCCTCCCCCACTTGAAAGAAATTCTCACTCTTTAAGGGAAGGAGAGAAAAGGTCTCTCCAGACTTCTTCAGGCGGGAATGGGAGAAGGGAGGAAGCCGCTGCGATGTAGGAAGATGGAGGAAGGGGCTTGTCTCCCTAGATGAGGCCTCCCTTCCCCAGCCTTCATTCTCTCTGGCTGCAAGTCAGCAGGGGTAGAAAGTGGCCTTGGCTCTTTAGAGTTTTGCAAGGTCTTCCTAACCCTCTGTCTATTGGGAAAAAAGCCAGCAGCAGAGACATGAGTGTTTGGTGTTAGTAGGGCTCTGTAAACCCTAAACACAAGGGCAAAGTGCCTCCTGGGCCCTGTGTTCCTGGGAGGGGCCAGTTTAGCTCTTGGCCACTGGCCAAGAGTCCAGGCAGTGTGGGAAGTTAGAGAGGGATGTAGGAAAGGAAGGCTTTGTGGCTTCAGAGCCCACAGACTGCTGCCTGGACTGGTCCCAAGGTCTTACCACTGGGCCTGGGTGGGCAGGACTCCCAGCCTGCAACACCCTTGGCTTGTGTCTGAGGCCCTTAAGGCCCAATTTTAGTTACTAGGCTCCTTTTGGCACCCCCAGCCCTTGCCTAGGAAAAACTAGGCCCCTGGAGGCCTAAGAGGCTTCTGCTTAGTGTGTTAGTAAATGTGTTGGATGTGTGTGAGCATGCTACGTTGGGAAAGGCCCCAAACGGGGAGGAGGACAGTGTAGCTCCCAGGATGGAGCTGGCAGGACCCAGTTGTGCAGAGTACCCTGGGACTCCATGTTTCTATAAGGAACAGCAAAAGCATGGGACTTGGGAGGCACAAGTCCTCCACACCTGCAGAGCTGAACCCGCCGCCGGGACCTAAGCCAGGAAAGTGACATGTGAAAGAAGGCTCCTCATTGCTCTGGCTGGAAACCAGGAGGGGTTTTTAAGCAGGGCTGGATGCTGGGGAGGGCCGGGGTGGGGGGAGGAGAGAGAGAGAAAGAGAGAGAGAGATGGGGAGGGCCAGGGTGGGGAGAGGAGAGAGAGAGAGAGGTGTGTGTGTGTGTGTGTCTATGTGTGTGTGTGTGTGTGAGAGAGAGGGGAGGAGAGAGAGAGAAAGAGAGAGCGAGAGGGGGAGGGCGAGGGTGGGGAGAGGAGAGAGAGAGAGAGAGAGAGAGAGAGAGAGAGAGAGAGAGGCTTCCACTTCCCTAAGGGAACTGCTTCACAGGCTTTGGGGCAGGGATGCAACTGCGGGGAGGAAAAGGATTGCTGTCAGCACCACCCAGGCTGCTGTACCCCAAACAATATGGGAAGAACCTAGTAGAGATCAATAACTAGGCAAGTTTGAGAAGGGCAGAGGTCCAAAGGCAGGGGGAGGCCAAGCCAAGCGCCAACCTTATTTGTGGCCGTCCCTTGCCTGCGCTAAGAAGCTCAGGCTTCCCACATGGAAGCCTTCTCTTAGGACCTAGGTCTAGTCCCCCTTCCCTTCGTAGCCTCAAGGAGTCTCCCCAGGAGCCCATTCGAAAGTTAACTCTTAGTTGGTTTCCTCCTCCCATTTGCCCGTCCTCCCCACTAATCTGTGATTTTGAGGTTTTCTGGAAGTTTTCAGACCCAAGCATCAGCGAGATGAGAATTTCTCTTGGTCCATATCCCAACTCTTCTCTCCCTCGGGCCTCCCTAGGGTCCTAGCAGAGAGTTCAGTGGTCTTTAACCAGAAATTTAGCCCGAGCCAAAGCTGCGCTCCCTTGGCATCCCTCCAGAGCCCTCCCTGCCGGGCCACAGAAGGGACTGATCCTTTCCCTTTCTCTCTGAGAGGAGGACCCGGTGAAGGTGTTTCTATGGTTCATGGATTTACACAGTATTTCTTGCGGTGTTCAATCCTTCCCCTCTTTTTGATCCAAAGTTCCATCTCAATTCATTCCATCTTTCTGTAACAATACTTCCTCCACAATTTGCTTTCTTTTTTTTTTTTTTTTTTTTAACTATTTTGCCGATCTCACCTGGAATCCACAAACACAAAAGGGGGCTGAGAGTCTTGGTTTCCCACTCTTTTCTCTAGCAGAATTTGAGATGGGGGATGGGCAAACAATTGGATGCCAAGGTGCCCCAGCCAACCCAGAAAGCTTTTAATTTTGTTCCTAGGTCTTTAACCCTAGAGGAGGCCGAGCAACCAATCAGGAATATGCTTATCATAGTCACATGCGCTCACCAACCAATCAGCAAAAAGGTGCTTGGATCAGTGTAAGGATCTTTCCTCCTCCACTCCTCTTCTTCCCCCCTCCCTCTTTGACACCGGTTTCAGGACCTGGGTTTGCCCAGCTTTAGATGCTTAGACCGGAAGGGAGGGGACGAGAGGAGAGGAGGGGAAGGGAGGGGAGGAGCAGTACTGAGCAAAGTCTAGTCCCGGCCCTCGGACACAGGCTGCTCCAGGAGTCTCTGGCTTGTGTCCTCAGTCTCTATCAAAGTTGGATGTGGAGATCAGTCCCAGTTGTTCAAGAATCTGAATTGTTTGGGCATCTTCTGAAGTGTTGCCTTGTCAGTGTGACTGTCCGATTCTCTATACTTTCAGAGGGGAATCTCTGAATTAGGATATAGAGCAAATGTGGATGGAATGCCAGCCCTGAATTCAAATTCTGTCCAAGATGACTTCCCACAGACTCACCCTTCTTTTTTTAAAATATTTTATTATTTTTATTTTATGTGTATGAGTGTATTGCCTGCATGTATGTGAGTGCACCCCACCCGTGTCCTGCAAAGCCCCGGAGGTCAGGAGAGGGCTTCCGATTCCCCTGGAACTGGAGTTAAGGACGTTTCATAGCCGCCATGTGGGTACTGGGAATTGAACCCGAGTCTTCTGCAAGAGCAGTCAGTGCTCTTAACCACTGAGCCACCTCTCCAGCCCCTGACTCACCCTTCTTACCTTTTGGAGTTTTCCTTTCTCTGGTTCTCTAGAGGGAGGAGGGGAGTGGGGCCATTAGAAGAGACCTTTTTTGATTGGTCTTTCTGAAATGCTCCAGGAACAATTAGTTTTATCTGATTGCCTCAAGGGTGGTTGGAGAAGGAAGCAAAAGTGAAGATTGGTTTTGAAACTTATGTTTGTTCCATACCTATTACTAGTTTGTGAAATAGCTTTGAGCCAGTTAAGAGAAAGAGGCTAAAAAAGAGTGAACACAAAGAATCAAGTGGCTCGTCACCCTCCATATTCAACAGTTGATTGGTTTGTTTAAGCTCTTTTCCCTTCCTTTTTATCATGGATTTATTTATTTATTTATTTATTTATTTATTTATTTATTTATTTATGGTCTTTTTGAGACAGGGTCTCCCTGTAGCCCCAGCTGTCCTGGAACTCACTATGTAGTCCAGGCTGGCCTGGAACTACTTGCCTCTGCTTCTGGAGTGCTGGGATTAAAGGCGTGTACCACCATGCCCAGCCTTTCCCCTCCTTTTGAAAATATGTAATAAAAGGGCTCAGTGGTAAAGCATGCACTTAGTATGCTCAAGACATGAGTTCAACATATACATATGTTAATACATATCTATGTAATGATAGAAATGGTGATGATCCTGTGTTCTTGCCAATAGATGCCAAAAAACACAGTCACTGAAGGGGTATGTATTTTGATTTTGTGTTTACTGGGGTCAAATCAGAATCAGCAATGAGGGAAAAAATTGCTTCTGAGCAACAGAACCTGATGACAACAGTGTGGGTGTGTTTGTGGATATTTGGATCCTGGTAGGTCCAGACCTAGGCATTATCTTTGTAACTCTATCTCCAGGGTTTTGTCCAGGGTTAATGTTCTAGTGGGGTTCCCTGCCCTCCCCTTCTCCTCTGACCTCCTGTGCACCTTGAACTAAGGAGTGGGAGCCCTCCCTGGGCCTCTAAGCCATCCTCTGAAAGTACTGAAGATTAGATGCAAGAGGGAGAGGAATAACCTGGTTTGAGCTGGGCCTTGTCAACACTGCCCTGCTTGTATCTTCTGGATGGGGCTGATTTGGGGACAATGCCGTAGGCCGGGGTGGGGGGCGAAGATTAGGGTAAGAAGCCAGAAATAGGCAATTCTTTTCAGAAATGGAGCCTCTTCAACACTTCCAATCACACTGCTCCATTTGCCTCTTTTATGAGTTAAGATTAAAGCAAACATTCATGTTTTCCCAGTGGAGGGTGTTATAGTCTTGTCTGAAACCAACCCCCACCTTCAGTGAAGACCTCTTACACTAGGCTTACCAGATCCTGTGATGGGTGAGAAGACAGCATATTGGCTCTGTCCCCACAGGCTCCCAGAAGACAGACTTTTCAAAGTGCCTCATTCCCTCCTCATGCCCAAGCATAGGCATCTCTTTACCCTGCTAGGTACTTTGGGCTGATTCTGAAAGGAAGAATGCTGAAATATCTTTGTTCTGGGTTTTAATTATGTCATTTTGCTGGGAGGACAGCAGTTACTCCTCTGAGCCTTCTCCAAGGTGCAGCTAGAGCAACTGAAGCCCTTGGAAGATGAGAAGAAAGAGAACATGGAATTAAGATGCCTAGCTAGGGCTTTGGGATTAGGGCTCCAACAGAAGTGACTCTGTTAAAGGGTAAGAAAGTCAAATCCCTTCCCTGTCTCCCACTTTTGTTGGATCCTTATAACCCCTAGTGGTGTGCCTGTTCTGATAAAATCTCTTTGGCTACTTTGGTAGAGTTCTAGGAGCCTAAAAGGGCCTGGGCCAAGTAGTACAGTGATAGAAATCTTTGCCCTTGAGCCTCCCAGAACCCTGGGATTTGTCTCCCTCTCCCACTCCTAACGCTGAATGAGTGAAGGTCTAAAGAAGAGCTCGTGTGTGTGTGTGTGTGTGTGTGTGTGTGTGTGTGTGTGTGATTCAAGGCTTGGGAAAGTTGAGCTAGGGCATTTATTCATTTATCCAGGACCTTGCTCAACCTCTAATGACAACACCTAGAAACTATGGTGAAGTTACCTAGAAGGTTCTGGGCATCCTGGGAAGTAGTGCAGAGAAGAGAGAGAAGAGGCCTATCTCTCTAGTTCTGCCATGATCTGTAGCCCTATATAGGCAAGATGGAATGGGTGGGTTCAGTTCACTGGGAGTCTTTGCTCTTGTACTATAGTTCTCAAAGACAGAGGAAGAGAGAGAGATAGGAAGAGAGAGAGAGAGAGAGAGAGGCTAACTCTGCCCTCCAAAAATCCTTAGTTTTCCTATCCCCTGTCCTTGAGCATGAGGATTCTGGAACAGTGCAGAAGTGCAGTATTTGCCCAAAGTATGGTTTGATAGCGGTAAGAAGCCCGGTTGGACACAGTAAACCAGCCTCCAACCAGTTTCCCGGTCCTTCCATCCTTTTTCATTCTTCCCACCAGCCCAGGCTGGAAAACTGTTTGCCTACCCCACCCCCACCCCTTAAGCCCACAATCTTTGAATTTCCTTTCTTCTGTCCCCTCTAGAAAACCCAAACCTTGGAATAGCCCTTAATGGGCAGAGGCCATTCTCTTGATGACCCTCTGCATCTTGTCCTAGATTGAGTTTTGAGCTGTGTGTACCAGAGGGTCATAGTAACTTAGAAACCATACACTTGTGTTTTGGAATCCCTTTACCTGCTTATCCAAGCTCAAAATCAAAAGCCCTTAGGGTCATTTCTTTGCTCAGACAGTAAAGAAAATAAATCTTTTCTAGAAAATACTTCTTTAAATAGTTAACTTTCTGATTAGAAGTTTCTGTCTCTGTCTCTCTGTCTCTGTCTCTTTTTCTCTCTCTCTCCTCTCTCTCTCTGTCTCTCTCTGTCTCTATCTCTCCTCCCCCTGCCCCTGTGTGTGCGTGTGTGTGTGTGTGTGTGTGTGTGTGTGTGTGTGTGTGTGTGGAGAGAATAAGGGTCAGGTCCTTCATGTCAGATTGTGTATGTGTCCCTCTCCCCCTGTGGAGGATGGGGGTGGCCAAGGTTTTATTGAGGGAGCTTTTCCGGTTAGGAGCAGAGATGGGGTCATAAACACCTAGAGGAGGCTGTTTTGATCTGGTGAGTTCTCAGGAAGTAGCATCTAAGGTTTTGCTTTGTAAATCACTCTTCCCCCAAGCTGGCCTGCTGGATGGGATTGCACTTCCCCAAGCCCACCTGAGGCCCCTCCTTACCTCCCTATACCAGTAAACCAAAGGAGAATAAAAGGACTTTCTCCAAACCCTCTGCCTCTAATAAGGCTGAGGCCAGTTGGTGACTTCCCCTTGCCTCCAGACACAAAAAGTTCCAGTTGTAAAAATCAAAACCCTCATTTCCTTTTGCCCATGCAGGCCTGATCCTCAAACCCTTTAATCACAGAGTTACACACACAGCTTCAGGGTCCGGCATGGAAAGACCTTAAGACTTCTGCTGTCATGCTCCTCTTCTGGGGCTTCTGTCTCTCCGGGTCCCTTTTTCCAAGCCCCAAACCTTTGGACAGGGAGAAACTTTGGCATGTAAGAGGCAGAGATAGATGGGAGTGGGGCACATGGAGACCTTATCTGGTACTATAGCAATGGAGAAAATACAGTCTGTGACTGGGTGAATGCAAGGGTGTGTGGAAAGCCCACAGCCTTTTTTTCTCCTAACTCTCTTTACCCAACAGAATAGGTTTTACCTAAATGGCTCTATTTTGTGATGATAATGAGTCTTCAGGTGCCAAAGGTAGCCCAGCCCCCACAGGTCTCTCCACTTTAGCTGTGGGCACACAGAACTAAAGGAAAAAGAAGAGCCTTCCACTTCTCTCTGAGACTGGTCAACTCTTATCAGGACATTTTCAGAGGCCCAGTCATCAGGGCTCATATCCACTGCCAATGAGATGCCCCTACATGTAAGAAATGAAGCCATAATGTTATATGAATTCCTGGACTGACCGTCCCAATAATTGTAAAGCTAGTTTGCCCTCATCCATTTCCCAGGGAAGTCTGGGTCGGATGCCCCAAACCCACAAGAGCCAGAAATTCTTCCCCATTCCTAGGACAGACACCATGCAATGTATGTATGCTTATAGAGAACAGAGCACTCCTATAGTAAGTACGCATGGAAAGGTTTTTAGACTCTTTTGTGTCTCTATAGGGATGTATGTTTCCCACCCCCCTTTGCTCCACATTTCCATGCAGATTTATAGATCTTTGGATTTACAGATCCACCATGAACCTAACAGTCCTCTGTCAAATTCTTGTGTGTATGTTACCAATCTTCTGATAATGGTTGAAGATATAGGCTGGAATGTATTAGTATAGCTCTCTCAAAATGTCCAAATGAATATTTGGAGTTTTTCTTCCTTTGTTAGAAAGAACGGTGTATGTGTGGCTCAGTCTCTATTCTGAAAGTTTTATCTAGATTTATACAAGTCTCATCGCATAGCTACATACTGAAGCTACGTATATGGAGATATTTATAGGCATTGCAATTTTTCTGCAAACAAAATATTCAAACATAAGTTTAGAGATAATCTCCACAGTGCATCTGGGTGTAGGGGTGTAGATTTCCCTCTCAAAAGACTCAGGCTTCCTCTGTCTCACCCCACTCCTCTCTGACCTATAAAGATATCTGGTAAGTGGGGGTGGGGAATGAACATCTTTTGGATATTTTGCCTATTAAAGTAAGTGGTTTTTCCCACTACCAAGATCATCTCTGACTGACTCTAGACCAGCAGAGTTATGTGGCCCCTGAAAACCCTCTTTGGGAATCATGGGCTCCCTCTAAGCTGTAGCTGAGACAAGAGGTCCCAGCTATGGCTCCCCAATTTCAGTACTGCTGGTCTGAAGCAGCTATGAAAAGAAGAGGCCCAGGAGAAAAGGCACTCCAGGGCAAGGGACTGGTAGATCTTTACACACACACACACACACACACACACACACACACACACACAC
>NW_008329576.1:1208303-1266789 GCF_000622305.1 Nannospalax galili
TTTGGAAAATGGAGGAAAGTATGTTTAAGTTCCAAATATTTTATAGGGTGCCCAATTGATGCCAGGGTCACTGAACGACCCGCAAATACCCCTCCAGCGTTGTTTTCGGTGCCCAGGGCCCAATTAAGCCCGCTGCCTCGCTTGCAGCAGCCGCGCTCTTATGGGCCGGGATTGATGCCTCCCCGGCTCCTGTATATCATTTCCAAGATTTTTTCTGTCCAACTCCTCGGCTGCTTTGGCTTCCGCGGCTTTGACTAATGATTGCTACAGATGCCAACGTCTCCAGAATCCTAATAGCCAGGCAGACGGACTCTTAGTTACCCAGCAACATTATGGTGCGGAACGGGTTTGGGGGGTGGGGATTGGGGTGTTGTATGCCAGAGGACAGGTTGTGACCAACCCAAGCTTCTCGGAACTTCCGCAGTTGAAAAACCATTCCTACCCCCTTCTCTCCCTGAGGGGGGGAATACAAATATCTTAAAAAAAAAAAAACAAAACTGCTACTAGTGACTCATCACAGAATGAACAGGACGTGGGAGAACAAGCAGATAAGTGTTTATTAGTTGTAAATAAAAGAGATTAAGCGGAAACCCAGCAGTTTGGAGAGGGGAAAGTTTCTCCTTCCGGATAAGAGAAGCAAAGGGGGTCAGCCTCAGTGGGAGCAGAGCCCAGTGTTGGACTCTAGTCCCGCACTTCCATCCGACCCTAGTTCACTCCTTTTCAATGTAAGTTCCTCTCGCCTCACCTGCAGAGCCTGGGGTGGAGGGTGCTGCACGGCGGCTTCCTGGGTGTCAGCAGTCACCCGTGGAGGCCGCGGCTGGGCTGGGCCTGTAGGATGGCCATCGAACCCCGTAGCCAGCTGCAGGTGAGGGACCACAGCCTGGACCGCTGGCCCAGCGCCCCCAAGGCGCCCGGCGCGTCAATTTGTGGTCGAATCTGCCTTACCAGTCTCTGGTCGCCGGCCAGCCCCGGGCCCAGGTGTTTAGGCTGCGGCTCCCCGAGAGGCCCCGGAGTCAGCGTCCTGCTTCCTCAGTGTCCAGGTCCAGACCCCCCCCCCACACACACACCGTATTCCGATGAAGAGAGAAACACAAACCCGCAGAGCCCAGCTCCCAGGCCAGGCGCGAGGGGACCCAACCAGGAGCGTTTCTCCATCAGAGATGCAGCAAGAAGTCCCTCGCGGGGCGGTGGGCAGGAGCACACTGTCGCATCCCAGGTCGTGCCGCAGACCCGCCGAGGACCGCGGCTAGGCCATTTCCTTAGAGTGTAGGGCGAGGCGGCTCTGGGACCCTGAGATGCACTGCCACCCTGCGCAGGGGCAGCCTCTAGGTTGCAGCCCTCCAGAAGCACTCGGAAAAGCAAGCAGGGAGCCGAAAGACTTAAACATTGGAAGACAGAGGCGTCTAGAAGCCCAAGAGAAAATCAATCACGTAATTAAAACAGGGAGGGGGCGAGGCTCGAGGCTGGGGTCCAGGATTCCGAGGCAGCCACCAAGGTGCAGGGCCGAGGAGGCAAGCGCCGTACGTGTGGGACTTGCCCGCTGGCCCGGTCGACCAGCGGCTTCGGGAAGTTCTGTGCAGATGGCTACTGATCCCCGCCAGGCTGGGAAGAGCAGTCTGTGACCCCTTCCAAGCCCGTCCTGGAGCCACCCCAGCCCTTTCCCAGGCTTGCCCATTTTTATGGGGTTGGAAATCGTAAGTAAGTGCCAGTTGAGGCTGCTCCCCAGATCCCAGTGGTACCACGGATCTGCGGAGGCAAAGTTTGTCGGGGAATCCACGTGGCACCTAAACTGCCTCTAGGTTTGAGGGGATGGAGGGAGATAGCACCCGGGTTTTTCAGGCACTTACCTCCTTTGGCCTAGGTTCCCCCAACCCAGGATCTAACGCATGCATACCTTTAGGATGACTCCGGGTGATGGGCTGAGGCTTAGACGGGGTGTGAGGTCACCGGACTTATAAAGGAAGAACTTCGGGCTGAGCAAACTGGGCCCCTTTGAACAGGGAAGGAGAAAGAAAGGTTCTGGGAAGAGAAAATACGGCGGCAGCGCCCAAGGAGTTCTGTTCTGTGGGAGGAAGATGCCCGCGTGGTTAACCGAGGTTAATAACGGTGATGGTGTGCCGTGGTTGGGTCAGGGACCAGGGAATTGTGTTCTGCAGTCCCTCCTCACAGAGGCTTTCCACCCTAGCTGTGGAAGGAGAGAATAAAATGAAGACCTTCCCTCTCCTTCGGTGACCTTTCCTCTCCCATCCTAGAGCATTCTAGAAAAAGGGAAACCTTACAAAATCTTCATCCCTTCACCTTGCCCGCTCTCTCCAGTTCACTGACTGGGTATCTTTGGTCTTTGAGTTTTCTTGGAGGAGTACCCTTCTTGTGATGGAACCGATTTCTGCAAATAATAACTCAACTAAGTCTCCATGTATCCAGACTGTGACCCTAGAGGGAATCCAGGATTCCCTTGCTTGTTCCTGAAATGATTCCTCTATCCTTCACCTTTCCCAATCTTGCTTTCCCTGGTCCTGGTGCCTAATCCCATGGATCACTGGCAGCTCAGAGGCCAAGAACAAATTGGAGCACCTTGAAACACCCTTATCAACTCCCAAAAGAGTTTCCAGTTTCCTCAATTGTGGGACCAAAGGAGGCCTCTACAAACTAAGGTCAACCAAAATTTTAGATCTTTTAAAGCCATATTAGGCTCCTTTGAAAGTTCTTTTAACAAAAAAGTTCAGGTTTCAAAACTCCAGCAAAACAAGCTTCCTGCATCCATATGTCAGAATTTGCAATATTCATAAGAAGTAAGGTTTGCAACCAAAGAGAGTAAGGACACCCCAACACAAGTCTTAATGGGAGTATAGCCCTGCAGCTTTGGATGAGAGTAGGGGTCACTGAAGCTGGGGTGAGCAGAGGGTGAGGGAACCCAACCTCTAACTAACAATTTCTCCAGCATAAAAATGAAACATCAAATTCATTAGCCCAGGGCCTTCATTTTTCCCCTTCCACATTATAACTAGTTATTGAACTCGCTGGAAGATCTAAAGGCCATTTGCGAAGAGACAAATTTCAATGGAGTTTCCCCATCAATAACCCCATGGCAGTGACCTATTGGGACAAGTCAAACACCCGAGGTGAAATGCAGGTCACTCTGTCTAACCAATATTAAAATGCGGCCACTTTTTAAAAAGCCACTTTAAACGAGATTTGAGGAAAATTGAATTCCAAGGAAGGCAAGGTGGGGGAGATCCAGGGGAGAACCTTGCCTGTAGTCTCTGAACAAACAGGGGAAATTCATTTTTAATATTTTAAAGGGGGGCAAATTAACATTCCATGATTGCTTTTTTTTCAGACTATAAATGATTCCAGGAGGAAAAAAAAAAAAAGGCTGAGTATTTTCTAGTGACACGTCCAGGTTATTAAAATCATTTTAGACCAATTCATTACTTTTACTGACAAGAGATTTAAGAAAAAAATCAATTAAGCATTTGCATATTCTTTTGCATACATTAGTCCTGCCTGTTGGCATTAGAAAAGGACAAAAACACACATATATCTGTACACACATACACACACGCACACAAACACAAAAGAAAAAATGGTATCAGAATCTTGTTTTAGTTTGGGGTTTTCAAGTTGCCTAGAGGGAGGAAAAAAAATCAAAATGAAATGCATTGCCTGATTGCATACCATCTAAAAGTCAATTTATTTGAGGAAAAGGAAAGAGACATGCCTTAATTTTTAATCCCTAAAACAACAATAGCAAAGCACATACATTCTTAAAACCCTGCACTTTAGAGAGTGGGAAAGAGTGGCCCTCATTTCCCTTCCTTTTCCACTCCAAGTCCTGAATTGATTCTTCCATTTAATTTTTTCCCCTCAGAAAATCCAGGAAGTGTGAGGTAGGATTTTAACATAGCACAGAATCTGTGGAGCCACTGGGGTCTCTCAGCCGGCAGCTTGTTACTGGGGAGGGGAGGAATATGGGTTAGCCAACGGTCAGTATGGTAATCCAGGCACAATAAGGCCTCACACAACAATGGACACATATTTTTCTTCAGTGGTGTCAGAAGGGAAGCGCTTTGTACTGAAACATGTTTCCAAAAGAGAAACCAGATCGAGATTTAGAAAGGAGATGGGGTGTGGGGCAGCATGCAGAGAGTGTTTGGATGCTGGTGAAAGGTAGTCAGAAAACATAAAAAATAAAACTGGGACCAAGCGAAGTGGAGGTGAAAATGGAGGCCTTTGGGCTGGCAAGGCAGGAGGCAGGATGGAAAACACAAAAGAAGACAAGACCAGATAACAAAGATTCATTACTGAGGAGAACCTCTGTGGTACCCCCTCCCACACCAATCTATTGCTAAGTGCATCCTCCAAAAGGATTTTATTTACTAGTTTGTAATAATATCCAGGTAAACATGTGTGTATGTGTTTGTATGCTGAGGTATTTTGCCCATGTGTTAGGCGACTTCTTTTTCGATAAAGCTGCAGATGCCCAAAGAGAGGGTTTTTTTGTTGTTGTTTGGCTTATTATTTTTATAAGTGATGTAAATGAGTGTGGGCACATTTGGGGGGCATCTTACAGATTTTACTTTCTAGATATTCATGCCGAATTAGCTATGCAAACCCAGAATGGGAGCTACACTTACTGATGTCTGCATAAAAGACATTGAATATTTTAGTAAATATTAATAGCATGTATGGATACATATTTGTTAACCATAATTACCAAAGGCAAAGTTGGCATCTGAACCATCTGTGTCTCTTTAGGATGGCCCAAAGAGGGTCTCCTGCTCTTCCCTGCAGGAAGTAAGAAATCTAGGAGGTTTGGGGGCTTACAGTGGTAGGCAAAGGGTGCCTTAATAAGTTCAAGAGGGTGACAACTAAAGAAAAGAGAGCCAAGGTGGGGGGAGGAGCTGGCAGAAGATGACAGGAGTGGGCTGGGAGGAGGAGGGCCAGGTAGATTCCTTTGGCAGGCAGGGCAGGGTGGAGCAGCACAACCAAGTGTAGGTCTAGAAAGGAGGTTGGACTGGGCAAGAGCTCTGAAAGATACCCTTCGCACCTGCCCTTCCTACCACTGCTCTCTGAGGCTTTGCTGCCCCATGGGGCAGTGTGGGGCTATAGCTCAGACTTCTGTAGTTCAGGATTCAGTACTGACTTCCCTTTACCCACCTGCAGCAACTTGTAGTATACACACACACACACACACACACACACACACACACACCAGCAATAATTACAAAGAAAGAAACGGAATAAAAGAAATTGAAAATCTTCACACAATTTCCACCACCACCAAGCAGCTGTTTCCCCCTCACCACCTCAAGGTCCTCTTCCAACCACATACCCTGTCCTCATACTCAGAGGGTTCAGGTCCAAGTGAATAAGCATTCTCCAAAAGCTTTGGAGTTTAAGCATCTTCTATAAGAGATAGTTGACCTCCAGGGATCTCCTGTTCCCTTACCCTGCTGATAAGAGGAGGCAGGGGCTGTCTCTTGGGGAGCAAGTATCCAAGGACTCTCAAGTACTGCAGGGCTGAGCTCTAGCTCTGGTGAGTCTATGCTGGAGCTGGGGCTGGACCCCTAAGCATTGGAGCAGGGAAAGCAGCCAGAAGCCTGGGCCCAGGCCCAATGGGTCCCTTTGGCCATCTCCTGTGGCCGAGCCTTCCTCCCACTCCAGCCCTCAGAGTGAGCCCTAAATTGGAAATGGGAGACCCTCTCACATTCCATTGGCGAGAGGCTGCTGGGAATCTCCTACTTTCAGTGTCTCTGTCATAGGCCTTTATTATTTTTTTTCTTCTTTCCCTTAATTGCAGATGTTCTAATTAAACCCTCAAATAGTTGTTATGCCGTTTTAAAAGGTACTTATTCAAGTGTCAACCAGGCTGGGCTGGGAGGAGGCAGCATAGGGCGGCGAATTAAAGGTAGATTGACTAATCACGGCGGCGATCATAATAATAAAATCAGAGGGAAAAAAATCACATTATGACTTTTCGGGGAAAGGAGGGAGCAGGCAGTCAGCGGCCGCCAGCCCTGCGCCGCCGCCGACACAAAGAGTGCGGGCGATTCCGCGAGACTGATTTATGACGTTTTACAGCCCTATAAAAGCTGTAGCGAGAGGCAAGCGCTCCTACCACCGCTGGCAGATTTAGTCTAATAAATAAAACATAAACAGTTAACTTTATGTGTCACTTTTATTGTTATCAAGTAAAATATAGCTGAGCCCCGGCAAGCTATGATTTTAAACTATAATTGTTATCAAGTACAACATGGGGACCCGGCTCCCTCCCTGGGCTTTCCCCTCTGCTGCACCCCCCCAACTCTGAGTTATAAAAGATGTTAATTGGAGTCAGCGGCATTACGTGACCACCCCTTGCTGAGGGAGGGGGCCCTGGAAAAGCAGCCCTTCTTTGCCCCCTCTCTCCTATCTGGCCCTGCCACCCCCCATCAGGGTATCCTGTGGGTGGGTGACAGAGGGAGGGGCACAGTGAGAATGGGCTGGAGACCCCTGCCCTGCCCCCCCAGCTCAGTGACCTCACCTCTCCTTTTTGGAAGACAGCCTGGAGCTGGCCCCTGGGAATACGTGTTTACATGTAAACACACGTGTTACAGGGATACAGGTCCCTGGCTGGTTGCAAGCAGGCGCTACCCACACAGGCCTGCCTTTAAGTCGGGCATGGAGAAATCCGGGGCCTTCGCTGGGCCCCTTCACAGGCACCCACTCCTGGCAGAGAGCTCCCTTTTTCAGAGAGCTGCTCTGGAACCAGTCTGGAGGGTGCTGTGAGAAGCCAGTAGGCCAGGGAGCAGGGCTGGACACAAGGGCTAGCAGGAGAGGTCCTCTGCTCTGGGACCAGCAGGGAAGGTCAGTGGGTAGCAGGGGAGGGCTAGGTTTCTGAACTCTGCTTTTGCCAACCACTTCCTGTCTCTCTTCAGCGGGGGTTCAACCCCTAGACCTCCAGAAATGACGTCAGAATCATTTGCATCCCGCTGCCTCTACCTGCCTAGTCCTGCTGGGACCCGGTCTCTCCAGCCCCTTGGCCACAGGGTTGGGTGAGTGTGTGTGGGGGGGGGCTGGACTTTGGGATCCTTGGATGGGGGGCACCTCAGGCTCTCCAGCCTCCTAGGCTCAGCCTGGGCCCCTCCCCATCCAACCTCCACTTCAGTCCTCATTGAACTTCCTCTTCCTGCGAAAGAGGGGAGCTGCCCTGTGACCTACACAGACTGAACAATACTATTGCCACGAATGGAACCCACTGGAAAAGCACTGGAGCTGAGGCCCACGAGACCCACTGGAGGCCGGACAGGAGACCTTGGGCAAGGGCTCAGCCTCCCGACAGCCCCCAGTACCCAGGATGTGGAGCGGAGCGGGGAGCCTCCCATCTTTTGCAGGGGGAGGGCTGTCAGTCTGGCAGGGTGTGCACTGGTGAGCACCCCAGCTTCTGCCAGCTATCCCCCCACCCCACCCCCAGCAGCAGCACCACACACACAAAAAATTGGATACATTTTGAATAAAGCGATTCGGTTCCTTATCCGGGGACTGGGTTGCTCCGTGTGATTGGCCGGCGGAGTCACATGGTGAAAGTAACTTTACAGGGTCGCTAGCTAGTAGGAGGGCTTTATGGAGCAGAAAAACGACAAAGCGAGAAAAATTATTTTCCACTCCAGAAATTAATGATCATGAGCTCGTATTTGATGGACTCTAACTACATCGATCCGAAATTTCCTCCATGCGAAGAATATTCGCAAAATAGCTACATCCCTGAGCACAGTCCGGAATATTACGGCCGGACCAGGGAATCGGGATTCCAGCATCACCACCAGGAATTATACCCACCACCGCCTCCGCGCCCTAGCTACCCTGAGCGCCAGTATAGCTGCACCAGTCTCCAGGGGCCGGGCAGTTCGAGAGGCCACGGGCCGGCCCAGGCGGGCCACCACCACCCCGAGAAATCGCAAGCGCTCTGCGAGCCGGCGCCTCTCTCAGGCGCCTCCGCCTCCCCGTCCCCAGCCCCGCCAGCCTGCAGCCAGCCAGCCCCCGACCATCCCTCCAGCGCCGCCAGCAAGCAGCCCATAGTCTATCCTTGGATGAAAAAAATTCACGTTAGCACGGGTAGGCAACTTTGCTTTTTGCTCCCCCCTCCCTTCTCTCTTCCCCGGCGCTCCCCACCCTCTCCGGCCCCCTCCGGCCCCGTCCTCCTTTCTCTCCTTCCCCCTCTCTCTCCAGGAGCGACTCTGGGTTAGCACAATTGAACTGGATTTACGAGCGAGAATGGGTAATTACATCCCCCATAAATTTTATGGCTTAGCTACTCTGGGCAGTCCGAGCCATGTGCTACGATCTGTTATGTATGTGTGAAAACTATGCTCGCTTTCTAAGGGCGCATAAATAATTCAGTGTCGGTACAACGAGGATTCCCCTCTTATTACACTACAAAGTCTCCAGCTTCCTTCAACTTCTTTATAACCCATTTAGCTTGATGACTTTATTTCCACCACTCCCTCCTCCTTTTCCTCAAAGCTGAGGATGGGGTGAGGGTGGGGGTGGGGAGCCTGCTGCCTCTGAACCCCACTATTTGCTTTCCCCTCCCCACCCCCCAGTGAACCCCAATTATAACGGAGGGGAGCCCAAGCGCTCGAGGACAGCCTACACCCGGCAGCAAGTCCTGGAATTAGAGAAAGAGTTTCATTACAACCGCTACCTGACCCGAAGGAGAAGGATCGAGATCGCCCACTCGCTGTGCCTCTCTGAGAGGCAGATCAAAATCTGGTTCCAAAACCGTCGCATGAAATGGAAGAAGGACCACCGACTCCCCAACACAAAAGTGAGGTCAGCGCCCCCGGCCGGCGCTGCGCCCAGCACCCTCTCGGCAGCCACCCCTGGCCCTTCTGAGGACCACTCCCAGAGCGCCACGCCGCCGGAGCAGCAACGGGCAGAGGACATCACCAGGTTATAAAACATAACTCACACCCCTGCCCCCACCCCGTGCCCCAAGCGCCCTCACACACAAACTGACTCTTATTTATAGAATTTAATATATATATATTTTTTGGTTCTTTTTCTCTCTTCTTCCTGTTTCCTCCCTTGTCAATTCCAAACAGACAAAACAGATAAACAAGCCCCTGGCCCTTCTCCCTTCACTGTTAAGGACCCTTTTAAGCATGTGGTGTTGTCTTAGCATGGTACCTGCTGGGTTTTTTTTTTTTTAATTATTATTATTTTAAAGGTCATTGGGGGGTATTTATTTTTTAAGAAAAAAAGCTGCAAAAAGTATATATTACAAGGTACGATGGTCTGGTTTCAGTGAATTTCAGGGGAAATGAGGAAAAGAAAAAGGAAAAATTTTAAGCAGATTCACCCCCCCACACACACTTTCCTTAGGCATTTTGCATTGAAAATGCAGCAGGGGAGGTTAGTGTGGGGGAAGTCGTTTTAAGGAGAACAAAGCTATGAAGTTCTTTTGTATTATTGTGGGGGGGTAGGAGGAGAGGGGAGGACAGCAGACAAAGCTAAATGCATATGGAGAGCCTCTCAGAGCTGTTCAGTTTGAGGAGGCAAAAGAAAATCAAGATGAACTTTCAGTTCAGAGAGGCCATCTGTAGGTAGAGTCCCCCCTACCCCCATGGTGGTCATTGTGTTTTTGGACTGAATTTACTTGATTATTGTAAAACTTGCAATAAAGAATTTTAGTGTTGATGTGAAATGCCCCGTGATCAATAATAAACCAGTGGATGTGAATTAGTTTTACGTCAATGTCTGATGGTTTCTTTTTAATCCCCCTACTCCTGGCCTGGTGACATCCCACCATCTCTAGAGTTCCCTGAGTTTACTCTAAGCAAACACACAAACCTTAACTCTCAACTTCAGTTGTCCAGTGTCTACTGAAGAACCAATAAGGAGTCTGGAATAAGGGATGTTGCAGATTGTGGCTGATTTCTCCTGTCCCTTCTCTCTGACTCTGTAGGGAAACCAGACCTGGGAAACCAGGAGGAGGGTTCTCACTTTTCCATAGACTCAGCCCCTTCTTTTTGTATATTTCTTTCTCATCCCAACCTTCTCTGTCCTGTAAGCTTGCCAAATCTGTAGACTAGAGAGTAAGTTTAGGGAAAGAGAAGGGAAAAGTTTTTCTCCTCTGGGTTCCTTGGGATAAGCCATGGAGGAAGATGTCTCCTTCTCATTTACATTCTCTTGAAGAGATAAAGACTTTAGAGCTGATGATTCTGAAGCTCAATATGACCTGTCAGGATGGCATGCATCTCTGTTTAGACTTGGGGAAGAAAGGTGAAGTGGAGGCCAGGGGCCTAGGAGGCCCCCTTGCAAGGGTAGGCCTCAAAGGCTGATGCCTGGAGATAACCAAGGACTTTTATGTTTTCCTGGAACTTTTAGATCTGCTGTCTGTTAAGAAGAAACTCTGAGAGGCAAGGACCACCTCCTCTTCCTACAACCCACCCCCCAGGTCCTGATAGAGATTAAGGACATATGGAACCGGGCTCTATGGTAGGTGGGTGGATGGATAGATAGATAGATGATAGATGATAGATAGATTAGATAGATAGATAGATTAGATAGATAGATAGATAAATAGATAGATAGATGATAGATAGATATAGATGATAGAGATAGATGATAGATAGATAGATAGATATAGATAGATAGATAGATGTATAGATGGACCCGAATTTTCTTGGGGTGGAGGAGTGGGAGAGACCACAAAAATTACTTGAAGACTTAGTCCAATCCAAAGGACCCCAGGTGAATCTGGACCTGGAGATCAGGCCCCAAACCTAGGCCTACTCAATTTTTTGCTTGTTTGTTGAGGGAAGGTAAGTGGGAGTTTGGGGGCAAACAAGGGAGTTGGGAGTTTTGCCCCAGGCAATTTATCTATATTTCAGGGTGAAGGGGGCAGTCAGGTATAGGAGAAGCAACCTGGAGTGTTTATGGGTACCTCTTTCCTCTATTCTGAATTTCGGGAGTTAAAAGCAACAGCAGGTAGCGGAGACACCGAGTTGTGAAATCTATTTGATGTGTTGTAAATTTATTTTCTTTTGGACCACTTGCTCACTGGCCTTTGGAGCAGAGTCTGTGTGTGTGCTTAGGAGTGGGACTATGTGTTGGGGAGAATTGCTTAGTCCTTTAGGTCTACTTTCTCCTCCCTCAATAGTACCCTGGAGACAGCAAAACATACTGTCTTCAGTGTGAGGAGGCAGAGCCAACAATTATCTGGAGTTATTTTATGTAATCAAGTGAATTAGGGGCTTGATTTTGCCCCTATCATTTTGAGACAATTGCCTTTGGGCTGGAAGGGGGGGGCTGTGTTTGGAAAGAGAGACAGGGTCTAAGGGAAGGGCCTGGGCATCTTTTTATGCCTGGAAAGGTGAGATGGAAAGGCCGTGAGGGTGCCTTCCATTCCATAGTTCTTGCTTGACTTGGTTTGAAGGGATGGGGTAGGCAATTGCTTCACTTTATTTTTAAGTTTCCCCCTGAACTTACTGACAGGGCACTAAGTCAGGTAAAGCAACTTAAAGGATCTGGGTCATTTATTCCCCTATTTTTGCAGGCTTCTCTTTTCTTCCTGCTGGTGACACACATAGTCATTTTCTGTGTATCTCTTCCTGTCCTTGATCTGAAGGGGGGTAAATCCCAAATCTACACATTTTAAAACAAATGTAGTCAAATTAAAATCTCTTATTCTTAGATTTTTGAAGAGTTGGGCCTCTGAGCTCTAGGAATCTCCCTCTTGTCCTTTCTCCAAAAGCTCTTCTTTTGCTTTGGCCCTAACCACCCAGAAAGCCCTCAGGCTGGCTGGGCAGGGGTGGAGCAGGAACATGGGGGAGGGGCTAACCTGGGTCTGGGTCCCAACTGCAGCAGTCCTGGTCTGGGTGCATCTCCCAAAGCTGCCTAGCCTCACTGGGAAGCCAGGGCAGGGCTTTTATTGAAGTTGAGTTGAGCACTGGGGAAAGGTTGGGGGAGGACACAGGCCAGGTTCACAGGGAGGACACAGCATTTTCTTTCCAGTTGCCTTTATATTCAGCAGAGCCTCTGACCTCTCCCCCACCCCCATCTCCGACCCTCCCAAGCCAGTCCGCCCTCAGCCCCTGGTCTCCAGATAGAATGCCACCGCTTTTGTAGGCCCGAGGATTTCTTGCCCAGAGTCATGGGAGAGGAAGGCGCATGAATGCCTGCTAGCATAGCATTGTATCTGTCTTCAATGGCCAAGTGAAATGAAGACGGGTGAAATGGCGACACCAGCTTTCCTAAGTCCTTCTTTCCAGGCACCGGGAGAACCCCCCCAGGCCCCAAATCCCCTTGCTGTGTAAGTAACTAGCACTCAATCTTACTCTGGGGTGAAGAACATGAAAGTTTAAACTCCGTCTGCCAGTAGATTTTTGTCTCAATTCCAATTGTCTGAGAGGGAAGGCAGGAAATCAAACTGTGGATGGAGAGAATCTGCTGGGGGGAAATGGAGATTTGGTGTTGAGCCCAAGTACCTGGGGAGTGAGGAAACTTGGCTCAGAAATGAGAGATTACCTGGAAAGTGAGATTAGGGCTGGGTAGGCCTGGGGTACTTGTTTCTCTGCGGGCCTCTTGCTATGTTTGTATGAAGTTGTCTACAATGTTTTCTGTATGTCAATTTTCTTCTTGTGTAAACTTGCATATTGAAATCCAAAGAGTGACTCCCCCCACCCAACCTAGTGGTGTGCGTGTGTGTGTGTGTGTGTGTGTGTGTGTGTGTGTATTTGTAGAAGTATGGGCTAGGGTGTCCTTCCATAAGAAGGGTTTCTCTGATTTCCTAATATTCTGAGGAGACTTGGAGCAGAGAGAGCACCAGGACAAGGGGGAGTGGTATGCAGGCACTTCCAACCTCTTCTCGGCTTTTTGCCAGGTCCTGGGGTAGCATGGTGTTGAATTCACAAAGCCACTTCTCCAGGCTTTCCACAGCTTTTATCTGGCACCCTACCTTTGGAGAGCTAATTCGAATTAAAATGCTCCATTTCCTAGAGGCCTCTTCTAGACTTGGTAAAAGAGATGGAAGATCCTCTAACTCCAGGGGCCACCAAAGCAGAGGGAATATTTATTACCTCTCTGGATGTCATTACCTAAGAATACAATTTTATGAACTCCCTAATCTGTTGGTTTGATTTATCTGGATGGGCAGGAGCCCAAAATAAACATTTGGGGGAATTTGGTGGGGAAAAAAATGTAGTTGCTTCTGACCAATCTTCCTCAGAGAACTGACCACCCATCTTCACCTGCTTCTTCCACCACCAGCATCTCTAACCCTATCTTAATCTTTCTCCTGTGTCGGAGTTTTAGCTGCCTCGTGGGAATTAAAAATGATGGGATGTGCTGTCTGAACCAGGGACCTGCAGCCAGGGACCCTTGGACAACTTAAAACCCACCCCTCTGGGGGATGGGGGATGACAGTCCCTTTTGGACTTGGGAGACAAATAGAAACCAAAGTGGATGTGGAAGAGGTTTGCTCCTAGACTCCCTAAGACTTGGAGCCCTTGTCAGACCTGGTTGTCCCTCCACCTCCCAGGTTTTCTCCTCTTTGGTGTCAGCTCTGTAGCTGCTTGCCACACAGGGAGCTCCAGGGAAATACACATCCAGGCATGCAGCTCCCCAGCTCTCTTCCTGACAGGCCCAGGGAATAATTCCAGAGGAAGGGGACAAAAAGGACCTGGGAAGGTGAGGGGAGTTAGAGTCCAATAAAGGGGAGGGTTCATTTTAAACGTCCAGTCCCCCCTCGACAATTTCCAGATCCTCTAATTTGTAGCATGCTCCGGGTTCTGTTCCTTCTGCCCCAAGGGTAGGGGTCAAGCCAAAGGCAGTGTCAACTCTGCCCACTTCTTTCCGAAGCCCTGTCTTCCCAGACCCAGAGATCACAGACTGGAAGAGGAGAGTGTGTTCCAATATGTTGGTGGTGTTGATGGGGGTGCAGAGACCCTGAAACAGAGTGTGTGGGAGCGCTGCAAAACAGCCAGAGCAAAGCCTGGGTCTTCGCTCCCAGCATCTGGCTCCCTGGGATGCCCAGAGCGAAAGAACCTGGCCCAAAACGACTGTTTTCACCCGGCGATGGCAGGAGAGGGGCATCTCCTCTTCTTCGGGGTCTGCGGGGGTCTCAGGATGGAGAAATGAGGAAATAGGACTAGCTTGGGACCGGCGAGGCACTATGGGCAGCCGCCCGGCTCCTGCTCTGGGTTCCAGGCTGTGTCCGCCCTGGGCGCGATGTCGCCTTCGCCTGGGTCACGACCCCGAGCTCTGACTGCGGACAATAGGGCGCGGGGCGGGGAGTGCGGGCTGCAGAGCCGGCTGGGTGGGTTCACTGCGCGGTGAACTCCGAAGCCTGGGGGTCTCCGGTCCGGAACATCTCAACCTCCTCTTTCCCCTGTCCTACCTTCCTTTTTTTCCCCCCTCTCGTGGAAAATTGAGCAGACTCCCAGTTATTCCTGGACCAATATGCTGCCACTTAACCACCTCCAAATAAGGATTTTTTTTTTCCATTTAAAAATGAAAGAGTTTTCTTTGAGTTAGCAAGCAGAAAATAGGATCCACTCGGGATCTCTGTGGAGATGGAGAGGGTAGAACAGCTCCTTTGAGCTGTACTCAAGAAAGATCACTGATCACCAAACCAACCACCATCAGAATTCCAGGCTAAGAATTCCTTCAAGAAGTGCTTTCTTACATGCCCTGGCCTTTGTTCCCTTGGAGGCTAGGATTTGATTCGGCTTTTATAAAAAGGGAAACACCTTCCTAAATCCTATGGACTGTTGATAAGGGATGGGGATGAGAAAATGAGTCACTTGGGAGAAGGTCCCCAAACCAGTTTGTTCTTGTTGGGGTGGTGTCTGCCCTGCACTGTGGTAACCTGGTTTTTAGTGTGACTCAGCTCTTTGGGTAGCAATGTGTCTGTAACTCTGGATTCCTGGAGTCTTCTCCCTCAGCTGGAACAAATTTTAGGCAATAAGGTTGCAGTCCAGGCTTGAGTTCTAGCTGGACCAATGGAAAGGCAACTCCTTTGGGGAAAGGAAAAATGAGAGACAAATAGAAGAACCCTTCTGGTATATCCTTGCTGTGTCCCAGAGCACACTTCCCCAGCTTCACCTCATCACTGTCCCCTCCACCTGAGTCTGATGTGATAGGGAGGTCACCCTCCCAGCTGGAAACCTCCCCATGGGCTCATTGTCTGAGGATTTCAAACCATTGTGAAATGTGACTGTCTTTAGCTCTCCATCTTGTCTTGACTGGTTGAGAGAGGCTGCCTGTCACATCTACTGCCTTCTGGCCTCGGTGTTCCACCTTCCCCTGTACCCTAACCACCCTAACCCCTTTCTTATCCTGTAATAGCTCTCTATGATGATTCCCAGCTCCAGCGTAGTTCCTAGGAACCCCTCCCCCCAACTCTAAAAGCAGAGAAGGAAGAGCCAAAAGGTGGAGGGTGGCAATTTGGGAGGGACAACTGAGGTTCAAAGGTTCCTAGATGGGCCTCCAGGCCTGGCCACCCCAGAGATGATCTGACCACTCCAGAGTGATCCCCAGGCCAGCAGCGAAGAGAGCAAGGTTTTATAGCGCCCTCAGCGGATGTGGGCTCAGCCATCTCACTCCCCTTTATCTCTCCTCAAGGCAAGGCCTCGGATCTCCACTACACCTTTGTCCCCCTTCCTTTCCCTCTTTCCCTTCCGCCCCTCCTCTTCCTCTGTTTGATCCTCTTCACCCCTCCCCAAATTGTTTCTTTAGATCTGGAAGCATCTGTTCCTGTCTGCCCCTCCCCCATGCTCTCCTTCCCTCCTTTTTCTTCCTCCCTCCACCTCAAGCTGTTAGAAAGGCCTCCAAATGGAAGAACCAGGGCCTGCTCTGACACTGGCCTTCCAGACACCTTGAGGCCAGAGCTCCTCCCTTTGCTCTAACTTCCTTTCACTTCATTCTCCCAGTTAGAAGGTTCTGGGAAGGTACAGTTTGAGTCTTAGCTGCCAGGGTTGAGAGGTTTGGCACTAGATTATTTAGGTAACTGCCTCAGTTTTCTGCTGGGCTTTTGTGAGCTCTTGCTTTGGGCCTTCCTTCACATTCTGGCCTTAGACAGGAGACGGCCTTTTTTGACCTCTCTACTTGGCTGTATTTTTTTCTCCCTCCCTCTTTCCTTTCCCTTTTCCTTCCTTCCTTTTTCCTTCTTTTCTCCCTGCTCATTCCTTCCCTTTGTTGCAAAGTTATTTTCTTAGCAATTAGAAAGATCCCCAGTCTCTTCTACAACTCCCTAATCTAAACTGAAGAGGCCTAGGCATTGCCCACACTCTGCATTTTGGAGGGCGTTTCTCTGTCTTTTAATAAAAAATGACCCTTCACATCGCCTGCCCTTCCTGCCACTCATCCCCAGAGAATATCTCATTTCAGAAGTTTAAAGGAGAGTGTGGTAAATCCAGATAAGGTACACAGTAGCCTGCCTCCCCTATCTTTGTCAATCTAGTTATGTTTAGATCTAGATAATTCAGGTCCAAGATCTTGAACACTGCTTAGTAGACTTGTCTCTAGCAAAAACCCACTCTATACCCTTAGGGCACCAAACTAGAATAAACCAAAAGTCCTTGTACTAATGCCCACAGTTGAACACTAGTGGAAAAGAGAGACCCTTCAGTCCTTCCCTTCCCCTCAGCTCTGTCCTAAGATCCCACCCCTGCCTAGAGTCCTGTCTCCTCTAGCCTAGGAGAACAGCAATTGGTCAAGAGCCCTAGATTTGTGCTACCAGTGACTTGTAATCCATTAGTTTCTATGGTGACAAAAGGGAACTGAACTACCTACCACCCCCCACACATAATCCCCCCCGCCACACACACGCTGATTGGGCAGACCTGGACCAGCCAGGATGCTCTCTATGCTCTTGTGGAGAGGGAACACAGTAAAGAGAGTCTTTCTCTCTGATTAACTATTTCATGATCCTTTCTCCAGACACACATATTTAGTATAGACACATCCTCAAATATATATGACACGTACATGCAAGGTTCTAAACATACTTATGTCTTCTATTCATATATGCATGGGTAGGTAACTTTGTTGCAGGCAGCATGTGTCTGTGTGCATGTGTGTAGAACAATGAGTGACACCATAACATCCCAACCAGGCACCTAAGAAACAGGGTTTTTCACCTATCACTGATGTCCTTGGTAACAGAGACTTGTATCCCCTCTCGCCCATAAGCAGTTTTCTCCTGTTGTGAACCATGTGGCCTAGGGACTCATCTTTATGCCCTGACTTGGCTCCTTAGGCCTAGGGTAGCTAAAGAGGAAGGAGGCATGAGTCAAAGAACTGTCTAGAGAGAAGAATCCTTACCACCACAACTGCTTCAATGTCAAAGTTAAATAAAAAACACAAATGCACATTTAACCCTCCAACCCACCTATGCACCATAGGTCAGAACTTGGAAACAGTCATCACAACAATAACAGCAGCAAGGACCAAATCAATATCTCCTAGGGCTGTTAGCTGTCTCATGATGATATTGCAAGGGTTTGTAGGCTGACTCACAAGAAACACTTGGATTCATGCTTGCCATAGAGTAAGCTTTCCGAAGTGTCATCTGCCACTTCTTATTACCAGGTGCTTACTTAAGTACTTGCTATGGATCAGGCACTGTAGTAGATTCACTATTTCATTTAGGTCTTAATACAGTAAGAAAGTTACTGTATTTCCATTTGACAAAAAAGATGCTGAACAAGCCTCAGAAGGCCAAGGATGTGCTCTACTGGCAGGGCCCAGACTCCAGTCAGATTTGCCTAACCTCTGAGTGGATGCCCTGAACTGTTCCAGTTCTTTGCTTATGATGGACATGGGCTCTGACTGTTAGAATGGGACAGTTAGACAGGAAGTCCTGATGAAGATATGGGAGCCTCAGCTTGAGGCAAGAAAGACCTAGAATAGCCTAGACTTTGCTTCCTACCTTGGCTGCCTTGGTGGGTTCTCATCCTCATCAACCTAGTGGTTATCAGGGTTCAAATCTCAGCACCCACATGGCAGCTAACAATTGTCTAGAACTCCAGTCCTGGGGGAATCTGACAACCTCTTCTGACCTCCGTGGGCATTGCACTGCATGGGTGCACTTACCTACATGCAGGCAATACACGCATACACATAAAATAAAATAATAAAAAATTACTAGGTTATACCTATCAATATTTACCTCATTAGAAATTTAACGCTTTTATAAATCTTTCTAAAATAATATTTACATCCAAAACACTTTGTATGGAAAATGATTATTTTCCCAACCAAAGCAATGCAGTACAAATAATGTTGCTTTATATTGCAAATCTCTTTGACTGAAGTGTCTGAAGTGCACAGCCTAGCACAGCTGTGGAACTGGGAGTGATTGCAGAGCTCCCGAGAGAGCCTCCAAGACCCATATGGTTCCTTGCACCACGCTGTAAAGATCTCTGATCTAACCAGCAGTGACAACCAGCAGAACCCACTCTGCAGTAACTACATTGGACATCTCTGTAGCCCTTCAGTGGTACTTTTAACACCCAAACTTATCACCACGATACTGTATGGTATTCAATTTGAACTGTCTTAGGCAAGTTTTTGAGTTTTTTTTCTGGCTCATAGATTACACAGACAAGAGATGCACAGACAGATGCATAGACAGTAGCTAGATGTGATGTGTGCCATAAGTACATTATTCATTATTTTTATAAAAATTTATGGAGTGAGGGGCTAGAAAGATGGTTCAGCAGTTAAGAGCACTGGCTGCTCTTGCAGAGGACCCGGGTTTGATTCCCAGCACCCACATGACAGCCCTTTTCTGATCTCCAGGAGCATTGCACGGTGGGTGCACTAACATACATGCAGGCAATACACTCATACACATAAAATTTAAAAAGTTTATAGAGTGAAAGAAAATGAGTGGATAAAGCACAAAATGAGCTTTTGTGCTCTTGGCCCTGCTTGAGGTAGGTAGCTCGACTTTTAATAGCCATCTTGTTTTTCAGGAGGGGAAACAGCCAGAGAAGAGCAGTGTGACTTGCTGATGACAGTATGACCAGCAAGGGGTGAGGTAGATTAGTGCTCCAGTCCTCTGGTCCCAGAGCTGCACTCACCCTTGTATCAGCCCTCTCTAGAGAGACATGGTTTTGCTTAGCATGTATAAAGAAGGCAGATGGGTGTCATGCATAAGTATTTAATGTTTGTATTGTCTGAATCTATCTGAGGAAAGAGAAAGAAATGTCTCCTACTCTGAAGCAAAGTTATAGCTCTGCTGAGAGGTACAGGGCACCAGCCTGCTAGTCCTGCTCCTTCCTTACCTAATTCTCATGTGTGCATATGGCCAGGACTTGCTGTATGTGACCTTAGGAGCTTTCCGGTTTACCATTGGCATATTCCTACCAAGATTACATAGTTTGTTTGTTCTGAAGACAGGGTCTCACTATGCAGCTCTGGCTAGCTTGGAACTTCCTATGTAGACCAGGCTGGCCTCCGATCCACAAACCTCTGCCTTCCAATGTGGGACTAAAGCCCAGCTTTTCACAGGAGAACACAGAGAAAGCTCACTTGGGGGAGCAATCTGATTCCATTGTTTTTCCTGTATTTCATATAGACCAGCCTGGCCTCAAACTCACAAAGATCTGCCTGCCTCTGCCTCCCAACTGCTGGGAATAAAGGCGTGCACCACAGCCCCAGGCTTGACATACCTTTTCACCATAAGTGTACCACTAAGAGAGTTATGACTATGTGAGCTGAGGTGTGTTTGTGTCTCTTTAGAGTATCCACACATTGGCCTAGGTGAGCCTCATACAAATGGATAAGCAACTAAAATGTCAGTTCTTTCCTTAATCTGATAGGTATTTATATTGTATTTTTATGACCATACAGAACTCAGAAGCTCATGTTTATGCAGGATCCAATGGGAAGAGCCCTCAGCAGGAAGCCATTCTTCCTGAATTTTCAAGCTTTCTGCTCCCATTTGCCCCATCTCAGGATGGGGGGATAGTAGGAGACTCCTGAGTGAATATGATGCTTTTCTCTTATGGAAAATTCCAGACAAAATTATAGGGAGAATAATGTAACCAAACACTTTATGTCCTAGCACCTCATTTCAATAATCGCCAACCCACAGCCAACCTAGTTCCATCTCTCCTCCATCCCATACTGTCACATGTATTTTGAGGCAAATCCCAGACATGCCACATTTCTTTTGTAATTCTATGACTATATCTAAAAGATAAAGTTTTTTTGGCAGCATGACCACAAAATGATTATGATATCCAGTAAAAAAAAAAAAATAGGAAAATTCTTTGATTTTTTTTAAAGATTTTATTAAAAAATTATTTTGGGTTTCTTTTTGTTTTGTTTTGTTTTGTTTTTGAGCTGGCCTGGAACTTGATATGTAGACCAGGTTGGTCTTGATCTCACAGAGATCTGCCTACCTCTCTTTCCTGAGTGCTGGGTTTAAAGGTGTGCACCACCATGCTTGTCTTATTTTTTAAATTTTGTATGTATGACTTTTTTGTGTGCATGTACACCATGAGTGTTTGTCTGGATCCCCTGGAACTGGAGTTAAGGACAGTTGTTAGCTGTCATGTAGATGTTGGGAACTAAACCCAGGTCCTCTAAGAGAGGAGCAAGTTCTTTTAACTGTGGAGCCATCTCTCCCAGCCCCCAAACTCTTTGATTTTAAGAAGTAAAAAAGGTCTAAGAATGCAGAGCAGCCAACTCCCCTGCATCTCATGCTCAGCATTGATAAATGTCAATAAAAGACAGTGAGAACAGTACAAAAGGATAGCATTTATTATTTCCATCTTAAAATCCCAGGCAACCTCCAGTTCCCTTTTACTTATCGGGTCCCATTAAAAATAGGCTGAGAGGAGACCTAGGAGGGTCTGATGTAGTGGAGGTAGCTACAAGGGGCCTTTAGAAGATACTGTAGATCTCAACTTGGAAGAAAATAGGACTTGAGCCAGTGGGACTCTGAGCGAAGGGCTTGCCCAGCCATTCTCCAGCATCAGATTTCTTACTTGGCTTGCCAAAAATTTGAGAGGTGTCTTAAGTCACCTCGGTGTTAATGGTCCCTATGTGTAACAGCATCCTCATAAGATGCCAGAAAGGAGACCACACAAAGGCACAGAGAAGCCCACCTGCTCAGACTCAGGCTATGTACAAACACATGCAAACTCTGAGAGATCAATGCAAATGTCCAAGTACCCATCAAAAAACTTGGGTAAGATAAAACCCAAACTCCCTCATGTGTGTGCATATTCAAGGGTATGATCAGGGGAGTCCTGGAACCAAATGTAAAAGCCCACAGGCATGCAGATGCACTGGGGCCAAGCTCCAGGTCTCCCTCATACCATCAAACAGGCCAGATTTGGACTAAAACTGTAGTCACTTCTATTCTTGTCCCCTGCCCTTGCCAGCACAGTTCTTCATCCCCCACACCTCTCTCCTGAACAGTGGCATGTGTGGTGTGCCATGCTTGTGTGCATGTGGTGTCCACATGGCACACATTTTCTTCAGAGTTAGGGTCAACTAGATGAGGAAGAGGAAGGACACTAGCCAAGCACAGGCTTCACGTCACCCAAGGGAATGCTGTGGGTGAGACTGATTTTTTTTCACCAAATTATGTGACCCAAGAGAGTGTTTCAGCATCTTACAGACGTGACCTAAGACTGCTTTCTCTGGGCCTGAGTGAGCTGTCAGCTGTGTGGGGCTGAGTCTTCAGAGTGAACATACATACCAATCAATTAAAAGAATAAAAGTGATGGAATAGCTGCATCAGGTGGTTGACTAGGTGTTGCATGGCCACAGAGTGATTCTGAATCAGAAAGGATGGACAGAGTCTGACAGTTCATAAAAAGATCCATCAATTAAAGAGATAAACCAGTAGGACTCCTTGGCACTGTTTAACAAAATCAACAAACTGACTTCAAGTTTCTCTTTTTAACCAATTTTTAAATATTCATTTATTTATCTATTTATTTTGTGTGTGTGTGGGTACACGCTGTACCTACCACAGCATGTCTGTGGAGGTCAGAGGACAACTTGTGGGAGTTGTTTCTGTGTTTCTACCACGTGGGTTCTAGGGATTGATCTCAGGTAGTCAGGCTTGGTGGCAAGTGCCTGTACTTACTGAGCCATCTCACTGACCCCTGAACCAGTTTTTGAGAGATGCAACAACAGCATCTGAGAGTTGTAGGGCCCAGATATGCCTGCGTTGGATCCTGGGTCTCTACTGATGTGGGGATAAGGAAAGGGTTGTTCAAGTGACTTGCATTTGTAAGGCAGTCATGCAGTCTGTGTTTGTGATCAATGAGAATATATGTCACCTCAACACATTATTGCAACATAATTTGGACTTCTCTTATATGAAATCACAGCATATTAGGTATGGAAAGAGCCTTAGAGATCATGTGGAAATTGAACTTGGAGAATTTTAAATGACTCTCCAAGGTCACAGAGCAAGTAGGTGGCCTAGACACATCCAGATACTGCATTTGTTTGCTAGAGCTGCTAGAATAGCCTACCCACAGGCTAGGGGGCTTAAACATGCTCTAAACACAGTTCTGGAGGGTTGAAGTCCAAGATCAAGGTGTCAGCACTGTTGATTCCTCCTGAGACTTCAAGGGAAGGGAAAGGTTCCTCCTTTCCTTGGATTGTGGACAGCTGTCATAGCCTCCCATCATCACTCAGTGTCTGTCTGTGAATTAATGCCTTCTTATAAGGACATGGTGCAAACCAGATGAGTGCTTACCTTTAGGATTTCATTTGCAATCAGTCACCTCTTTAATGCCCTGGCTCTAAACCGCAGTCACATTCTGAGGTACTGGAAATTAGGAATTCAACAATATAATTCTTGTGCTTGTTTTTATTTGTTTGTTTTGAAACAGTCTCATTATGTATCCCTGGCTGGCCTGGAACTCACTAAGTAGGCCAGGCTGGTCTTGAACTCATAGAGATCTGTCTCTGTCTTCTGAGTGCTGGGATTAAAGGCATGCGCCACTATGCCTGACAACATATGAATCTTGAGGGACACAACTAAGCCCATAACTGACACTGTGGCCTAGACTCCCAGTGATCAGTGGAATTTTACTCCCTAAAAAGTCAATTCTGTTTTGTTTTCTAGTGCTGGGGAAGTTGTTTATTTATTACTATTATTTAAATTTTTTCTTTATGGGGATTAAACCTAGGGCCTCATGTATGCTAGGTGTTCCACTACTGAGCTATAGTCCCAGCCCTTTTAATTTTTATTTTACATATTTCTTTATTTTAGTGGGGCATATCGGTGTATGCCTTTAATCTGAGCACTTGGGAGGCAGAGGCAGGCAGATATCTATGAGTTCAAGGCCAGCCTGGTCTACATAGTGAGTTACAGGCCAGCTGGGGCTATAGGGAGAACCTGTCTCAAAAAAATAATTTTAATTATTTATTTCAATTTTTGTGTATGAGTGTTTTGCCTGCATGTATATAAATGTACCTATGTCTTGCAATGTCCGAGGAGGCCAGAAGAGGGCGTTGGATGCCCTAGAACTGGAATTAGGAATATTTGTTGGCCACTATGTGGGTATTGGAAATTGAACCCCAGTCTTCTGCAAGAACAGCCAGTGCTCTTAACCATTGAGTCATCTTTCCAGGCTCCCTACCACCATTTTTTGAGACCGGATCTAGGATCTCACTAGGTGGCCCTGGCTGGCTTTGAACTCACAGAGATCGGCCTGCCTCTGCCTCCAAAGTACTGTGATTAAAGGCATGAGCTCCCATATCAGCCCTCTTTTATTTTTTGAGACAGATCTCACTAAGTTGCCCAAGTTGGCCTTGAACTTACTCTGCAATTTAGGCGGGCCTTGAGCTTTCAATCCTCCTGCTTTAACCTCCCAAGTAGCTGGGATCCCAGGACTGTTTAGAGCCAACAAGAAATTGCAAAGCATTTCTTGGAGTCAAGACCCAGTGGAAAGCAGAGCAAGACATGAAGAATCCCCTGTGGTTAGATAGGCCGCCAGTCACTGGGTAAAGGAAGTTCCTAACCAGATTCTTGGGACTGAAATGAACTCAGTGAGAGCCTGCCTGAGACACCCAGGGAACACAGGTAACTAACTGGAGCTGTCGAGGCTGACAGATTCTTTCTGGAATGTAACTAGAATTCTCTATACTAAGCTTGACTCCATCCCTTGTCTCCAGGCCTGAGCTAGACAGAGGATAAGCCCCACCCTTGTACCTTGTACGAGGATTTGTCTTGAAGCTTGACAAAGGCTTGAAGACAGGTTTTTGTGTGTGTCTCATTCTCTCTTCATCTCAGTCTGGGAATGGGGAAGTCAGAGGCAAAAAGCTGCCCTCACCCCTCTTCCCTCTGCCCTGTAACTCTGAGCCCCCACTCCAGACCTCATCCAACTCTAGAAAAGGATTGAGGGGATTTGGAAGGTGGTATAATCCCACTGGAGCCAACCTATAATTTCCCACTGTGTCTACAATGGGAAGGGAGAGGCCCTTCAAAGTCACAGAAATCATAGATTGGCTCCAGTGGGATTATGAAGCATGGTCTATGATTAGGCTTGTGCCTCATAGAGTGGACACAACCAGGAAGGAGGACACACTGGCTTACCGTGGTGCCAGTTCTCAGCTATGGAACTCAAGTTTGTGGTTTTGGGTGGGTGCAATTTGAAAGCTATCCTGTTGAAATACAAAGAAAATCAGTTTCAGGGAGAGTATTCTTTTGGAATCAGAACACCTGAATTCTGGTCTGAACCTCAGTTTCCCTTCCCTTCCTTCACAGTAAGGTGGTTTGATTGGGGTATCAGGAAGATCCTTTCAGCTCTGGGATTTAAGCAAAGACTGGAGGATGCTGGGGGGCAGGGAGAAGGAATACTCTTTGTAGCAAATCAAATGATGGACTATGTGTCTCTGTGAACCAAACCAGGCACAGAAAACTCTCCATCTTCATTCCAGAGTTGGTGGGGGGTGGGGGGGGTGTTTGCTGTGGTGTCTCCTCATTTGACAACTCAACCTCTTCCACAGGGCCCCTGCTGACACACCGTGGGGCGCTGTTTCCCTTAAGGACCCAGCCCCCAGGGGAGAGAGGCCAAGGGAGGATGGGGTAGGAAGCTGAGGTGATGCCAGCAGCCAGGTGAAAACAGAGAAAGCAGCCTGATATCTGTGTAGTTTCAAATACCAGAATAAAAGGATCCAGTTTTGTAGCTTTCGTCTGAAGTTAGTGGATAATGAGATGCAGGATCAGCCTTATGAGTGATGCAATTTAAAGCCCCTGGGAAGGCTCTGTTTTCCCCTCCCCAATTATCCTGCCACCGAAATGCCTTAAGTTCCACCATTAGAGCACATGGTGTTAAGTACAGCCTTCTGCAGATCACATCTTTAAAATACAACAGCACCACTGGGATACTTTATCAAACAAGGATAGAGCCAGAAAGCTAGTGCTGGGGGGCAGTGAGATGTTGGGGGAGAGGGGCACTGAAGATCAATTGCTAGCTCCTCAGTTTCAACAGCAGATCCTTGTGAGGAAACTAAATTCAGCAGAGGAAGTACGAATTCAGGGACTCCCCTAGAAACCAGATGCCTGCAATTATGGGTGTATTCCTTGTCTTGGGAAGGGGTGGGCTCTCAGTGGTGAGAGTAGTGATCAGGCTGAAAAATCACAGACACTGTAGTAAAACTGAACTCAGGGAAGTGAAGATTCCCACACAGTATATATGCAGCTGGGGCAGTTACTGGAGAGGCCAGTGTGGCGCTGCCGGCAGTAGTCGGGGGCGGGGGTTGTCCTCGGCATGCCTAGAGTATATAAAATATAAAATATTTTGAGGAAAAAGAATCTACTGCATTCCCATGATTATTGGTAGTCTAATCTGTAAAGCATGATTTGGAAATGTTAAAACCTAGCAGATAGGGAAATACACAACCAGGGGTCAAGTCCAGCTGTGTGACCTTGAGCAGGTGACTTGACCTTCTGAAATTACATTTCCTCATCAAATCCAGCATAAAGCATCTGGCATATAGCAATCTTCTGTAAATGGAAACTGTTATAGTTGCGAGTATTGGGGGGAGCTGCAGGACTAACTAATTTGAAAGTTAGTTGTGTAATAAATGACCACCATGGTCAGAACAAACAGGAGCTCAGACTCCAGCAAGTCCATGCTTCTTACTTGGATGAGTCGAGACTCTACAATTTAATTTTATCTTTTGAGTTCTGGTAGCAAAAGAAGCAGAAAGTTCTGTTCCCTTCCATTTAGCCTGGAAACCTTAGGACTGGGGCAACATTAGCCTAACCCACAGACGAGATGGGTGGCCTTGATGCTATGATTCAAGGAAAATCACAAATTACCTTCACTCAGATTTATGTCCTGACTTCTGCCACATCCTATCATCATGCTGTTTCGCTCCTCCTGGGCAATGGTTTCTGGGGACCTTCATCAAAAAAGTTGCCTAGGAGAATGCGTGCCCATACATTGGTGTAAGTTCACTACTCTGGAAATCTGGCTCTTAACCAGTGGAGAAAAGTAAGCTGGAACTCAGGACTAATAGTCTGAGTAATATGGGGGCTATTAAAGGGATGGAACACAGGCCTCTTCTGTCCTGGAAGCAACAGTGCAATGTCTAGGCAGCAGAAAGGCCCAGGGACATAAAAAGAGGGAAAGATACCTAATGGAGATGGGACCCAGAAAGAATGCCAGGCATGCCCCACTGTGACTTAAGGGACTAAGATGTGGATTCAATTCTAACTTGATATTGACTCTATCTGGCTCTTACACCCTCCAGCCTGGCCTTATTTCTCCCCAGGGTATAATTGTGTTCTTGGGCATAGAGGTGGTCAGATCCTAAGGTCCAGGCAATCTGAGCAGCCGCACCTAGGGCCTCAGAGAATGAGCCAGGTAGCTCTGTCTTTGTGAAGACTTCACCAAGGTTAGGGTCAAGGAAATAAGTAACAAAGAAGGTATCTGCAGATCACTGAGACCCCAGGGACTCATTAATTGGTCTTCAATGTAGTCTCTGAAAAGATATGTTTATATTTTACAATGCAAAGAAATTAATGTTTTATTATTTGGGAAGGTTGAGACAGGGTCTTACTCTGTAGCCCAGGATGGCCTTGAACTTTTGGCAGTTCTCCTGCCTTAGCCTCCTGAGTGCTGGGATTATAGATATGAGCTTTCATGTCCTGTAAAAATAAACATTTTAAAAAATACAATCAAGGGGCTGGAGAGATGGCTCAGTGGTTAAGAACACTGGTTGTTCTTGCAGAAGACCTGGGTTCAAATCCCAGCACCCACATGGCAGCTAATAACTGTCCGTAACTCCAGTTCCAGGGGATCCAGTGGCCTCTTCTGTCCTCCGTGGGCATTGCATGACATGGGTGCACATTCCTACATGCAAGCAATGCACTCATACACATAAAAATAAAAATAATAAATAAAATATTTAAACAAAAATACAATCAGCTAAGGATATAGCTTGGTGGTAGAGCACATGCCCAGCACGTGCAAGGTTCTGGGTTTCATTCTGAGCATTGGGGAAAAAAAGATAACCACTTTTGTGATTACTCAGAAAAAATATGGATGTGTATGTTCCCAGCAAGGCACTCACTCACTTTCTTCCCTCCCTTTCTCCCACCCTCCCGCATTCTCTCCTGTACTCTTCCCTGCATTCCCACCATCAGAAAAGGCTAGTGAGATATGTGGAATGTGGGATCTGGCAGGTTTTCATTTCTAGGATGGCCACCACCCTGTGCAGCACAAGTCTCTAAAAGAACAGACGAGGAGCACCCGTCATCCCAAATACTGTTGCACATTAGGGAAACAATATAAATACAACAGAAAAGTGGATGTGTCTGGGCCACAGTTCCTCCCCTCCCCAGGCAGAATTGTGGGGAAACCCTAGGAATGGGAAAAGAGAATTAGGGGCAGGGGAGAATGTGTTAAGCAGGTTTAAAACACAAGAGGGGGTCTGTAATGCTCTGAGAGGGTGACTTTGTGGATGGGAAGAGGAGGAGCTCAAGGGTGGTAATTAGCTTATTATTGGTTCCCCTGGGTGTTGTGAGAATTCCTTAGGAGACACTTGTAAAAAAGCAGAGGGAAAACAGTAAATACACATCTAATGATATGCTAAATAAATTATTATTGTTATTATTATGACTATTATTATAGCAATTGCAACTTGCTCCTGGCGTCCAAGTTTCCACTAGAGATGAGAATTGGTCCCCATACAGCTAGGCTTCTACTGCTGCCAATATACCCCCAGGCACTCCTCCACCTCAGGAATCAGTTGAATAATTGGACCATATAGACTAGCCTTCAGTTAACAGCCCTGGTTTTCTTCAGGAGAGCTGATCAGGAGCCCCCTGCAAAAAGCTAGCAAGGTCTTGCCAGGTAGGCACCTGCTCTAGGGTAGAGAGGAAAGGGGCTGTGCCAGGAATGCTGGGGTTACACCTAGGGATGGGCCTGCAGACCCAGACAAGTGTGGGAGGGGAGAAGTTGCAGAAGAGAAGGAAATTTTAAACTAGGAAGAGTTCTCAACCTAGAGATCCCGGCTTCTAGGACCCCATAGAAACCCAGCATGTGCATTTTGCTGGTGGGAATGACAAATTATTTTTGTCAGCTTCTCAAAGGGATCTGGAAGCCAGAAATAGCTAAGAGCCACTGCAGTCCAGGTAAAGAGACCCAGGACTCCCCATACCCAGTAAAAGTAGTTGGTATTTCTCGGTATCTGGGCTTTTGGCTGGGAGAGGAGTCCTTTTCTGAACCTCAGGGATTTGATGTTTACAGTGTCCCATCCACCCCCATCCTGGCCTGAGCCCAGACACCACCCCCTTAGACAAACACATGCAAATACAGCACCCCTCATCTCCCCTTAGTTCTCCCTCCCTTTTCCTGCAGGGAAAGCAAACCTTCCCTGAGGGTTCTAGGAACTGAAGGGGAGATAGAGATTCAGGCTGGGGCCCTAGAGAATGGGATTCCAGGGCTAAGGAGTCCTTCCTGACCACAGCCCTGCACTGAGACAGGGTAGGTGCCTCTCTGGAGCCTTAAGAAGAAAAGGAAAGTCCCAGGAAGCCCACCCCACTCTGAGCTTTGGTGGGAAAGGGCAAGACTGACCCTTCCCTGAAGACAAGGTCCCTCACTAGACAGGGGAACACCAAATCCCCCCATGGCTTCCTATTCACTGGTAGTGGCTCTCACACAGTACTTTTACAAGACTAAAGAGGAGGAGGATGACAGTAAAAATGAAAGAAAGAAAGAAAGAAAGAAAGAAAGAAAGAAAGAAAGAAAGAAAGAAAGAAAGAAAGAAAGAAAGAAAAAATCCAATTAAAGGACATTGTTATGTCAAAAAAATGTGATTTTTTTTTTTGATTTTTAAAAATGTTTTAATTTTTTTATTTTTGAGACAGGGCCTCCCTGTAGCCCCCAGCTGGCCTGGAACTCACTATGTAGACCAGGCTGGCCTCAAACTCACAGAGGCCAGCCTGCCTCTGCCTCCCAAGTGCTGGGATTAAAGGCATGTGCCACCACCATGCCTGGCAAATGTGAGCTTCTAAAGTGAAAATAATTTTATCTTATAACTATTAAATTAAAACTTTTTTAACATTAAGCTTGATCTATTCATATCTTTGAAGTAGGACTGAGATAGAAGGCCTTTCCTTCAGCTAGCCTCTCTCACGCTGATTTATTTTGCTTTATTTGTGTATTTCTTAATGGCTCAGTGATAGCTCCCCATTGGGCCTCTCAGGACAGGCAGTTCCATCTAAGCTTCCTAGTCTTGGATTTGGTTTTTGTACATTTGGGAATCTGGGAAGCCAGGAGACTGGAGATAGGGATAGAGGAGCACCAGAGAAACAGAGAGTGCCTTGGACACCCAATTTTCTGGCTCTGGGTGCCTCACCCCACATCCCTGCCTTGGGCTTCTCTTCCACTTGCTACTCACTGCCAGTCAGAGCCAGCAATGCTGCCTGAACCGTGTTATTACCAGCCTAGCTAAGCTGCCTCCAGCCCTGGTGCTGCTGTGCCAGCATGACCATAGTAGGGTGCTGAGCAATAGTCAGCTTTTGGGTGGATTGCATTCTGTGTACCTTAACCAGCATGAATTGGGCAAGAACTATGTGCCAGCAGCAAAGGGTGTCCAGAGTGTTTAACTCCAGCCCAGGGGTCTCCACTCCCCTCCCAGCATAATGGAAATTTTTGAGGCAGGGCTGGCTGCCCAGCCTGAGTTCAGGAAGGCTCCTTCACACAAAGCCTTCCAGAAGATGGCTGTGACTCCCAGGTTTTTTTAAAAAAAAATGAATCCGGGTGTGTGTATCTTTACCCTTTGGGTTAGCTGATGGCAGAGAATTGTGGCCTTGACTCAGTGGTGCCTAGAAGGGGGCTAGCAGGACAGCCCTGTCCATAGGAGTAGGAGAAGTAAGGTCTAGGGGCTTAGATCTATGTCCCTTACTTCAAATCAGATTCTCCCAACACAGGGCTATTAGGGAGCTGGAGGTCCCTCTGTTTCCAGAGAAGGAACCCCAATGCCGAGAATGACAGAGGATTGACCAAGCAGAATAGGCTGCCGAGGCCCAGGCTGGGGAACCGGGGTGCTTGGAGGGCTTCTCCCAGCACCTTCAGTGCAGGTCCAACACTGGGAAGTTCATCCCGCCAGTCCCAACCAGAGCCAGGGAGGCCCAAGAAAGGAGCCGGGACTCTGCTGTTCTCGCTTTGTTTCCGGAAAGCTGTAGGAAGGAAAGGGAAAGGGCACTTTTTATCCCTAACCAGGGCTTCCGGCACTTCCTCACTTCCCAAGACCACTCTGTGAGACCCAAAAAATTATTTAGAAGCTCTAGAGAAAGACTCTAAGAGGCCAGGCCGTGGCCAACTTTTAGTGCACACCCCCGCAGAATCTTGGGTGCTCTGGCTCCTCGGGTAGAGGGAGCCTGGGGTCAGGAGGTAGGATGCTCCCCTCCACAAACCCTAGGCCACACCTGTCAATGCCTGCCCCTTCCACTGGCTCTTGGTGGGTATTTACTACTTCCCTCTCTGTCAGTTGAACCAAGCCCCAGTCACCTTCCATGTCCTCCCCTCCAGAGCACTTCTAGGCTGTTGACCCTCTTGTAACTCCCATGTTCCCTCAGGAAAGAACTCTGCTTACTCCTTTCCTAGCTTCCCAGTCGGCCCTCGGCAGTTAACTCAGCAAGCAAGTCTCTCCAACCCCTACGCATAAATATGTCTGTTCAGAGATAGACTGGCCTAAGTCCCAATGCACACATATCACGAGATAATTACATCTTATATACATACAGATATCTCTATAGAGTTATATTCAAAAATGTCTATAATTCTAGACAAAGATAACAGCATGTACATATAGGACTATAATTACTTATGTCTATTTTTATAACTATGTGCTTATAAATAGATATGCCTATATATAGTGATAATAATACAGAAATATCTCCATAATCATATACAGCTCTAAGTGAATGCTCTAACCACTTTATATCACAATCAATAAGTATATATCTCTTGATACATAATTCTAACGATATACATTTATCTATATAGCTGCTCAGAGATATAAATCTGTCAGGATATCAAATGTCCATAAAGCTAGATGGCTATAAGAGAGTCGTATATTTTCCTGTATATAAATCTGCTTCTATAACTGTTGTATATGCACAAATACAATGGAAATAATTATATTTTCCTCAAGCATAAATCTGTAAATACAACCACAGCACATTTAGGTATGGTTAGAGATAGAGCAATATTTTGTAGACATCCGTCTGTCAATAGAGCCACCAGTGCCTCCAAACAGAGAGAGTTATAGAGGGAGTTATAAATAAACTCTCCAGATGTAAATGGATCCTCAGAACTAGATGTCAACAGGGCTCCAAGTTGTTCTTTCTTCTTTGTAAGCCGTTCCTGAAGAGAGCCACACCACACAGGGCAGGGGGCTAAGGTGCTGGGGTGGTGGTATTTCCTCCCCAATGGAGGGTTAGAGGTCGCTAGACTTTGGGCAGTCCAGCAGGAGTGGGTGGGGGGCAGTGGCAGCTCCCAAGCAGCCCAGAAGCCCCTAGGTCAGTCTCTTGGGCAGGTGGAAAGGCCTAAGAGAAAAAAATGAAAAAGCAAAAGCTGGCTTGCGACACTTCTCATCTCTTGGGCCCCAAACCCCTCTCACTAGGGAAGCCCTAACTGGCCTTGGAGTGGACAGAGTGAAGAGGGCCCAGGCTGGGGTTTGAGCAACCCCGGCTCCAGCCACTGAGCGACCCGCGCCCATCTCCCCGGCAGCCAGCGACTCAAGGCCGGTCCTCTCTGGGCACCCAGCGCTCAGCTTAGCGCTCAGCGCTTCGACCTGGTTTATTTAATTTTGTTTCATCGCCATCTTCTTGGGTTGGTCAGTGCTGGGTCCTCCTCCATCCGGTGTTGCTCAACTGCGAGGAAAGCGGGGAGGAATCTCTAGTCTTTGCGTGTGACTCAGTGGATAGCGCAACTCTCTGGCTCTTTTCAGACCCAATGGGTCACCAACTGTTGAAAAATAATCCAAACCTCTGGAAAGGCTTGTGACTTAAATCTTTCAGAAGTTCGCATGCTCGTTGCTTATACTCCCCCGCCCCCCATTTACAAAGTTCGCTAATGTGTATTGTATTTCCCCTCTTTGTTTTCTTCCCCCAGCACAATTGTTTTAAAAGGAGGGATTTCGTTAGACCCGAAACTGTGGGGCGGCTTCCTCTCCCGCGAACTTCGGATCGCTACACCTCTGACTCCCATCTCCCCCCTCAAATTAATGAATTAATAAAATTATCAGAAAAATGTACCTGGAGAAAGTGATTCCTGGACGCGGTTTTCACTTCCTTTATGGAAATCGCTTGGCTCCAAACTCGGGGAAGAAAAATTGAAGGCGCCTCAGCCCTCACTACTTTTTGAAAAGGCCAGAGGAAGAGAACTTTTCCGGGGCCTGCGAGCTCCCGCCCAACTCCGCCGCTCACCCCACTCCTCGGCGGCCATAAATATTTTTCTGCTCCCCTCCAGTCGGCAAAGCTTGACTTCCTCGGCACCTCTGCGTCCCTTCCCTTCGGCTGCACGCTGCAAGGAGTCTGTGGCCAAAGCCTCTTCTATCTCTGCTGCTCTGTCTGGCCCTGCACGTTTGGCCTCCTCTTTAAAGTAGGGGCTTCCAGGGAGTTCCCAAAGCCACTAACCACACATGTGTGTGGGGGTCCCCTTTCTGCTCTCACAAAGAAAGCCAAAGAAAAAGAGCAGTGAAGAGAGGCCTCCTGGCCCTTCCTCCCCTTCTCTAGCAAGAAGACCCTGTCTGAGAAGGGGATCCCAGCCTCGGTCCCCCCTTGTCTTCTCCTTAAGAGTCTGTGATGGGGGTTCCTTCCTTCATTGGTCCCCTCCGCCTCAAATCTCCTCTGGTCCTTGATTGTTTTCCTAATAGGGAGGGATTATTAATTACTGTTTTTATTATGTTATTTATTGTTATTACGAATGTTTGAAATTTGTTCACCGGGTTCAAGGGACCAAAGCCTGGGCCAAAGGGAAGCCTGCCTGTTTCACGTGAGGGGGCTCGCGCGCGCGCACACACACACACACAAGACACACACACACACCACTAACAGTGCACTCACGGATGTGATCACAAATGTCTACTACCTTAGGGCCCCTGCCCAACAATTCAAAGGCGCAGGCTTCCTCCTACCCCAAAGCAAACAACACTGCCCACGCACACAGCTTCCAGGCAGAACACCACCCCCAGACCGAAGCCCAAACCCACACGCACCGAGCTTGCAAGGCAAGGGAAATACGTAAGAATCCCTTCTCTCCCACAATCTGGAGGGGCGAGTCAGGCCTCAGTCTCTTTCCCCCAGTCTCTCCCGCTTTCTCTTTTTTTTCTCCTTGTTTACAGCTTCAGAGAGCTCAAGGCCCATAAATCTTGAGGGGCCTACCGAGCGCAGAGCACATTTGTATGCATCGTTAGGACTCGCTAATACCTAAGCCCATTAACGAGCGTGTATGCGCGTGGTTTCCGGTGTGTATTAACTTATAGTTAAATTCTGGAGGAAAGGGCATTGTGAATTAACATATACCAAATCCATCACGAGTTTTTGTCATATCAGGTTAGTCAGCCAGGGATTTGGGGGAGCAAATTGCCTGGGTCAGGGTGTACCCACCCTCCAAACTTTGTGCAGCGAATCTGGAGTCTGGGAGAGGAGGTCGGTGGTTCAGGTCCCCAGACCAAGCGCCAGCACACCTGGGGAGGATGGAGAGTCCCATCCGGGTCCCGGGGGTCCGAGGCGGGCACCGGGATTCCGGAGGGCGAGGGAGGCGGGTCTGGCTCAGGCTGGGGCTGTGCTGGGGCCGCTCCGCCCCGGGTCGCCAAGCGTCCGGTTTCCGCTCAGAAAGAAATTCGAGAGTCGCTGAACTTTAAACCAAAAGAGAGGACGGTGGAAAGAGGGAAGAAAACGTTCGGAAGAGGAAGAGGAGGCCCCGGGGCCGAGGAAAGGAAGGGAGCCCCAGCCCTGCAGAGCCTGGAGATTTCTCTTGGGTTGTCCCGCTATTTTTCTTCCCACCCCAGCTACTCCGCCCAGTCAGGCGGCTAATCGCAGCCCTCTTAAAAATAAATAAAATAAATAGATGAGTAACAAGAAAGAAAATGCAAAGCAAAAAGAAAATCTAATTGCATGGCGTGATTCTACCAGGTGTTCCTAGTTCCAGTGACTCAGACAGTTTTGGAATCCCAAGGATCTGGATAATTGCGCCTGCATAGACAGAGATGGAGGACGCCAGTTCTAGAGGGAGGACCGGCGGAGGAACGGCCATCTCTTGGGGTCCTGTAGAAAATGCCAAAGACAAAACAAGCTAAATTATTGTGTCCGCGTGGATCTATTTGCCTATTTAAATGCTGCAGAGCCGGCGGGGGAGAGGGATGCGCGGCCCAGGCGCAGCGGGCTGGAGGGGGCGGGTGGGGGGCGCTGAGCCGGAGCAGTGGTGGGGCCTGCAGCGGCGCGGGCTAGCGGGCCGGGCCGGACCGGGCCCGGTTGGGGAGGCGAGCGGACCGGGCCCTCCCCCGGCGCTGTGAACTTTAGCTGGGCCGCCGCCTGTCAGCCCCAGAAAGCGTTAAAGGTGCAGCAGCCCGCGCCAGCCTCCGCAGCCGCCTTTGTACGCGTGATTTATGACTTCAATCTTGGTTCACCGAGAGTTCACACGGCTTTCGCTGCTGTTGAAGGTTAAAAGATGGTCTTCGCTTGACAAGTGGGACTATTGAAAATTCCTTCTTCTTCGTTTTTTTTTTTTTTTTTTTTTTTTTTAAAGAAGCGAAGAGCTGAGGATCAGGAGAGGAAAAAAAATTTGGCGGGGGGGGGGACAGAGGCTGCAGGTGGGGCGAAATGCCAAGTGATAGGTCAGGAAGGTTTCGATTTCTTTTTAAAGTCAAGATTTGAGTGTGCGTTGGTGAGGTGGATGGAGGGTGTAGTGAATAGGAGGAGCCAGGAAAAAGTTTAAAGATCTCTCTTAAGAGACCAAAGGAGTGGTATCTGGGGCCGAGGTTACTTCGTGTTTCCACAGTAAATTATTGAATAGCTTGGGTTACCGTCCCTATGCAGCAGTCTCTTGAAAGAAAAGCCCCACAGGGAAAGAGAAGGCTAATAGGGGCTGCATGTTGCCCCAAGGTGGATGCCTGCCAGGGTGCTTGGCTGACCATCTTTCCTGGGAAGCTAGGTGTCAAATGTCCTCTTTACCCACAGATGTGGGCAAAGGTGTTTCTGGGTCCCTTGTTCCAATTGCCTGTAGGCTCAGTCTGATATGTGTATTTAATATACATGCAAGAGAACCAAGGCTTCACCAGGGAGCCCCAGGGGAAGGCAAGAGCATTAGGAGTTCAGGACCAGCCCAGGCTACATGAGACCCAGACCCAAAAAATAAAGATAATTTTAATCTCCTGGCATGGGAATTTGAGATTATAGTGTATATTTAAAACTTTCTGGGGGATTGGAACTGGAAATCAACATAAACACACACACACACACACACACACACACGCAGACAAACAAACAACAACAAAAAACCCCCCAAAAAACCAGACTGCTGTCTTGTATGTCCCAGGTTGGCCTCGAACTCTTAATGCAGCCAAGGATGACTTTGAACTTCCAAACCTCCTACCTGCTAGGTTTACAGGTGTGTGCTACCACACTCAGCTTATATGGTACTAGGACCAACTTCAGGGTTTCATGTATGCTAGGCAAGCACTCTTATCAACTGAGCTATATCCCCAGCCCTGGAAATCCTTTCTAATCCCAGACCCTCTTGGTCCATGATCGAGTCCTGCTTCCTTTGAGTGCTTTCAGTGGAGCCACAGTAGCCACAGTGGCCTCGATCTCCAGATGACCAGAAGACCCCTTTGGACTACTGCATTTGGGATTTGGATGCACAATAATTCCTCCTCCTTTTCAGATTCTTGGAGAGAGAAAATCCTCTGGATCTGTGAGGGCCTCCTGGCTCTTTGACTTTTTTTTTTACATTTTTATTTATCTTGTGCATATGCATGTGGAGGTCAGAGGATAGATTTGGTTCTCTCCTTCTACCATGTGGGTTCTGAAGCTTGAACTCAGGTTGTTGAGATTAGAGGAAAGTACTCTTTTCTGCTGAGCCATCCCACTGGCCCCCACTTTGAGGTTCTTTAAGATATTTCAAAAAATGTTTTATTATTTTTATTTTTTGTGTGTATGAGTGTATTACCTGCATGTATGTAAGTTCACCTGTGTCATGCAATGCCCATGGAGGACAAAAGAAAGCATTGAATTCTTGCGGAACTAGAGTTACACATGGTTGTTAGCTGCCATGTGGGTGCTAGGAATTGAACTCAGGTCCTCTTCAAGAGCAGCCAGTGCCCTTAACCGCTGAGCCATGTCCCCAACCCTCTTTAATATATTTTTAATGCTGAGTGTGATGGCACAACCTTTAGTCCTAGCACTTGAGAGATAGAGGTAGAAGCTGGAGGGCTTATTCAAGACCAGCCTGGGTAACCAAGTGAGACCTGTAGAGAAAGGTGGGGGAGGCAGGGGTGAGGGAGGGGGAAGGGAGGAGGAGGGGAGGGAGAGGAAGGGAATTGAAATCCATTGGTATGGGGATTTGGGAGGCAGCAGTGGAGAGCAGAGTTTGGTGCTGCATGTCTCACTATTCCCTACATAAGCCCCACCTCCACCTGTGCTGCTACTTGGGGGAGAATCCAGGCCTCATGCATTCTAGGCAAACACTGTATCACCCAGCCACACCCCATAACCCTGTAGATATCTTCACAGGAGACTAGAAACAGCCCCTTAAATGCAGATGCAGGGAGCCAAGGCCTCCATATCAGAAGGGACCTACACAGTATCTCTTCCTGCACTGAGATGAGAGCCTTCCACCTTAAGAAGAGGGCTTCTCACTGGCAAGCCCCAAGAGAAGGGAGAGGGAGACAGAGATGAGCCAGGAGAATGGCCACATCTCTCTGGGCACTGGCTTCTCCTGTAGGGACCCCATATATGCAGAGCAAAGCAAGGGCCATAGAGCAGGCAATGAGATACTGGAAATCTAGAGTGTGGACTCTGGGGTCACTTGGAGGAATGGGCCTTTGGCCTCAGAAAAGCTGCATGCATGGTATTGTGTATAGAAGCTTGGAGGTGGGTAGCCAGTAGGAGGAAGGGCCAAGAAAACTCATGAATCTCTACCAGGTTCTGGTTGGGAAGCATAGGATGAACTTAATCGCTTCTAGAAGTAATGGCCACTCTGAAGACCCCTTCTTACCACCTCTGACTGTTCTAACCTAGGACATAATTTCAGTGGGCTATGCCTATCTACAAATCTGAAGTAATTATGAATTATTAATTCATAATTAAGAGTGTTGATTGTGACCAGAGCTCTCTAGTGGACCTCTTTATTTCCTTCTCTTATGTAAGACAGAAGGCAGTCTCTGTTAGCCCTTGCCCTCTGTAACAAGCAAGCTGAAGCCTAGCTACTCTTGAAGGCAGCTCTTGAATTTGGTCATTTGTGGAATGGCTGCCCCATTACTAAGCCAAGTTATGTCTCAGCCCATCGAGTGTTTATGCTTGGTACATCCTCTAACTTCAGATTTCAGCAAAAGCAGGGATTGGCAGAGTGAATCCAACAGAATCAAGTTGGTCAAGTTCTGTGGGGGTCCAGAATGAAGGCTGGCTGGCAGATCTCTAGGGGCCAAGCAGTCTGGAACAGAGTGGCCATTGTGCCCCCTCCCCCTGGAGATTCTGGTCTCCTCAGCCCTCTAGAACCTCTGAATACACACCTAGGCCTTTTTCTGACCTCCCTTTCCCACTGTCTCCCCCTGATCGTGCCACTTAAGGGTAGAGGTGGGAAGAACATCTACCAGCTTCACAATTGAGAAAAGCTAGAGAGGAAGAAATTGTCCTCTTCCATGAGATAATTTTCATCTAAGTTCCTGCCTTCAGCTCACCTCTACCAGCATGAAAGTTTCATTCATCTTTTTCCCTTTTCTCTCTGGAACTGTAGGCAGGGAGGAAAGGCAGCTCCCAATAACCACACCCAGAGAAAGAGACAGAAACAGGAAATGAGCAGGTGGCTTAAACTTGTTCTCCCATTCTTTAAACCCGGATGGGCACCCTGAGCTCAGGACCAGGAGAAACCCTCCCTGAGGGTTCCCCAATTCTTTGTTCTCTGCCACACACAGGAGCCTTTCCTACATGCCTGAGACCAGGACTGCTTCAAAACCTTTGCTCTAAGAGCAGGATGCTTTCCAAAGGGCACTTGGAGAAACCCCATACATCTCTCAGGGACTCTGGTCAGTGAGAAGCTAGTGGCCTAGCCAGTACAGCCCACTTTTTCCCATCAGTGGGATGACCGATAGAGCTACCCCAGCCTCTATCCCAAAACTCACATGCTCTTCCCCTGAGCTACCCCAGTATCCCTTGGTACACACACACACACACACACACACACACACACACACACACCCACACACACACACACACACACACACACACACACACACACCTCTGCTCTAAGCCAAGAGACAGGTAGGAAACCCATTCAGAGGGGCCTTAGAGCTTGCTAGTATATTTTAATGTACTGTTTGATGGGAAATAAAAAGACCTGGGAGAAAAAGGAAAGGCATATCTGTGCCCAGCATCCTCTGCATCGCCAGTCTTCCGGACATTGGCTTTCCCGATGAAACAGTGCACCGTTGTTCCTGGACAACCATTCCCCACCATCTCTGTCCGAAGGGGTTGAGTTTCACCCTCCATTCACCCCCATTAATCACCCCAGCGGCAAAACATCACCCAGCCCCCTCTAGCCCTTTCTCTTCTTCTTGCCCTTAGTATTCATGGCGGGCATTCCTCACCGCTGCCTGCCTCACAAAGACTCCTCCTCCGACACAAGGTCCCTCCCCCTCTCCGTCTACCCAGTCCACTGTGGACATTGCTCACTGCTTAGGGCTTCTGGCTACCAGGTCTTGAACCCCTTTGGCCCAACTTTCTTCACAGCCATTACTGTGTTACCACGAGCACTCCCGTTCATCACGTCCTCCTTCTGGTTCCACATCCCACACACCCTCCTCTTTCGTCTTCCCACTCCTCAGCATTCCTTTACTCCACCCCCTTTGCAGCCCCCCAGTCCAATCCTTTCTGCACTTCTCCCTGCTTTCCCTCTCCCACGTCTTTTTTGGGGTCTTTCGGATAGTGCCTTTGAAGCCCTTTCCTCTCAGCCTTGGGAACTTAAGAGGCAGGGTGACAAGGTGGTTAAAGCCTGGGTTGTGGATTCAAATCCCAGATCTGACACTTACTAATTACACACCCATAGGCAAATTAGTTAATGTTTCTGAGCCATCCCTAAAGTGGATATACCCATTGGCCTTACAGAGTTGTTCAGATCAGATTAAATTTTATTTGCATAGATCCAGGCATTCAGCAGGGGCTTGATAAATGGTGGTTATTAATATCAGAAGGTTCTTGGGAAAAGAGAGAGGGTGGCTCTTCAGATTCCAATAAAAGTTAAGGAATTGCCTTCTGTAGGACCTGAGAGCGTGGGATAAAATGACACCATCTCACAGATAAGTAGGGCTTATTTAACAGGAAGCCATATTCTTCATTTAGCCCCAGAGGGTCTCAACTTTGGCTGCACATTGGAATTCCTGGGGGAAGTTTTTAAAAGAACAAAACCCTGGTGCCTAGGCCCCACCTTCCACAAGTCTAATTTGGTTAGCCTAGAGTAGGGTCTATGCATCTGGGCAAAAATTTTAAAAACCACTCCCCAGAAGCTACTGATGTTTAGCCAGAAGCTGAGATGTGTCCTAGGAAGGGATTCAAGAAGAGGGGAGCCTCCACTCCTGCCAGAGATGAGAGAGGAAGGATATTCCACAAGTAATGTCCTCCCAGCATTGGACAGTCCCTCTGGCCACCATGCTTCCTTGGGCTGTGTCAATAAGATTAGCTTCTCTTGAGATCCCAGAATTTCTGGTCTTCTTATTCTTTTCATTTCCTACAGCTATTAGGATTTAACAGGGTCATCCCAAGAGGAGACAGAGGAAAGGGCAAACTGACTTCTTGGTGGCCCCTCACTCATCAGAAAAGCAAAGGATCCCCAGATCACCAGTGGCAGAGGCAGAGGGGAAATTTGCAGTTGTGTAGTAAATGGAGTTTCTACCTGGTTGCTACAATAATAGGCCCCACAATTAGGATACAAGTTTCCTGGATCTTTTCCTGTATTTCTAAAAAGATAAATCACTCCCTGGAACAGAATCTGCATATTGTAATTAACTGATAAATATTTCATGCCTGGCTCAAACTTTCTCCTGTTCTATTTAATGGCCACAAACTTGAACACCGAGAAACCAGGGAGGGGGTCTTGTAGAAAACCAGGGAGGGGGTTGTGGAGGAGCCTGGTATTGCCTTTGTTGGAGGAAACACTGTCTTAGTTATGTCTTTCTTTACTTTCCTTCTGTTCTTAGGAAAACATTGTTCACCTGGAGAAAATGAGGTCACAGGTGGTAGATGGTATGATTTGGGCTTTTTGGCCTCAGGCCTGACCTCGCCTGCCCAGAGAGGCCCAGTTCCTGGTGACCCTGGGGGCACTGGGTGCAGCAGGCTTTGGAATTCAAGAATCCATGTTTGAAAAGAAGCTCTGTTCTGCCACTCATTAACAGGATGACTTTAGACAATTTTTTTCATTCACCTGAAACAGTTTCTCCATCTGTAAAACAGGTATAGCAATTTTCACTTTGTAGGACTGTTGTGTGTCCTCTCAGTACACAACACCTATCATTATTAACAATAACAGTTCAGCATTAATGACATTGCATTGCACCCTTCCTTCGCCCAGCCCATCTCTTGTTTAGGTACCTGTCTATAGATTGTTAGTGCAAGGATGGTGAATGCGTTATCCCACTTCATCAGCACAAGAAACCTATGCAGGGAGTATCTCATTCTCCTTGGTTATTATTAGTGTTTGGCAAATGAGGGAACTGGTACATGCAGAAGGTATGAGTCTTGCCCAGGGTCACACAGCCAACTGGTTAAGAACACAGCTCTGCAGTCTGTATAGTTTCAAACATAGGCTGTCTTGTTTAATTAACAGCTGTGGGATGCGTCATAAGTCACTCAACCTAAGTAGCCTTAGTTCAAGCCCCAGGCTAACCCTCCATTTCTAAAGTATGAGTGGAGCCTACTTGAAGGGGAGTGGTAAGAATTAAGAAAAATGCCTGTAGAGTGCCTACATCAGTCAGAATAAGCAACTGCCCAGTAAATAGGAACTGAGCTCACCACCACCCCCAGGACCATGCAGAGGTCACCACCATTACCCCAGGGCTACTGAGGTCATCACCAGCCCAGGGCCATGCTGAGGTCATCACCATAACCTCAGGGCCATGTTGTGGTCACCACTACCACCACCACCATCACCCCAGACCCTTGCTGGGGTCATCACCATCACCCCAGGGCTATGATGAGGGTCATCATCCCAGGACCATGCAGAGGTCATCACCACCCCAGGACCGTGCTAAGGTCACCACCAGCAAGCACCCCAGGGCTATGCTGAGGGCCATTACCCCAGGACCATGACAAAGGTCATCACTACCCTAGGACCATGCTGAGGTCACCACCAGCATGCCAGGGCTATGCTGAGGTCACCATCACTCCAGAGCTATGCTGAGGTCACCACCACCCCAGGGCCATGCTGAGGTCACCACCACTACTACCCAGGACCACAGTGTCTCTTGGGTCTTTGGCACTGAGGACAAGAGTGTAGGACTTGTCCAGAGGCCACAGAGCTCCCTGATCATTACCCACCACACACACTTCAGTACCAGGACTCGGGAAAAAGAACACTAAGCAGATTAGGACTCCATTTGGGGAATTAAATCAAAACTCAAGACTAACTCAATTTAGCTCTGACGAGAGGGAAAGGTTAAAAGGGAGCGATCAGGCGTCTGCTGAGCTTTCCGAAGTGTAATTGGTCTGGATTCTCCACTCTAGCCCCAACACAGGGTGGTGCCCAAGGGGGCTCCCCTGGGCTGGAATGAAGGCAACCTCAGCAAGTGGGTGCGGGGCTGGGAAATGGTGTTGAAATGCCTCCCTGAGGCAGATCTTCCCTCCAGCACCTTGGCCTAGATGCTGAGGACTTCAAACCTGGGTCCTGACTGGGGGCCTAGTAAGTGGGCCCTGGGAAAGTGGGGATCCTGGGGAAGACAGTCTCCTCACTGGGGAATGTCTGAGCCCAAGTTCTCCTTAGAGGCTCTTAACGCTACCGATACTGCTCTTTTTTGCTTTTTGGTGTATTTATTAGACTAAAAGCATTCTGATATGAGTTTGTGTATAGAAACATATCCTCTGTGTGGCCACTCAGCTGTCACTCAGCTTCATACACATAGCTCATATTATTCTGAGCACTGTAAACTGAAAATAAAAATCAATTCTCCTCAAGGGACAGTGGTGATTTTCCTCTGCATTTTCTCCAGTGTTCCCAGTTCTCTCCAACCAGGCTTAAGGGACCATTATTTCTCACTGTGCAAAAGGAGAGACTGAGGCTCAGGGGGATTAAAGTACTTGTTCAGAATCATATACTCAGTATGGATCCAAAGATTCCAAAGCAGAACCCACTGTTTTGGGGAGTGCCCGGAAAGACCCAGCGGTCCCACCTGGAGGCGTTCAGTTCTCCGAAGCCCAGTGCTCTGAGAGCACCTCGGAGCCAGGCGTTGAGGAGGGAGGGAGGGACTCTGGGCTGGCCAAACTGCGGGGCCTCGGGCGGGCGAAAGCGTCGCCAGCGAGTCCTCATTCTGCGATTACTGTCAGGGGACCATCCATCAGCGCCGCCCAGGACGCTCAGGCCAGACTGCCCGCCGCCCGCCCGGGTCTCTCCAGATCGCATTAGCACGGGCTGAGGGCGCAGTGCGGCACCGGCTGCCAGCTGGCTGCGCTGGGCGGGGTGGGCACTGAGGGCCATCGGGCTAGAGAGGCCACACCAAGAGCCTCTTGGCTCCTGGGCCCCAGAGGCTGAAGGAGCACAGAAGAGAGAAGATAGCAGAACACCGAAGGCTTGGGAGAGGACATCAGCAGGGGTGGAGAGAGGAAGAAACACCTGTAGCCAGTGGGAGGAGGGAGCAGAGAGGCTGGATGGAGGCCCTGGGGCTGGAGGGCCATAGTGGGGCGGGTATTTAAGGTGAGGGAGGAAAGGAGAGTAGAGACAGGCCCAGAGACACTGAAGGAACAGAGGGGAGGGCAGAGAAATGGAAAGCTCCAAGAGTGTGATGGAACACTCCTATAATCCTGGCATTTGGGAGGCTGAGGCGTGAGGATGGCCAATTGAAAGCCAGCCTGGTCCAGATTATCAGGCCTGAGAGATAATCCACAGATAGCCCCTCATTTTAGAGATGAAGAAACAGGCCCAGTGAGGGGAATTCCACATGCACAGATCCACTCCACCGGCTGGCTGCATTAACTCTTGGGCCCGGCTCATGAATTCCTTCAAGCCATGTGTTTTGAGCATCTGCTTTGGGCTGGGCCTCCGGGCTGCAGAAATGATGCAAGATCAGGTCCTCCCTCTAGAGGCTGCTGTCTTCTGAGAGGGCAGGGCCTAGCACCCAGAGGAGCTCCTGGGCCTCCCTTGTTCTGTTCCACTTATGCTCCATGGAGTATGTCTATTCCCAGGAAGAGCTCCCCTTTCCCACTAGACTCCCCAGATAGAGGCGGATATGTGAGCTTTGGCCCACCAGCCTGGCCTGAGAGCAAGACCTGGTCCCTGCTTAGCCTGTTCCCTGGGACAGGCCATCTCCCTAGGTCTGAGAGATGGAATGAAGCCAAGGACTGAGGTTAGAGAAATGTGTCTGGAACCATGATTTGTGAGTCTTAAAACAGCTGTGATAACCACCTCCAAGCCATCAGATGATTCTTCCATTGCCCAGAATCAGAGCTTATTTCCAGGTTTCCTTCCACCCAGCTTGCTAACTGAGCTTTGCTCAGCCCTATAAATGCCAGGCTATATCCCATCCCTCACTCTGAACAAGTATATCTACATGTAAGTATTTATGCCTGTTATATATCATACACCAAAGCCTAGAGTTGCCACCATCTTCCAGGAAGGACTTTTCCCCTTTAACGAGGCTCTCCATACAGCAGGTTGGGTGCTCTAGACCCTTGTCTCTGTCCATGACCTGGCTGGCACCCTACCTAATACTGCTGACTGGAACATGATGGAGTCCTCAAATCTTTCGCGACTAGATCATCTCACCCTTCATCCTCCCTCCTTCCTCCAGGAGGATACTGTATCTGAGTGGTTCCCTGTGACTTCCACAACCTCTCTCTTTAAACCCTGATGATCAGAAGTTCCTCCTTGTATCTGATTGGTCCTTCATCACCAGCTTGACTTGGGATCTTGTCGAGACCAGGGCTGAGGCAACCAATTTTTCTATAATGTCCTTCCCTACAGAGGTTCTCACCTGGTCCTCAGTAGTCAAGCAAGGAGGTGTCAGCCTGTCACCAGACCTCTGAAACCTTCTCTTTCTTCTCTGAAGCAAGCTCTTGCTACTCTAGGTGGGGATAATTGTCTAATAGAAGGGTCTTTTCTTCCAGGGACCAGCTTTGTATAATGTGAATTTCCAACCCCAGCATCTTAGCCCAAGGAGGTGGTAAGGATGGAGGCACTCAGGAAGAGAAATGGGCAGAAGTGGGACATAGCAGCACTCCCTATGCCCTGTTCCAGCTCAGTTCCCTCAGAGGCCTGACATGTACAGACTCCTACAGCCCCAGACTAAAGATTTAGCTAATAATTTCAGTGCATTCTTTCTTGAGGACTATTTGTGCTACCCCTAATGCTCCATCCAGAGCAGGGTATCAGCTTTGTCCCAGAGCATTCTTAGAAGTGGAAAGGTCACTAGACCATGAAGTCGTTCTTCCAGAATCATGCCACATGACAGGGTTGGACCACCTGGCCCAGAAGAGCATCCAAGGTGGGAGGCCTTGGCAATGACTCTGTGTCTCTTGACTCACTTCAAATACAAAGTCCTGTGTACTCCCCAGTGCCAAGCTTGGCACCTGGCACAGAATGTATGCTCATGCAAGTAGATGAATGAAGAGCTCTGGGAGGCAGATCAGCATTTTCAATAAGAGACAAGAGACAGAGACACAGAACGATTAACTAACTCAAGGTCACATGTCTTGTCTGAGGCCAGGCCAAGTTTCTGTGGAGAGCTAATTTGGTGGTGGAAGATGTTGGAAAGTGGGGTGGTATGGACAGTGGGGAGAAGTTATCAGACACTGGCTAGGGGTACAGGACAGTTCCTAAACAGATGTCTTGTTGGGAAAGTTGGATTAAGACTATGAGCCTTTAAAAGAAAAAATCCATGGGAGGTTAATCTGTAGCAGATACATAGTTATGGCATGGGCAGGTTAATGGCCACTGAAGATCAGACACACTGATGTCACCTAAAATTCAAGTATCCAATCCCCAGACCCTTTTCAGCTTTAAATGCTGTGTGACACCCAGCCATCCATGTCCTGTCTGGGCCTCTGGAGAGTGGAGGTACCAAATAAGAAGGAGGGCACACACTGGCAAAAAGGGTTGAGCCATTGTCCTCAGGGGAACAATTAGAGGCGTTAAGTTTCTGCTTCCCTAGATTTATTCTTTGTTGTTATTCTTATTGATTTTGTCTAGTTTTACTGATTTTTTTGACTATACAAACATGTTTCAAAACTCAAAGACATCAAAAGTTATACAATGTCCAGTAAGTAGCCTTCCCAGTTCAGGATTCTAGGCTACCTGGTCCCCTCTCCATTAGAACCACTATGGCACTGCCTCAGAGCTTGGTACTCAGAAAAGCACGGGACAATGTATTTGAAGTTAGTCTAGAGACAGAATCATTGCCGAGACCCCCTGCCTTGAATGCTCTTTTGTCCTGTCATGTGATGGTCCTACTAAGATGTTTTCTGCTTGCCTTGGATTGAATCCTGTAGTCACGGCAAACTTGCCCTGGGCCCGATATTTGGGGAAAGGAGGTAAGAGGGCAGACTCACAGACCCCCATGCTACCTGGCTAATGTAACACTCAGCCTTGTCCTGCTGTTGAGAGCCAGGGTTCAGGCCTCCCTTCACTCCTGTCACATTGCTAACAGGAGGCATTCAATTCCAGTTCTTGGACTTCAGGTGCAGCCTGTGGCTTTTTATTTCACCACTGGGGAGAGGGACACCTTGAGACGGTGGCCTCCAGGGACTCAATGTCCTCTTCCCTCTCACATGCACCATCTGTCAGGCCTTCTGATTCCCCCTGGATCTTTTTAATCCTTTCCTGACTTGGAGGAGCTGTGCTCTCTTTCCTCCTCTGGCCTGTAGACTGCTGATCCCATCTACTCCCGTTTCAAATCTTCATTCCAGCATATCCTGCTGGTATTATCTTTTTATTTATTATTTGTCTTTTTGAGACAGGGTCTCCCTGTAGCCCCAGCTGTCCTGGAACTCGCTATGTAGACCAGGCTGACCTTGGACTCATAGAGATCTACCTGCCTCTGCCTCCCTGGTGCTGAGAGTAAAGGCTTGCACCACCATACCTGGCTTTTAAAATTTTTTTAAAAGATCCCTACGTTGGCCTTGAACTCATAGAGGACAACCTGGAACTTCTGATTCTCCTACCTCCAGCTCCAGAATGTTGAGATTACAGCCATACACCATCCTGCAGTTTATTCAATGCTGGGGATTGAATGCAGAGTCTTGTGCATGCTAAGCAAACACACTACCAACTGAGCTACATCCCCAGGTCCCCTTTGGTGTTACTATCCCACAGTTACTATAGTTAGGAAGAGGGTGAAATTTCATCCTGAAGACAAGTTCCCCACACTGAGGAAGAATCTAACCTGTCCCTTGTGAAGTTTTCCCATTTCTGGTAAAGCTCTAGCCCAGCTGTCCTCCTTGTGTACATCATACTGTCGACCAAATATTCACACCTGGCCTGAAAGGAGAGATAGCCACAAAGCTAACCCAAACTGATGATGGCCCCCTCTACCTTCTGCCCTAACCCCTTGCTCCAGCAACCTTACCCCTTGCATTTACTTCTTAAACAATTACTGAGCACGAGTCTAGATTCTTAGAATACATCAATGACAGGAAGACTCGTCTGTGTAATGTTTACATTCTAGCTGGTAGAGACAGATAATGGAAAGACACTAAGTAAATTCTATTGCACAGAGCTGGCAAGATGGCTCGGTGGGTAAAGGTGTTTACTGCCAAGACTGATGACCAGAGTTTGATCCCCAGGACCAAGAACCAACTCTTGAAAGTTGTCATCTGACCTCTGCATACTATCCATGACACATCTCCCCCTATAAACACAAATAACTAAATAAATGTATCAACATTTTAAATCCTATTACATGTTAGAGAAAATAAATAAGTCCAAGAAAGAGGGATTGGGACTGGGGACCATGATGGCTTTTCAAAGTTCTTAAAGTATTCTTATTGTATATAGTAGTCATACAAAGACTAAGAAAGGTGAATGAGCCCTTTGGACTGCTTGACAAGAGTATTCCTAGTAGAAATAAAAGCCAGTGTAAAGGTTCCGCGGCAGGAGAACCCTGGCAAGCTTTCAGAACCCAGATTCCAATGTGACTGGAAAGGGGTGAGTGGGCAGAGTGGGAGGTGGTGACCAGAAGCAAGGAGGGTGATGTTGGAATCCAAGTGGGGATAGAGGCTTGGACCAGGGCTACAGCAGTGGCTGCTGGAGTGTGTGACCATTTCTTCTCCCTTGGTTTTGAGCCTTTTGCCATTTCCAATGCATCTCTTCTAGGCCACACTCTCTTTCCTGGAAGGCTAAGAGTTCTCTGTAGGTGGGACTCAGTACCCAGCTCAGAACCACCCCAGCATCCTGGGCAGGGCCCCAGCCGGGGCCACTGCCTAGGAGCAGGAGCAGGAGTGCATTGACAGTGGAACAGGAGCAGCCTTGCAGCCAGCCCCAGCCACAGGCTCCCAGGCCAGGGGAAGCCACTGCCTCTCTAAAGAGAACGTGATGGACAGTTATGGAAGGTACTCAGCTGGGGCTCCACTCCAGTCTTAATCTGAGTCACCCTCAAGGAAATCATAACCAGCTCTTAAAAACATGTTAAGAACAAAGCTGGTGTGTGTGTTTGAGCAGAGCTTCAGACAGCTACTTAACACTAGGGGCCTCCAGGCCTTTGCTTCCGCCACTCCTCGTCTTGCCCCCTCCCACTCTCTCTATCTGGCTGGTGTTTATCAGCCAAGACATTTAACTCATGCTTGTTCCCTATAAACATTTCACTTGAAATGGCATTCACAACCCCAGAAGTGCATCTATCATGGCCTGTGAGTGTACTTGAGGAGCCTGGGCTGATGGCTTCCTAGTTCTCTCCCTGTCCCCCATCATTCCTCCTCCCCTGGCCCACATTCTCAGGTTTCTCTTGGTATAACAGGGCACTTAGTGCCATGATTATTTACAATGCTGGGATGGCTGCAGGCTCTGGGAAGCCACTGCCCACGGCCACTTTTCTCTATCAAAGCTCAATAAATACACCTGAATCCTGGCTCTATTAGCACCAGGTATCTCGGCTTCCTCTGTATTTCCTATGGGCTTTGGGGCAGCAGAGGGGTGAGGGGTGAGGACACAAGACCAGACCAGTTTAAGGGTGCCCCCAGAGTTTCAGGTGCTTATAAGGCAGATCTCAAATAAAGTTGCCCCCTCACTCTTTCTCTGTTCCTGGCCAGATACCCCAGGTCCCTATCTGGGTAAACCCTATTCTTGATAATGAGTGGCTTGCTGGGCATCTTGCAGAGAACGAGGCTCAAGCTGAGGAAGCCATCTGACCCAGATTATTGGAGTAAAGTTTGGAGGCTTGAACTGGTTCCATTCTATCCAGAGTGGAGGCAGGGGAATGGAGGGATTCGCTGCCCGAGGACTGAAAACTCTCCCAATACCATTCTCCCTGGCCTTAGCCAAGTCTTCAGTGGCCCACTCTGAAGGTTCTGTTGGCATCTGGAGCTGTGGTGGGAAGCACTGGATAGCTGCACTCTCCCGATTACATTTCTTCATCTAGTATTGCATTATGGGAAGGGCTTCTCCCAAACGCCTGGCCCTAGACACTAAGGTGACTCCTCTGCTTCTTATCTGTGACACTCATATCAGGAGGCTTATGGGTAAGGTCCACAGGAGCCCAAGCAAGACCCCAGGAGGGGGCAGTACTGAGCCCAGGGGAGGGCCAGAAGAGGAGGGAGGCTCAGTCTTTGGCGGGGGGCGGGGGTCACATAAAGTCCCTTTATAAGCCAAATAAAGAAAAAAGTTCTAAGGGAGCATATGACTCCATAAAATAAAAGGCCATAATTGGGAGCGATATCTAATTTATCTATTGAATGCCTCTACGTACTCTTTTATCACTTAGATGGACAGAATATAATTGGTGTGCTGAACGCCATCAATCTCGGGGCCTGGGCTTCCTGTGCTGGCTACACCTATTACTGTCAGATTATGACACTGTAATACCAAGATCAATGACATTTTAAATGTGCTCCAGTTATGGGCAATTGCTGACAATAAAAACAGTGACAAATTGATGAAACTTGGGCAGCGATGATCTGATGTCAAAAATAAACCGTAAATAACTGCTTTCCAAACTGGGAGGTGTCTAGGGTGCCAGTTTAGGGGAAAAAGCCCTGGGAGATGAGACCGTATTCCACCCCCAGCACCTTGGTCTCTCCCACAGGAAGCCCACCTTCTTGGGAAACCACCCTCAGGTGGGCCTGCAAGGTCCCAGCAGAAAGATGAGACAGAGAAACCTTGTCTTTGGTCAAGGCCTGGGGTCTCAGTAGACAGGATCCCAAATCACTGAGACATTGAGAAGTGTCTATGAGGCTGTCCGGGGGGAGCATGGAGGGATTCAAGGATGGTCTTGCCATGTCCTGCCTGTGCCAAGCAACAGGGCAGATTGGCTGAATTACAGAATCCCACTTGGAAGTTGATAGGACCTTGACAGTAGGTGTAGGCTCTGTCCTTCACACTGCTCAGAAGAGGAACCTGGATCCCAGGTCCCCAACCTCAACCTGTCCTAGGCTTAATTTCTTCAGTCAATTCCTCCCCACTGTTGAAGGCAACTCCAACTCTCTGGACGGCTGAGATAATTTGGGGTATATCAAGGTGAACTGGACTGCCTCTAGCTTTTTTTTTTTTTTTTTTTTTTTTTTTTTTTTTTTTTTTTTGGTCTTTTTGAGACAGGGTCTTCCTGTAGCCCCCAGCTGGCCTGGAACTCGCTCTGTAGACCTGGCTGGCCTTGAACTCACAGAGATCCGCCTGCCTCTGCCTCCCGAGTGCTGGGATTAAAGGCCTGCACCACCACGCCCGGCGCTAGCTTTTTATTTTTAAGAAATTTCTTTCATTGATAGCATAGATCTCACACACTGTTCTCATTTTGTTTATTTTAAAACATTTGGTGGGGGGAGGGGCTTGTGCATACCATTGCCTGCTTGTGGAGGTCAGAGGACAATGTAAGAAACTCAGTTCTCTCCTTTCACCATGTGGGAAATTGAACCCAGATTGTCAGGCTGAGCCACCTTGATAACCTACTTCTCTGATTTTACTAATCAAGATTTTCTATTATGGGCGCTATGGCTCATGCTAGTGTCATAACGATCACAATGGGCAAGGATTTTTTGTGCTTGCAAACTCTGTTCTCGGTGTCTCACATTTATTAGTTTTAATTCCTACAGCAGCCCTGTAAGATGGGGATTGTTTTTCATTTGGAAGTGAGGACAGAGGCTCGGGCCACAGCGACTTACCTGAGATACACAGCTGTCGGCAGAGAGCAAGAAAGGAAGCTAGGCCGCCAGCTCAACCCTCTTCTCAACTGTCCCCGCCACCTGTCTTAGAGGAGACCAAGGAACTCATTTGAGAATCTACGGCTAGCCATGTATTAACCCAGCTTTCCTGTTCTCTTTCTATTTCACCCATGCTCTTTCTAGAAGTGGCAACAGTGTCCTTTCCTCAGGCCTTGGAGAGGGGGCTGTGCTTCCCTCAGCCAGATGTTCCAGCTGTGGACTCCAAGAGGCAGCTGGAGGCCCTGTCTGTTGGGAACCTCATTTGGGAGAGAGTCTGAGTCCTCTCCTTTTGCAGCTGTGTGACCTCAGGCTAGCTACGAGCCTCTGTGTATTTCAGGTGGTTGTAAGAGTTTGAACAACATAACACAAATAAAAGCATCTGGCATGGAGCCTGGCACATTGTACAGCCTTACTAAATGGGAGTCAGCAGAAGTACAGCCTGGCACAGTGCTAGGGAAGTCCAACAATTAAAAAAAATCAAATCAAGGGGGCTGAAGAGATGGCTCAGTGGTTAAGAGCAGAGGACCTGGGTTCAGTTCCCACATGGTCGCTAACAACCGTACATAACTCCATTCCAGGGGATCTGACGCCCTCTTCTGACCTCTAAGGGTAAACACAGGTGCATTTACATACATTCAAGCAAAACACTAATACACATAAAACAAAAATTTTTTAACAGGATCTCCCTGTAGCCCCAGCTGGCCTAGAACTCCCTATGTAGACCAGGCTGGCCTTAAACTGACAGAGATCCACCTGCCTCTGCCTCCCAAGTACTGAAATTAAAGGCTTGCTCCACCATACCCAGAAAATAAATTTTAAAAATCAATAAAAAAGCCAGGCATAGTGGCTCAATTGAAATTTCAAAACTTGAAAGACTGAAGCAAGAGGGTTAGGAGTTCAAGGCCAGCTTGGGCTACAGAGTGAGACCCTGTCTCAAAAGACGAAACACAAAACAACATTAAAGAGAGAGAGAGAGAGAGAGAGAGAGAGAGAGAGAGAGAGAACTCTGTGGGCCACACTGCAGTACCTCTTACCCAGAGCCATGTACCAGTGGCGGCATGCTGGGTTATCACAGGGTATAAGAAATGTCTTTTGGAACCACAGAAGTATGGGCTGTTTATACGTATGTGTTCATGTATGTGGGATCAACCTCTATACACATGTATGTGGTGGTCAGAGATCAACTGAGTGATGCAGGATCTCTCACTGGCTTGAAACTCTCTGAGTAAGCTAGGCTGGATGTCCAGAAAGCTACAGGGACACACCTGTCTCTTCCTCCCCAGCACTGTGATCACAAGCCCGTGCCACAATGCCAGACTTTTTCACATGGGTTCTGGGGATTGAACTCAGGTCTTCATGCTTATGTAGCAAGTACTTTATCATCCAAGCCATCTCTCTAGCCCCACAGAGGGCTTTTGATAGCAAATAGTTTCAATATTTTTATATTAATATGTATAAAACATGTTATAGAAAAATTTCAAAGTTTGAATAATTTTAAGATCAAAATCATAAGACTGCAAAAGAATCTGGTCCACCAGACATGGTGATGCACATCTGTAATCCTAACACTTGGAAGGTAGAGGAAGGAGGATTGTAGAGAGCGTGAGGCCAGCCTGGTCTACACAGTGAGTTCCAGGCCAGCTAGGGGCTATATAGTGAGTACATCTCAAGGGGGGAAAAGTCCTATTTTCTTATTAATAGAAAATGCTGAACTGTATGTAACATAGAATATGTAGCACCTATTTTCTATAACTTAACATGGCAGAAAGGAAGGGAGGGATGGAAGAAGGGAAGGAAAGGAGAGAGGAAAGGAGGGAGGAAGGGAAGCATGGACGGAGGAAATAAGGAAGAGAGGGAAAGAAGGAGGGAGGGAGGGAAGGAAGTAATGGGGTCGTTGCTGACAACCCTCTGTGGTAAGCCCCCAGAATGCTGGGGTCCAGTTCTCTCCATTCCCTACTATCAAAGGTACTTTCACAGAAAAGCTTGAAAACTTGTCATAGATGGATGGAGCTTGGACTAGAACCAGGGCCTCTGACTTCCTCTACCCCTTTTTTATTTTTTCTCTATATATTTTATTGAATTTTTGTGCATTTAATACAATACATCCTGTGCTGGATAGCTTTAATGTCAACTTGACACACCTGGGTTGAGGGAGCCTCAATCGGGAAATTGCCTCTATTGGACTGGCCTGTGGCCATGTCTGAGGGGCATCTTCTTGATGAGTGATGTGGGAGGGCCCAGCCCACTGTGGGTGGTGCCACCCTTGGGCAGGTGGGCCTGTGTTGCATAAGAAAGCAGGCTGAGCAGGGGCCAGGGGAGCAAGCTTGTAAGCAGCGTTCCTCCATGGCCTGTGCTCCAGCTCCTGCCTCCAGGTTCCTGCCCTGAGTTCCTACCTTGGGCTCCCTGATGAACTGTGACCTGGGAGTTGTAAGACAAATAAACCCTTTCCTCCCCAAGTTGGTACTGGTCAGAGTGTTTTGTCACAGCAATGGAGAAACAAACTAAGACACATCCTGATCGCATTTAGACCCGCTCCCTTATCTGCACCACCCCACCAGATTTCATGCATTCTGTCATATATGGTAAGGCTTATCAAGTCAAATTTGTGTCCCCAGATGTCCCTTGATGTGGTTCATCCACTAGAGCCTGGTCATCCTGTCTAGTGTCATTCTCTTAAAGAAGACCAACTCTCCCTCACCCAGCAGTGGTCAGCTGCCAATAGCTCCTCGGCTAAGATTGGGTCTTGCCCACTTCCTCACGTCTATGCTGGGTTTTCATTTGGTTGCTCTTTGTTTTGACTTTACATGGGTCTTGTGGATACTCTCAGCATTGCTGTAAGTTCCTATGAGCAAGTTTCCAGAAGCTTAGAAAATTCTGTTTCCTTGTGGTCACCTACCACCCCCAGATCTTATAATCTTCCTGCCCCTTCTTCTGCGATGGTCCCTGAGCCCTGCCCCCACCCCCCCTTTTAGACCTTGGAACAGGAAGTATATTTGGTATAGAGCCAGGATCAGCGGGCTGGGTAGCAACAGGCATGCTACCTGTAGCACAGAGCCACAGACTCCACTTCTTTTTTCGGTCTTTTTGAGACAGGGTCTCCCTGTAGCTCCAGCTGCCTGGAACTCACTCTGTAGACCAGGTTAGTCTCGAAATCACAGAGGATCCGCCTGCCTCTGCCTCCCAAGTGCTGGGGTTAAAGACATGGGCCACCACGCCCAGCTTGTTTTTTATTTTTTTACATCTATTTATTTACTTATTTATTTATTGTGTGTCTGTGCATGTGAGCAAGCACATAGCACAGCATTCCTGTGGAGGAAAGAAGACAACTTGCAGAAGTCCGTTCTCTCCCAGTTTGTAGATCCTGTGGATTGAATCCAGGTCATCTGGATTTGGTGACAAGCATCCTCACCCACTGAGCCATCTTGCCTGCCCCCTTCCCTCTTTCAAAGAGCAGAACACTGTTTCTAACTCTACACTGCTCAGCCTCAAGCTTGACTTTAAGACCATCATGTGCACAATTTCAACTTCACACTCCCTTGCTGATTTTCTCATGTTTAGTCACTCTAGCTAGTCTTACATACTGAGTAGAAACACTCCATAGGCAGTCACAGAGAAGTCTAGAATGCTCTTGAATTCTTCAGGAAACCCCCAGATCTGCCTAAGGCCTAGATGCTTTTGAGTTTTATGTCTGTAGGGGAACTTTAAGATCTACCCTCACTTCTGTTAGCACTCTATCCAGACCCCTCTGATCACTCAGAGGGAACTCTGTGGGCTCCACCTCCGGGCTGCCCAGAAAATAGTTGCAGGTACAGTGGTAGCAGAGGACAGGTGGTAGCCAGACCTGGGCAGAGTAGATTGGGGTTCAAAGGGTTTAAAGGGCTTTTTTCCAGAAGACATACTTTGAGTTGAGGTTAGAACTTTGGGTCTCAGTGGAAGGAAATCAGGCTGTATGTCACACTCTGTTGAATCTCCATTCAACAGAGACCGTACTGGTCAAGAGGAAGTCTCCAGGAAGCAATTGTGAGCACCGCCTGTTTGTCTTGCAGATGACTATGGAGTGGGAGCAAAGCTGGGAGTGTGAGTGTTTGATAAGGTCTTTATGTTTCTCAAATCACTACCCCCTCCTCCCTGGCCTGCCTTGGCTAATAGGCTGCAGGTGCCCACTGTGAGAAGGGTAGCAGGTGGCACTGTGTGGATGCAGAGGCTGGGCCCCACCCTTGGCCTCCTGAGGAAGCTGTGCTGGAACTTGGTTGGTGACTCAGCCATCCTTTTGCTTCCAGCAAGACTGAACTTTGCCCTTCTTGCCATCTCTGGGTCCTGGTCATCAGGAGTGGAGCATGCATGCTGACATCTCAGCACGTGGCTCTGTACAGTCCAGCCTCATCGGCTGTGGACTCATCTTCCAGGCCATGCAGCTCCCCTGATGGGACCATCCTCCTGAGGACTAGGGCTGTCACCCAGTGAGTCACATTGGGTTAGAAACCCGGAGTCCATCCTGGATCTCTCAGGTCCATCAGCTTCTCTGTCAAATATTCATTGGGCATCTTCAACAGGGTTGCAGGCTCTGTTCATGGTGCTGAACAGCTTGCTCACCACAATCGTGCCCCCCCAAGGCTTCCAAGGTGACCTGGGGTGCCCCCTCTCCAGAACACGGACCACCTCTGTCCCACCCTGCCAGAATGCTCTGCTGGGAAACCAGAAGCCCAGCTCTACCCTTGCCCACACTCTGCCAAGAACTTCAAATAATGACTTTAAAAAAGTGAAGTAAAAAAAAATAATGCTATGAATTATAACAGTTGGACAGCCTTTAACATGCACTGAGGCAGTATGTTATTCTTGGATACTTATGTGGTATAAATATAAAGCATACTATAAGAAGCAGCCTAACGTCATGATGGCAGTGCCTCAGGGTGAGGGGTACATACTGGAGAGGAGGACAAAGGGGACATTTATCTGAAATGATTTACTTTGTTTTGAAAACTCAAGAGCAGAGCTGACAAAATGCCATCAGCAGCTTAAAACCTGAATACAAGAGTGCAATATTAAGGGCTGGAGAGATGGCTCAGCAGTTAAAAGCACTGACCGCTCTTACAGAGGACATGGGTTCAGTTCCCAGCACCACATGACAGCTAACAACCATCAGCAACTTTAGTTCCAGGGAACCCAACACCCTCTTCTGGCCTCCATGGGTATTGCATGCATGTGGTGCACTTACATACATGCACGAAAAACACTCATAAAAATAGGGTGTTAGGCCGGTGTGGTAACACACACCTTTAATCCCAGCACTCGGGAGGCAGAGGCAGGTGGATCTCTGTGAGTTCAAGGCCAGCCTGGTCTACATAGTGAGTTCCAGGACAGCTGGGGCTACAGGGAGACCCTGTCTCAAAAAGACCAAAAAAAAAAAAAGAGTGTTATATTAGTTTATTTTCTGTATTGTAGGAAAACTCCAACATTTAACCCCCAAATCCTCAGGGGTTCCTCACTGTCCACACCTGTCACCTGGCCTGTTGGGCCTTTGTACACTCTCACCCCGTCTGCAGCCCCTGCTCTGCACAGAGGGACCTCAGTTCCCAGGCACTCTGGCCCTCCAGCCTTTCTCAAGCGATTATGTTTCCTGGTGTCCTGCCCTGCTTGGCTGCCTCCCTCCCACTCTTCCAATCCCAGAGGTCGTATGGGTAGAGATAGGATGGCTAGTGTCAGGTCCCATGGGGTGGGGTGTGACACGTTCTTCTTGTCCTGGCTTGTATCCAGTTATAGCCAGACAGACAGATTACCTGGTTTTCTTTCAGGGGAAAAGGTGCTGTTGTATTTTTTAAAGTCTGGTTTGTCTCAGAACTGTTATCAGCAAGGGAAGAGAGAAAGGAATATGACCCTCCACAGAATCCTCCCTCCACCAGTCTCCCCAGATAGCCCAGCCTTGAGGCAGTGTGAGTAAGAGGACTGATAAGCTCATCCCTGGCTGGCTGGGCATAGTTGAGGCTTCCCTACCTGAGTGGGAAGGATAGCTTTAGTGTATGCCTGGCCATCCCTGACTAGCAGCAAGAAGTCAGCCTGGGCCTTGCTGGCTACGTGCTCCCAGCTGGATGCTAAACAGGCACTCAAACTGTAGGCCAGAGCAACCTCCCCAGACCACACTGTGTAGTGTCCACATCCTTGGGGACACACTGGGCCCCCTCCCTGTGTCAATGTGAAGTCAAAGCTAGATGTCTTCACATACCCCTGTTCACAGCAGTATCTTTTTACCTTCGTAGACATATCACCCTGCATTCTAGCCACCTGTTTGTGTCCTCTTCCATGGTGCTCAGTAGGACAAGACAGGGGTCCTGTCTGCTTGGTCACAGCTGTACCTCTAAAGATCGAATCAACCTGGCTGGTGGGGAGTTCTCTGTACCCTTTGCTTTCTCGGGGATAGCAGAATGAACAAGTGAGCTGTCTCCCTTGTAGACTCTGAGCTCCTTGGCAGTAGGCACTGAACTCTGGTCACCTTCAGTCCTTTGTGCTCATACCAGTGCCTGGCCTCAGTGTCTCCCCTCACAGGCAGGGCCAGAGAAGGAGAGTCTCTGCTTTTCTCTCCGTCTTCCAATCATTTCAGAGGTGTGTGGGGGGGTGACCCTCTGATATCAATCTACCCAAAGCTTCTAATGACACAACAGAAAGAGAGCAAAAGCACACACAGAACCAGTGTCCCTCCTGTAGCCCTTCATCAAGAACAGGACTCCTCAGGAGAAGTGAGCCTCTGCCTCACTTCCCACTCACTGCAGTCTCCATCCTTACTAAGGGTCCCACTGTCTACCCTGGTTGCTCCGAGTTATCAAACGCATTCTGTACCTGGTTGCTCTGTGCTATCACATGAATCTTTCACCTGAATCTGTTGTCAGGGTAAATACCTTGTAGCCAAGAGCATTTGTTTCTCAATTGAAACAAAATATACAGTCTGCCCACCCTAAAAGCGGTGTTCCTCCATACATGACTTCCTTTCCAAGGCCTATCACACTCTGCTTACAAACCCAAGCCCTGGCCCTGCAGGAAGTCCTCCTAAGCTAAACCAACATATTTTAGTGACCAACCCACCTCCAACACAATAGTCCATCCTTATTCCCTGTGTTATTGAGGTGTGTTTTATCTTACTAAACTTTAGATGTATAAGCATGCACTAAATCAAGTAAATTTGATATTTATTTATCACAAATTAAACCAAAGAAAATGTACATCAAAATTTTTCTCTCCTCCTCT
>NW_008329576.1:1266889-1287024 GCF_000622305.1 Nannospalax galili
CTTCCTCCTCCTCCTCCTCCTCCTCCTCCTCCTCCTTCTCTTCTCTAACATACAGTAGAGTATGTTGCCTAGCATGCACAAAACCATAGGATCCATTCCCAGCAGTACATAAACTATTGGTGGGAGCACACATCTCTCCCCGCAGCACTTAGGAGGTGGAGGCAGGAAGATCAGAAATTCAAGGTCATCTTCAGTTTGAGGCCAGCCTGGGATATATCTCAAAAAAACAACAAACACAACACAATGGCCATTTGGGTGCTTACTAGCACTGTAACAAAATAAGAATTTAACTTCTCCAAAAACTTTTTGGCAGTCATCAAGTACATGTAAATACTGAGGAATATCATGTCTTCTATTTGGTAGTCATCAAGCACCTGTAAATACTGAGGAATATCATGTCTTCTATTTGTATTATTTTTCTAATCTGTTGTCCACTGTATAAAGTTTGTTTAAAAGTCCTGGTTTAAACCTTGAGTGTTGATTTGCCAATTTAGGTTAGGATTGTGGTCCACTGGGATCCCAGGATCTTTTCAAGACAGAATTACAGCCTGTATGCAGACATAGGTCAGGGAAGAACTACCCAATGTGGCCTTTGATCAGAGTGGGTCCTCCAGGACCCAGACCCCAGACCCCAGACTCCAGGCAGGGGGTGTTGGGAACCAAAAGGGACACTGTACACTGAGCTGGTAGTCAAGGACAACGTTGGTGAGGTGGAGAAGGGGAAAGAAACATCTGGGCTAAGGCCAGAGGTGGCTCCCCAGGGAGTCCTCAGAGCGGGCCACCGGATGTTGCTCCATCCGTCGGGCCTGACGGATGGGTCTGCCGCTCAGCAGCAAGCTGTTGGGCCAGGCCGCTGCCAAGGCAAAACAGTGATGCTTCTGTGTGCAGTGGTCCGCTCCTGGACAGCGGGGGGCGGGGGCTGAGGCGGTGATGGGGAAAGCAGACGTCCTGGAACTGCAGCCGCGAGGGGCCGGGTCTCAGGAACCCCGGAGCCCCTAACTGGGCCTCGGGGTGCTGGCCTCGGGGGTGGTCGGCCCCAAGATACACTAGGAAGGTTGGGGACGCTAAGGGCGCACGCAGGCAGGAGGATGCCTGCGGAGGACTGGGGGAAAGCTCAGTGTCTTTCCGGGTAACCACAGCCACCCGATGTCCCACCCACTTTCCTACCCCTCCGCCAGCCTCCCAGGATCAGGTCACCTCGCGGTACCTGTCGGGTGGGCAGCCCAGATCCCCGCGATCACCGCTGAGAACAGGGGTCCGGGAGGCTCGATCCGTCCCTGGCCTGGCTCCGACCCCGCCCCGCAGCCGCCTCCCGCTCAGCGTTAATTAAAACTTGCGAGATGGAGAGGCTGGCGCGGGCGGCTCCGTTTTATTTGCAGCATCTTTCATGCCACTGACGATCGTAAAGGGCTTTAATATTGAAATATGGGCCATTTTCCCAGCTCCAGCCCTCGCCGTGCTCTCTCCGCACCCCCACACCCAGCCACCCCGCGCTTGATGAAAGAGCCCCTGCAAATCCATTAAGAAGAGATAATTGAAAACTCCGGGGTAATATTTAAGGCCTCATGCCTGGCGGGACGGAGGGCCCGACTGAGCCAGCGGTGCCCGGCGGTGCCCACGCGTGGGGCGGCCCTCGCCGCCGGCCCCGCCTCACGCTTCTGCTCCGTGGAAGGCGCCTGGGGACTCCCAGAGTACCACGTCCCACCCCACCGTGAAAGGATGGCCCAGGGGCAGGTGCACCCAGTGGCTGCACACCTTTCACCTCAACTGACTCCAGCATGGACCGGATGTACCTGCCTGGGCCCTGCTGGGACCTCAGGCCCAGATTCACCTCTGACCCCTGTTCTCTCAGTGCAGGGTCACCGGGAGTGCTGCCCCTTCAGAACCACCCAGAGCCATGCCAAGAGAGGCTCCCGCGTGGGCGGGAGGGTAGCTAGGCACCAAGGATTCTTGTCACCTCTGTGGCAGGCACTGGCAAGGCTGTGGGTTGTGACTTTGTTCCCTGCTGTCTGCTTTGTGCATTCTCAACCTATCACAGGACAGATGGGTAAGAAGCAGCTCTGAGCATCTTCCTCTATCCCTCTGTCACCCATAATGTCATCTACCCCAGTGTGTGCAGACCTTAGAAAATCGAGTTGTCATTGTTTAGAGTCTGCACCGTTGTGGCATCTTGGGGACAGAGATCAAATCTAATTTCCCCCCTCCTTAGCCTTTGCTCCTGGCCCAGCGCCAGGAGCAGAACATGTGCTCAGGAAACATCATTGACTTGGCTGCCCCAGGTCCCCAGAGGCCTCCAGGATTTCAACACTGGGCAGTGGTACATGGGAGAGGACAGGAGGAGGAGGCCCTGGGAGGCCAATCCAGCAGTGACTGGCTTCAGATTGCTCTGAGCATAGAAGAGACATGAGAACTTTGTTATAGACCGGGATTTAGGAATTCAGTCCATTTGTCTCTGTCCGGGTCCTTTTTTGAAAAAAATTTATTATTTTTACTTTAGGTGTATGCATGTATTGCCTGCTTGTAGGTAAGTGCACCCGTGTCATCAGAAGAGGCTGTCGGATCCCCTGGGACTGGAGTTACAGACAGTTGTTAGCTGCCATGTGGGTGCTGAGATTTGAACCCGGGTCTTCTGCAAGAACAACCAGTGTTCTTAACTGCTGAGCCATCTCTCCAGCCCCTGTCTGGGTCCTTTGTGGGTATTTCTACACTCTATCGTTCTTGCCTCTCAGTTCCTCAGACTGCATAGATTTGCTCTTCCAGTGTGTATACATATATGTATACCATATATGTAATATTGTGGGGAAAGGGAGGGGGGAGGTCATTCTGAGACACAGCCATCCATGCAGAAGGTGTGGGTGGGCCAAGCTGTTCCACCAGTGCCCAGCTGCCTACAACAGGGTCTTTTCTAATCACCCTTGTGCTTCTGAGCTCCTCAACAGTGGGCCCAACACCACAGAGGCAGAGTGGTTCTATCTGAACTCCATTCCACACTGGCTCCCAGCACAGTGGCAGCAAACCACTCCCAAGCCTCCACTTCTAACCCAAGGGCTCCTGTTAGGACCACAAAGCACCAGAGCAGCAAGGGGACAAAAGGACTTTGGGTCCAGTCCTCTTACTCTCTCTGGAACAGCTGAGGCCTTAAAAGGGTCTTGAATGGTCTCGGGACCACAGAGCCATTGTTGACAAAGTCAGCACTGTAATCCCAGCAGGTTTGTGGCAGAGCTGGAGTTAAAACCCAACCCTTATCCACAAAGTTTGTACAGCAGCTCCATGTGTTCCCCACTAATGCTCATGAGCCTGAGACGGTGCCACAAGGCCCACTGACAGGCCAGGAAAACGAGGCTCCCAGGTTAGTGGCCTGTCCAGAGTCACAAACTATAAATACCAACTCCAGCTTTGAACCTTAGTTTAACTCCACTGCCCTTTGCATATTGCTCCACTGTCACCCCCAATCCCATATACACAATCAGGAAGCCTAGTTCCCAGACAGCCCCTATCCAGTGACCATGTGCCTCCTCAGACACCTATCCAGGGTGGTATTCTAGGCCTCAAATGCAGGGATCAGTGCTTGCGCTGCGGTCCTGGGCCTGGCCTCCATGAATGGAAACCTTAGAGAGCCTGGCCTTCTGCACAGCCTGTGCCTGTCGGTGGCCACCAAGCCTCAGCCATAAATCTCCAGGTCTCAGCTCATAACCATTAGCAAGCGATTGGGTTCATCAGGACGCCTTTATGAGACCAGGGTCAGATAAATGGATTGCCTGGGGTCAGAAACAAGGGCTCTCTTGCCTTCCCTGCTTCAGAGGTGGCCCCATCACCAGGGAGGCTGGATCCCTTTCACTCACAGCTGCAGGCAGAGGTGGGGTAAAGATGGGTGCCCTGGTAATGCACACCCTTGGAAGGTAAGGCTCTTGGAGAGGGACCGCCTCTGGCAACCTTAGGGTTAGGATCAAAGACACACTCGTGTGTACATAAGTATGCTCATGTGCACCTATGCACCCATGCACACATACACACCCTCATATGCACTGTAATAGTCCTCTCAATTTGATAGGATTTAGAATCACCATTGAAACAAGCCTGTGGGTGATTTTCTAGATTAGATTAGTTGAAATGGGAAGACCCAACTTAAATGTGGGTGGCACCACACTATGGGCTAGAGTCCTGGACAAAATAAATAAAAAGGAGGAAGCCAGCTGAGGTACAGCATTCGTGTCTCTCTGCTTCCTGGCTGTGGATACAACATGACAAGCTTCCTCAAGCTCCTGCTGCCATGCCTTCCCACCATGATGGACTGAGAGTCTAAATAAACTCTTCCTTCTTTAAGTCCCTTTTGTCAGGTATTTTGTCACAGCAATGAGAAAAATAATTAATACCCACTCTCATACACAGCATGCAGAGAATCCATAGCAATATACACATACCCACCAGACCCCAGCTGTGATTAAATCCAACGCTTTAGCCCTGGCCACCCCATGTGTCCCACCCTTGAGGTGTCATCTAGAGCAGTGCTGTCATTCACCCTATGTGTGCAGATGACCTGGGGTTCTGTTCAGATACAGGATCATTCGGGGGCTCTAGGACGTCTGGCATTGTCTCCTAGCCAGCTCCCAGGGGAGGCCAGAATTGCCTCTCCAAGCATTTTAGTTAATGGCTTCCACATCGAAGGGTAGGAATTTTCAGAACTTGGAATAGATGGCGTGTGAGGTTTGGGAAAGCTCTCCTCCTACCCTGCCAGCAGAGGAACTCTGCAGTACGCACGCACGAAGTGGCTAAGCCACTTTCCGAATGCCATACCCCAGCTTTTCCCATGGCTCCTTCTCACCCTTATCTGAGCCCAGCTGGGCATGATGGCACACATTTGTAATCCCAGCACTCTAGAGGTTGAAGCAGGAGGATTGTGAACTTGCGGCTAGCCTAGGCTACACAATGAGACTTGTTTCTAAAACCCAGGCAAATAAATCTGAGCCACTCGCTCTGAGGCTCTCCCAGCCACCTAGCCTAAAGGCTCTGCACCCCATCCACTCTAGTTGTTGTAGTCCTCTGCCTATCAGGCCTCATAGCTGCATACGCTTCTTTCTTTCACATTCACTTCTTTCGCCTGTCCCACTCAGTGAAGCACGGGCCTGCTCTTCAGGGATGTGCCAGTCCTGTTTCTGTGCCTTTCTCAGCGCTCAGTCGCTGGCACCCAACGTTGTTGAGTGAGACAAGGAAGTATCAGGGTCTAGAGGCAGAGAAAAGAGTACCTGAATCAACATACCTGAATCAGAGGGTGAGCCACAAGGAAAATGAGAACTGGTCCCAGAGAAAGGAAAATGGAAGGAAAAGCACATGGTGGGGGGACTTCAGAGTGGTGACCTACAGAAAGGGGAGGCCCACAAATCTGGGTAGCCCACTGGCCCATCAGTGCTATAATCATATGTCAAGGTGGAAACGGGTCCTGAGGGGAGAGATCCTGGGGGGTGGCAGGTGTTCTCAGGCTTGTCAATCCTGGTGTGCAAGGGCAAGTCCACTCCCTGACCCGGAGGGACTTTCTGGAATTCAGTCTATCCTGTGTTTGGCAAATTCCTACTGAGCTCTGTTACACACTGGTACTGTGCTGGGAACCAGCTTCCCAGACAGGAACTCCTCAGTCCTGCCCTAGAGGAGTTCATAGTTGCTCAGGGAACACTGACATGAGGTTAATTCGGAGGACCTTATGGTGAGGGCTGTGATGGGTGGTGAAGCTCCCCAGAGAATGACAGGTACCCGAAGCCTCGTGGGCGGGGCCTTTCCTCTGCAGCCCCCAAATGCCTGCTTTCCTCTCGGATGTCCCTGGTTTCCTCTGCTCTGCCTCTTTAAGAGGAGCGGCATCTCTCTCAGCAGAGGAGGTTCTGGGCATACAGCCCACGCTCACCAAGGTGGCAGGGGCTATAAATCAACCTCGGCACGCCTTTGGCAGTGGTCTCTCCTCTGAGCCGCCCAGATGGTGGGCAGGCCTGGGGCTCTAGGGGCAGCCAGGCTCTCTGGAGTGGGTAGGCGGGCAAGGTGGGGACACAGCTGGGCTCTGAGCACCCAGTGCCAGCTGCCTGCCTCCATCTAGGAGCCATGGGCCAGGGAAAATGCCAAGGTCCTTCTACTCCAGTCTTGGGGACCTTCAGACCTGAGTCACAAGCTCACATGGCTTTTTTGAGGTCACTACCTCTATGTCTTCCAGCAACCCCTGAGCCCAAGGCCACAATGAACACTTGGGTCCATCTGTTCTGTATCCACCCTGGAAGTTCTGCCTATGGTTTGAATCTCTTCCTTCTTATTGTGGCTTTTGTGTGTTCTTCCCACTTCAGGAAGAATAGTAGCTCCTGGTTTGGGGGACCTTGAGGCTATGGTGGCGCAAACCCTCTCTCTCTCTTTACTGTCAGCCTCCTGAGTGAGCAGGATACAAAGACTTTTCCGAAGTTGGCCAGGGAGGGTGGAACACTCCCTTGGGGGTTGCCTCCCTGAGCCACCCTCACAGGTGTTATGACAGAAGGAACATATGTCACCCTACCCCCAAGGCAAGTGGCAATCTCAGCAGCCTGTCCCAGAGTGGCTCAGCAGGCAGGACAAAATGGAAAGGCAGACTGGCTCTGGGCTGGCCTGGGCATGGGACTAAGGAAGCCTGCGGACACTCACAAAGAAGCCAGCATCTGGGTGCTGTCGCACCTGCTCCCAAGAGCCAGCCAAGCAGCCAGCCATGACAGCAGAGTTCTTAAATGCCCTTGTCCTTGGGTGTTCTGTTAAAACTGGAGCTCGCAGGTTCCCACAGACCCTGCCTCATGGGCTTGCTGTGTGAAGGAGGATGCTGAGCAGGAAGCCCAGACCAACAGGTGGGGGTGTAGTACAGAGCACAGACAAGGCACCCAGGGTACTGGGCTTCTGGGGTTCTTAAATCTGGAACCCCACTTTGGCTTGTTCCAGCAAATGTCTCCCAGATTTGAAATTCCCATCTTATCTCAGCCAGTTCTCTTGGCTAACTCCTTACTCTCTCGGGATGGCTGATCTGACTGCCAGAGTCATTTGCAGGCTCTAATTTGTGTTGAAATGGAAGTTCTCACAAGAAGGGGTTTAATGTGCTTCTCAGTACTCTGGGCCCACAGATCAGGGAAACCGAGGGCCAGTGGGAACCCAGACTGACCCCTTCAGCCTAGTTACCTTAAGTGGAGGCCCCAGCAGGCATGCCTGTCCCTATGCCTCTTCCAAAATGGCACCACCTAAGGATATTACATGTTCCCAAAGGGCTTGGGTGTCCATGGGGTCTCTTCTGCTTTTAGGACTTGGGGCAGCTCTCCACCTCCCTTCAGGCCCTGGGAAGAGGCTAGTGGGAAACAGGAGCCACCTGAGGCTACATTTTATCTTACCTTAATCTTATCTTATTACTATTATTTTTTTTGACAGGGTCTCACTATGTAGCCCTGGTTGACCTAGAACTCACTATGTGGTCCAGGTTGGCCTTGAATTCACAGAGATCCACCTGCCTCTGCCTCTACTTCTCCAGTGCTGGGACAAAGGCATGTGCCACCATGCCTGGCTAACCCTATATTTTTTAAAACTGTTTCACAATTTCTTTCTTTCCTTCTTTCTTTCTTTCTTTCTTTCTTTCTTTCTTTCTTTCTTTCTTTCATCTTTTTAGTTTTATGTATATGAGTGTATTGCCTGCATGTATGTGAGTGCACTGTGTCATGCAATGCCGCAGAGGTCAGAAGAAGGCTTTGAATACCCCTGGAACTAGAGTTAAGGATGGTTCATAGCTGCCATGTGGGTTCTAGGAATCAAACCCGGGTCCTCTGCAAGAGCAGTCAGTGCTCTTAACTGCCGAGCCATCTCTCCAGCCCCTCGGCATTTCTTTTGTATGTGTATATGTGTTGGAGTGTGTGTGTGGTCTGAGAACAACTTGCTGGAGTTTGGTCCCTCCTACCATGTGGGTCCCAGGTCATCAGGCTTGGTAGCAAGTGCCTTTGGTAGCAAGTACCCACTGATTCATCTTTCTTAGCTGAGGGTGCATTAAAAAAAAAAAAAAGATTCATTTTCAAAAATTTTTGTTTGTGTGTATGGACATGCATATGTATGTGTCTATATGTTTGTGTGCATGCAGGTACCTGTGGAGGACAGAAGACCATGACTGATCCCCTGAAGCTGGAGTTACATGCTTTTTACTTCCCTGTGCCTTGGTGTCCCTACCCAGGATAGCACCTACTTCACAGGGCTGTGGTACGAGCCCAGTGAGTCCTTGGGAACAAGAGTTTAAACTAAAGTCTTTAATTTTAGCACTTGGGAGGCAGAGGCAGGGGGATTTCTGTGAGTTTGAGGCCAGCCTGGTCTATATAGCAAGTTCCAGGCCAGCCAGAGCTACAGGGAGACCCTGTTTCCAAAAACAAAAAATGCAGCCTTGGGGGGCGCTGGAGAGATGACTCAGCCTGCAGTTAAGAGCACTTGCTGCTCTTCCAGAGAACCCAAGTTCAGTTTCCTATACCCATGACAGGTAGCTCACAAAGGCATGTGTTTTCCAGAGCCGCTGAGACATAGTGACACTCCTGTCCCACTCCTGGACCTTTCCCTCTCTTGGGCCCATCTGTAAAATGAAGATAAGGTATTGGGGGGATATGAGAGGTTGGAAAGTTTCTGTGAGATGCTTGTTAGAATGGCCATCAGAGTGCAGGTCCTGGGCAGCTGCTGGGTTCCATCCGCAGAACCACATAAAACCAGGGTGGTAGCACCAGCCTGTTTGAGCAATTAGGAGGTAGAGGCAGGAGGATTAGCAGTTCAAGGTCAAGCCATTCAGGATGAATGACACACAGCAGTACTACAGAACCTTCAGTTCCAGTCACCTCCACCTCGAATGTCCCCTCCAAAGCTGCTCAGCGGCCAGCCACGCAGCCTGCTCTCGCCTCACTAGGCCATGCTGTGCTATGGCAGCATGAGTTCAAGCGCACGGTGACTCATCCACTCCTTTTGGGCCAGCGAGCTGCTTCACGCTCAGCAGGCTCCCCGTGTGCTCCTTCTCCTGAGAAATCTTGATCCTCACAAGCAGCTGAGGTACTCCAGGCTGAGCCACTGCCAAGACATGGAGGAGAGGATGATAGTGCCAAGGGGCAGCTAAAGGATTGTCACCCTGGGAGCCACAGCTCCTCAGTAAAGATGGAGGGAGGCAGGGAGGAGGGCATGCCAGACAAACTGGAGTTCCCAGATGTAGTGGTCTTGCCAGGCCCACTGGGATAGCAATTCCTTGCAAACTCAGGGCCAGACTGTACGGATCAACTGCTTGCTAGCTCTAAGACCTTGAGCAAGATACTCAAGTTCTATGCTTGTTTTCCCATCTTAAAAATGTGAACAGTTCTAGGCTGGACATGGTGGCACACACCTTGAATCCTAGCAGTAGAGAAGCAGAGGCAGGCAGAACTCTGTAATATCAAGGCCAGCCTGGTCATAACGAGTTCCAGGCCAGCTGGGGTTAGTTACAGAGATATTGCCTCAAAACAAACAAAACCACACACACACACACACACACACACACACACACACACAAAATGGTGAATAGTTCTAATAGCTACCTCATGTAGGGATAGAACAGAGACCAGATAATAGTTCCAAAATATTAGTCAAGCCACACGTGATGGTACAAACCTGTAATCCCAGCAACTGGGAGGTAGAGGAAGAGGATCAGGAGCTCAGGGCCAGCCTCTGCTATACAGTGAGTTTGAGGTCAGCCTGGGCAAGACCCTGTCTCAAAAAAAATCAGTCATCAGGGACCTTGCTCCACTGTAAACTTTACATAAATTTCATTATGTAAAACTAAGCAGGATGTGTAGGCTGTAGTCCCACCAATTCCTTCTTCGTGTAATCAAACCAACCTTGGCTCTTTCTTGTGTCTGCTGTGAGAAGTGAAGTTATATATGCAAAAACAGCACCATGTTCAAGTTTGCTGTGTGTCATCCAGGGCACATAAGGGGCTGATTGAGCAGGGTTGAAGGGTGCTAGAGAGAAGCTGCTCATTGACTTTGGGTTATCGGCCCTGCTAGGTCCTCTTCCTGGTCCCATGTCAGGAGATCTCTCACTTGCTGGAGTCTTCAGTTGACAAGATCCAGGCCTGTCCTGGCCCCTCCCACATAAAAGGGGGGCAGTTCAGCAAGTACTGGAAGGATAAAGCCCTTGAAAGCCAAACTCAATTCTTCAGTCCTACCATGAGGTTAGTGTAGCCACTATACAGAGACAGAGGAGTGCAGCCCACCTGCCTGGGCAGGACAAGAAGGACTGACAGGAAGGATGGGAACATGGCCAGTTATTATTTAGCTGCTGAGTCTCTGTTCTTCCCATTTTTAAAATGGGCAAAAGACCAGCCTGGTCTACATAGTGAGTTCCAAGACAGCTGGTGCTACAGGGAGACCCTGTCTCAAAAAGACCAAAAACTAACTAACTAACTAACTAACTAACTAACTAAATAAATAAATAAATAAATAAACAGATAAATGGGCATAATTAGGACCAGTGAGAAGGCTCAGTGGGTAAAGGTGCTGGCTGCCAAGTCTGATGACCTGGGTTTATCCCTGGCACCCACAAAGTAGAACAGAAGAGCTGACTCCTATACGTCGTCATCTGACCTCCATCTGTGTGTTGTGACATGTGTACACACAAACAGAACACACACAATAAATGAACACATGAATAAATAAAAATAAGTAGATAAATAAATAAAGTGGGCATAATCGTGCCTAACTTAAGAAGTGAAAAGCAGGTTCACAAGGTGACTCAGTTGGTAAGATGCTCGCTAGCATGAAGCCCTAGGTTCCATCCCCAGCACTACATAAACCAGGTATGTTGGTTCACATGAGTAATCACAGCACTTGGGAGGTGGAGACAGGAGGATTAGAAGTTCAAGGTCATGCTCAACTACATAGTTCAAGGCCAGCCTGGGCTACATGAACCTTTACCTCAAAAAAAAAAAGATGAAAAGCAATCAGATATGTAAATCTCATGGTGTCTTGGTGTACAGCTAGCCCAATAAATAGCAGCTATTAGGAGCTAGCATTCTGTGCTATGCCCACCTACTGCTGTGAAGAAGTAATGCTGACTTCCAGATGCGGAAAGAAAAGTAATAAAAAGAGCTTTATGACTGGTTTTCCTCCAAGTTTATTCCCAGAGCACAAGTGAGCCCTCATTTGCTCATTTAACAAATGCTCACAGAGTTTGTATGATCTGGCACTGTCCAGTCCCCTTGTATATATCTTGCTGTCCCCACTGGGACGCAGGGTGGATGAGGGCAGGGCAACATGTGGTGCTGGGAGAGAGAATGGGCTGAGCTCAGAAGACTGAAAGGGGCCAGGAAGGGAGGTGGGGCAAGAGGCCTGGACTCTGAGCCAGTCCGAAAACAGGACTTTCCCTTGGCCTTGGAGTCTCCACAGACCTGTGACACATTGCAGGTGGAGGATCACTCAGGACCATCTTGGGGGAAGTAGTCTCTGTTCATCCACTCTGACTCTGAAGCCCGAGGGAGTCCGAGGCGCACCACCTGAAGAGGACAGCAAGGGACCAAACCAACAGAAAGAGATCCACTATAGAAAGGAGACAGTGATCCTCCTCAGCAGCTTAACAACAGGAAAGCTAGAAGCACATGCATGGTAAGGCCCCGCTTCTGTGGACACAAGAGGCTCCCACACATGACAGGCCTGTTTCTGGCCACAGGCCTCATTCTAGACAACCCAAGTTGCCTAGAAACACAGAATAAAGAACCCTAATGCCCAGACTGTAGGAGTACCTCATATGCCCACAGACTGATGAACAGATACACGGAATATGTGTCTACCTCAGAACCAACTCGGCCTTGAGAAGGAACACAGTACTGATACCAGTTTTGACATAGTGACACAGGTGTCAAAAATGTGACGCCAAGGGAAAGTAGCCAGTCACAGAAGGTCCCCTGCTATATGAGGCCATTCCTGTGCCAGCACAAAGAAGGCATGGAGGTAGGAAGCTGCTCAGCAGCTACCCAGGCTGGAAGAGATGCTGGGTAAGGAGGCAGGCGCTGACGGGCAGGAGGCTGCTTTCTGAGGCGATGAGAATGTTGTCAAACAGACTGTGCTGACAGTTGCACTTGCATGTCTGAGAAAACAATAAAGGCACGGAACTGTTCGTTCCAAATGGAATTGTACACAGAGAATTACACCTCAGGAAAGTTGTTTTGAAAAAGAAAGTCAGGGGAAGGGGCCGCTGAGATGAAGCAGGAAGGCTGAGGTCAGAAACAAAGGCCAGGCAGTGCTGTCCTGGCTGCCCCCCAACTCCAGCTAGTGCTGTGGTAGCCCTCAAGCCACGACTCAGGAAGATAAATTGACCCCTCAAAGTCTGGGGCTGGGTCCCTTCTCCCCTGACAGCTCCCTTTCTGTGTTTTTTCTGGCACAAGAAACATGCTGTCTTCTTGTATAAATAGGGGAAATTTATTACAATTTCCCCTTCTCCTCCCTGGTGGGCTACGGGCAGGGCCTAGGAGAGGAGGGGGCCCAGTTCCAGATAGAAACGTCAGGGACTAGAGGGAGGCCCCGGGGTCCCTATGTCTGCTCTGGCTCTGGCCCCAGCTTTCCTGCCCCAGCTTTCCTTCCCCTGCCTCTGGCAACAGGGCAGGTGGGGGAAAGGTGCAGGCCACCCCCTCCTCAGGGCACAGAGCCAACAGGAGGAGCCAGATGAAGCCAGATGAAGCCTGATTTCCCAAACTTTAGTGAAGGACACACAAATCCCTCTCTCTGGGTCTCATCTGAGAGGGGTTCAGGGAGGTATTGAATTTATCAGTGGATTTTGAACCAATTTTAGCTATTTGGTCCTTTTTGTTGGTTTTTTGTTTTGTTTTGTTTTTAACTTTTTTTTTTTTAATGTGCATGCGTGTATTGCCTGCATGTAGGTAAGTGCACCTGTGTCGTGCAATGCCTGCAGAAGACAGAAGAGGCTGTCAGATCCCCTGGAACTGGAGTTTCAGACAGTTGTTAGCTGCCATGTGGGTGCTGGGATTTGAACCTGGGTCTTCTGCAAGAATAGTCAGTGTTCTTAACCGCTGAGCCATCTCTCCAGCCCCTTTTTTAACTAAAAAAATAAAAAACTTTATTGAGAATTTCATACATGCATATAAGGTGTTTTGATCAAATCCACACCCAGTCCCTCCTCTCCAACACCTCCCATATTTCCCCATCACTTTTTTTTCTGACTTCATGTACTTTCTTTTTCTTTCTTTCTTTCTTTTTTAAAAAATGAGGCTTTTTGCTACTCTAACATTACCCCTCTGAAGAGGCAATCCTAAAATCTTTTAAGGATTAGATAAGACCTCCCAAATACTTTTCTCATTTTTGGCCTTTGGAATAGAGTATGTTGCTAAGAGGCCCAAGGACATTTTGACTTTTAGCCAAGAAACTGGCTACTTTTCCTTGGGGTCTTTTTACCCTAACTGCCTAGCCAATTCCTGCCTCCTGTTCTTATCACACCTTCCTCTGCAGAGGTTACCCAAATTATCGATAGGGAATCGGGATGCAGATGGCTCTGGCTTCTTCCATGCTGAACAGGGACGCAGGATGAGGCAATTAGAGTACCCCTTCAGTGGGTCTATCTAAAAGACTCCCAAATTGCATAATAACTCTTGTCGCTAAGGGGAGAAGAAAGTCCTTGACTCATGACTAGGAGATGTGAAGGAGAAGTAAAGGCAAGAGTAATTAACATTACAACTTCCAGACAAGGAACTAGAAAAAAGTCAGAACAGGGAAAATTTCAAATGTTCATATGAGAGTCCATTGGAATTTATTGACAGTAGCTTCCAAAAGCATCCCTCTATTGGGTTCTTCCTCGTTTTTCTTTTGTCTGCCAAGGCTGGACTTGGAGAGTGATGGATTCAGGATTTGCTTTCACGTATTTTGATAGCTGTTGGAGTGGTTAGAATCAGTGTCAGTTCCCTCTCAAAGGCTTCTAGATAGTGGTTTTTGTTAAGACATGGTCTCCCTATAGCCCCAACTGGCCTGGAACTGGCTATGTAGACCAGGCTGGCCTCGATCTCCCAGAGATCTGCCTGCCTCTGCCTCTGGAATACTGGGATTAAAGGCGTGCACTACCACGCCCGGCTTCCCTTTCTTGCTGTTTTGAGACAGGGCCTCATGTAGCCAGGGTGACTTCCAACTTGCCATGCAGCTAAGGCTCCCGCCTCCCAGTGCTGGCATTACAGGCCTGTACTACTGTGCCCTGTTCTTTTTCCTTACAAAGTTCAGCATGAAGAATGAGTGACCTCTATGCTTCTAGGGGGAATCACAGGCATTCCTTGGCCCTCATGGTGACTGGCAGGAGATGGTCTTCCACAGGTTCTCTCCAAAGCTCCCTCTAGCTCTGTCCTCAGAAGTGGATCTGACCCAAGGTGAAGAGTGTGGCCCCAGAACTCTGAGGTGTTGCACATCTGTAATCCCAGCACTGTGGAGTTTGAGGCAGGAGGACTGTGAATTAAAGCCTAGCCTGGACTACATATTAAGATCTTCTCCCAAAGAGTACCAGACATGAGGGCTCACACCTCTAATTCTAGCATTTGGGAGGCTGGGGCAGGAAGGACTGATGTAAATTCAAGGCTAGCCTGGGGTACATAAGTGAGTTCCAGGCCCGCCTGAGTAGCAGAGTTGAGACCCTGTCTCAAAATACCAAAACTAAACCAAACAACCTAAAACAAATAAAACTATGTAAACCAGCTCTGGCACCCATAATGTACCCACTGGCAGCCATATGTTCTTTTAACATTTTATGTGTTGCTTGCATGTATGTAAGTGTACCCATGTCATACAATGCTGGAGGAGGTCAGAAGAGGGCATCAGATCCCTGGAACTGGAGTTACAGACAGTTGTTAATTGTCATGTGGATGCTGGGAATCGAACCCGGGTCCTTTGCAAAAGCAATCAGTGCTCTTAACTGCTGAACCATCTCTCCAGCCCTAGTCGCATGTTCTTTAGGCCTCATTTTCCTTGTTTGTAAGTTAGAATGATAGTAACCCTTTCTCAAGAAGGCTGTCATGAGGACCATTTGGGCTCAGAGACCTCAGCATAGTCTCTGGCTCAGCAAATATCATCATCATTTCTCCATATTGGGTATGATCCTCACCGTGAGTCTGAGTTAGCAAATCTGCTGTGAGAAGGTGTATTGGAAAGGATGGGAGAAACCGCTTCAATGAAAAGTCCTCAAACATCAGCAGAGGAAATAGTTTATTTCTCATGGAAATGACAGAAGAAGGAATAGCCACAGAGTATGGTCAGCTCTGCTCCTCCTGGTCACTCCGGTTCCTCTCAATGCAGCCACTGTTCTGCCCTTGGTTAGGGATTGCCCCTCCACTTCCAGCTAGCCCTCAGTTTCAGTATCCATCCAGCACCTGACAGAAGGAACACAGGGCACTCACCATGTCCTCTGGCTCTGGTGATATCACTGGGTTCTCAAAAGGGTGCTAGGAAGTAGAGTGACTGGAAGGCTCTCTGTCTCTGTTCTCACTCAACAGGAGAGAAGGGATGTGGACAATAGGCACTCTTTACTGAGGACTCAAGTCCCTACTGTGCATCACAGGGAAAAAAAGACAAATAAAAAACATTGCCCAGAAAACAGGATGACCCAGTCAGTTCCCTGCCATTCACCCAGGCTCAGCAGTCCCAGGAGCATGACTTGGTGGCTTCCTCCAGAGAGAGTTCCCTTCTTCCTCATGTGGATGTGAGACCACTTCCTGTTCCCACTGCCCACCCAGCTATCACTCCCTCACTTGGTCTCATCCACCTCCAACCCCTTCTTCCCAGTTGCCAGGTGTCACTATCAATGTTAGGCCACAGACAACCTGAATCTGGACTAGAAGGAGCCACGACAGAGATGAAGCCACACTCCCAGAGCGGGTAGCCCAGGTGTGCATTCTGTTCTACCAACTGTAACCCAAAGTGGGCACTGAACTCTCTGAGCTTCAACCAAGACTCTCTTATGTACCTGGTACATAGTAAGCCCTCAATAAATGGTGACTAATTTTACTTGGTGCCAGCAAGGCAAATCTGCTTCATGTTCCTGCTCTTACCCAACCTTGGCATGCATCCTTTATTGCCCCCTCCCTTGCCAATACATGCCCCCTGTTCTCTACTTTCCCACTTTATTCCCTCCCCATTGGAACCCTGACCAAGAGTTGCCCTCCTCCAGGAAGTCTCATACTGTAAATCACCCCTACCCCATGTTCTAGGTGCTCTAGAGTCCTGGCCCCATCCTGGTCCCAAGTTTACAAGTGTCCTGCCTCTCCCTTAAGATGGTCTCTCCTCCTTCAGGAAGTGTACAGCATGGGAGGATGTTAAAATGTCTTCAAGAAACCAGGCATGGTGGCTCCTACCTGTAAGCCCAGTACTTGGGAGACAGAAGCAGGAGAACCAGAAGTTCAAGATCATCCTTCGTTCCAAAGTGAGTTTCAGGCCAGGCTGGGCTGTATGAGACCTTGTCTAAAAAAATCAAAGATAAAACCAAAACAAAACCCCAAAGAAAAGTTTCCATGAGTCTAATATATCTTAAGCATGTAACCAACTTGTATGTCTTTTTTTTTAAAGAAAGAAAGAAAAAAAAAAAGATCAGAGCTCAACTTCCAACTTTGCTACTTTGTCACTTTATGATTTTGTCAGATCACTTCTCCTGGGATCTTGGTTCCAAATCCTCTTGAATGAGATCAGGTGTGGGGACCAGAACATAATTAGAGGGTGTTTAGTGTCAAGAGCCACAACTCATTGGGCATGGTGGTACACACCTTTAGTCCCAGCACTTGGGAGGCAGAGGCAGGTGGACCGTTGTGAGTTCAAGGTCAGCCTGGTCTACATAGTGAGTTCAGGTCAGCTGGGACTACAGGGAGACCTTGTCTCAAAAAGTTACACACACACACACACACACACACACACACACACACACACACAAAAGAGCCACCTCTCCCAGTCCACTCTCTGGAGACTATCTTGACCCTACAGAGAGATGTAAAGCAAAGAAAGCAATTTCTTCATCAGTAGCTTCCCAGGGAAAAGAGAAAGGGCTTCTTCCTTCAAGAGGATGGGCACTGGGAGGGTACCACCAATCCAAGAGCCAGAGCAGACGCATGGAAGAACTGCCCCCCCAGCCCCCCAGGGTTGCAGGCTGTCTCCCAGGTGCCCCCCCCATAACAACCTAAGGAGGGTGAGTGGTGATTTGCTCAATGTGGTCACAAACCCCAGAGTTCTAGCTGCAAGAAGCCATTCATTCTGCTCGTTCCAACCTTGTTTACCCAAAGGACAGTGGCGTCCACTGCAGCTAACTTTCATGCAGAGCTTCCATGAGACCCCAGTTGTTCTGGGCACCTTGCACTGGAATTCACTTGTTTCTTTCTCACAGTAGGCTGAGGATGCTATTAACTCCACTGCAGAAGCACAGAGAGCTTAGGTAACTTGCCTGGATCATACAGCTGGTTCCAGGCAGGGCTGAGATTCCAATCCAGCAGCCGGCTCCTGTGCTCCTAGCCACTGGACCAGAAACAGAGCCAACCTGCAGTGGTGGCATCTGTGTACTGAGCACTGTATGAACATATCACGTGTGTTTCATGGAATTCCAGACAGGTCCTTCATTATTACTACCTTCATATCACAGACCAAGAAACTGAGGCAAACAGAAAAGTAAGCCTAAGGTCATGTGCTAGCAGCTGCAAGGCCCCTGGCAGCTTGCCCCAAGCCCTATAATGGGGTTTTGAGTTGCTTGTACCTTCTTCATAAATCTGTCCCACCCAGATCCTTTAACCCTTGTGCTCTCTAATTCTCTATTCACTCCATCCTTTCTCTTCTCCGTCTCCCTAGCCCCTTTTCTCTCCCAATGATCCCCAAACCTCTCTATCCCTCCTTCAGCTGCCATCTATCTTCTCCCACAGCCCCTGCTTAACCAGACACATTTCAGAAGAACAAGAACCTTAGGCACCCCCCCACACACCAGCGGGCCCCTGCTGTGCCCGGTAGTATGCCCCCAGGGAAGGCTAGGCAGTGGCAAGGAGAGGCCAGAAAGCCAGAAATAAAATCCTGCTGCTCCCCCGCCCTGCTTTCCATCACTCATCTGGGAATCCAGGGTGAGGAAGGGCGCTGGAGTGCAGAGCGTTCATTTAATATTAACAAATCGAAATGAATTCTTTTAATGCCAATTAGCTTGGAGCAGCCCCTTATTAATAGTAATTTAGATTCATACTTGGGAGAAGCAGGGACAGGGGCTGAGCTACATGTGCCTGGATTGTCAATTTGACAATGGGGCCGGGACCCAGAGGGGAGAAGCGGTACTTCCACCTCTGCCCAGATAGGCTATGTTTCCCTAGAGGGACGAGGGACAGACACAGTCGCTGGAGGCCGATCTTCCTTGCAGTGTGGTTTCCTCTTGCTATTCTATTTTTGTAGCTGTAATAATTCTAAACAGATTAGAATTCTAGGTCACAACATTATAATAGTTCACCTTAATAGTAATTTTTTTTCTAAAAAAGGGACGAATTCCCTCAGAAAGAGCCTTTACTCCAAACTGTTAGACCAACCTCTGGCAGAAGTCAGAGCCCAGGCCAGCCTGTCTGCCTTTCTTTGTTCAAAGTCAGAGATCAAATGTGGCCCCCCCACCCCTGATGCCTCCCACCTTAATTAACCAAAAGTAAAGTGGGAATAAACACTATAATCTCTTCTGGAAACTTTCCCTCAGGAGATAAAAGGCCCAAATGACTGAAATAAAATTTGTTTGCATTTCTTGGAATTTAGGGGGAAAAAAAAAACCCAAGAATTAAAAATTCAACTTTGTACACCAAAGAGTTGCCCAGAATAGCCAAGTGGAAAGAACTTCATCCTAAACTAAAAAGTTGACAGATACTTTAACCTTCCTGCCTCTACCGGCTTGGGATGCAGAGGGAAGGTGCTCCAGCTACAAGCAGCTAGAGGGTCTACCCAAATAAGACACTTGGTTCCTCCAGAGCACCACTCCTAGGCATCCCTCTGAGGTGTAGGAGGGGTCAGATTGGAAGCTGAGAATTATAAAGTGGGGGTTCTGAGGCAGAAGAGGCAGGAGTTGAAAGGGGGCTGGGAAAAGTGAATATACAAGATGGTGAAATTTAGGAAATAAAGAGAAAAATGGTTTAACATACAGAAGATTAACTATAACAAAGAGATCAGTTTTCTTAAAATGAAGGGAAGGACACATACAAATCGAGGCATAACAAAAAATATAGGAAAGTGTTATTTTTTTAAAAAAAAAACTAAAACATTTCAAACAAATCATTCTTCCAAAGGGAGGTTTTGAACAATCCGGGGAAAGGAGAGTATTCACACCCCCAGAGGACTTCCCCACCAATAAATTCATTTGCAAAACAAAAAGAGGGACCAAACCAAACCAAGGGACCATCCACACAGAAAAAACTGGAGATTTTGAAGAGCAGAAAAGCAAAATATTCGAAGGGATTGTTTGCAAACTGACTTGGAGGATAGGGTGAAGATGGGAGGGGAACTTGACATCCTTAAAGAATCAGTGTGCAAAAAAACAGAAGGCCTGTAATGCATCTCCAGAGAAAAGTAAACTCTCCCCAAGCAGAGTGCTCTTCCCCAAGGGAAGCCTTCTGAAAGAATACAGTACTACTAACCCCCCAAGACAGGCATATTAATTTTCCCCCAAATCGGATTATGCAGAAGAATACAAGAGGATTCTTTTTCTTTCAACTAAGAGAAAAACAAAATCGGATTTCAATTGTCTGGTGGGAGGCTCGTCTGCAGGTGCCCCATGGAAGTGGGTGATGGGCCGCAGCGACCAGCTTACCTTCCTGGGGGCCCAGCAGTTGGACGGGAGTGGGCGATGGAACCTGAGTGTTGGGGTAAGGAGGGCAGGGGATCCGGGTGCCCCTAGACGAATGTGCAGGGCAGAAAGATTGGGGGTGCCATCTCCCCTTCCGCCTGCTCCCTCCCACCGGTACCCAGGCCTAGAGAGCTACTGAAAGTCACAAATTGCTTCCATTATTAGCTCATCCCGGGCGGCCTGGTCATTGGCCAGCTCGAGAGCACGTGGTGCCTCGTACCAATCGATTGAATTTCTAGTTGCAATTCTCTGTCTGTCCCTGGTTCAGGGGAGGGGCGCGGGGGTGGTGGCGCGGG
>NW_008329576.1:1287100-1291048 GCF_000622305.1 Nannospalax galili
GGCGGGGTGGGGCCAAGGGAACCCTCATCCTTCTTTTCCGACAAGTGGGGGGCCCTGAGCGACGCCCCAGAAGGGATCGAGGGAATGTTGTGGGCTGGGGCACACCCGGGAGGGAAGAAACTGAAGGACGCGAGATGCCGCGGGGACCCTGGGAGCTCAGGTTCCAGTTGCCCGGCGGCGTTCGCCTCTCTCGCTGGAGCATCCTCCGGCCCTGGCAGTCCCGGGGCTCGCAGCCTGGCCCGCTGCCCCCGCGGTCTGACGCTCGGCTGGTCACCGCACCCACCCCTACTTTGGGGACAGTCGCCCACGTCTTGCTTCCCCCTGGCCACTGGAGATGGGGCTTCCGCGCCCTCCCCGGGATCTCGCCCCCGCCCCGGGGCGGAAGGTGCGCCTCTCCGGGGAATTTTTCGTGAAGAGGACAAACTTTTGAGTGGATGAAAATCGAGAGGATCTGTCTCGGAGCAGGTGAGCTGGGCCACTCTACTTTCCCGCCAGGCCGACACTAACCTGCGAGAAAAGGCTCTCGGCGCCTGCGAATGGGAGGCCATCAGAGGCTTGGCATTAGCGCAGTTTTTCTGAGTTTGGGCGCTGAGATGGAAGCTGACAGGGAAAGGGGGTGCTTCTGAAACTGGAGAGGAAAGGAGAAAGTAAGGGCCGAGAGTCCCAGAGCCCGCTGGGGATTCTTCCCTTCAAATGCAACTTTTGGGAACTCAAAAAAGTTTTTGTTTGCTTGTTTGTTTTCCTTTCCTAAAGAGATGGGGAAGGGACCTGAGTTAAGAGCTTGAGACTTTAGGTGAGAGGGAATGGGTCCACTTCTCCTGATGGTAAAGGTGTGTCTGCTGACTCCAGGATGGGAACTAAATACACGCAGAAACCGGCCCCCAAACCTGCACACCCTAACAAGCCTTCGGGGGACGCTTGGAGATCCCTAGGGGGATGGCAGAGAGACCAAAGTCGTTGCAGGTTTTGTAAAGTAGCAGTTTCCGACCCCGCTAGGATTCGGGAGGGATAGGGGTCCAGAGCCTCCTCTGGGTCTGTTGGGACCCAGTCTTCTCTGGACATTTAGCTGATTTCAATTTAGGAGACTCACAAGAGGGAACACACCCAATACCTTTTACTATTTTTTTCTAATCTAGTTTGACTCAGAGACCCAACTCCCTAAGATGGACTCAAGAGCTGAACTGGGCTGCCCCTCTGGCCCAGTACAACCCACCTCTCTACCTTCTCCAACATTCCAGGGCAAGGAAGGAGGCCCACCCTGCCCTGGAGGATGATTGACCCTCCATAAGATAGGGAGGTTTTTCAGAAAGAGTTAAGAGCAGATGGCAGTTCAGAGAGCAAGGCTGAATTTGGAGGCAGGGCTAGGAGAAAAGGGCAGGGGAGAAGCTGGGTGGTCCAGGGAGCAGGCCAGGGCGATGCAACAGCAGGTGCACCGGCAGGCGGAGAATTGGAGTACAAGGTTTACCTGATGGGGGAGACTGCGCTTCAAGTTTCCAGGTCAGACCCCAGGGACCCCGAGGCTAGAGGAACCAGGCCCGAGGCAACATACAAATGGCAAAAAGTGCACTTGGACCAGTGTTTGGAGAGGAGAGGTGATCCGCGGGAAAGAAAGTGTGTCTGGCCCGGCAGGCTGCTTGGCCCCACTCTGTCTGAGGCCTTTGTTTTCCCCTCTTCACAGGATTTTCTGCCAAGTGCCAGCAGCTGCCCAGAGTCTGGAAACTGGGCCTGCCCAGCTGACCCGATTAGGAGGACTGCAGCTGCACTGCCTAGAACAAGTTTATTGTGGGTTCCCCGCGACAGGTTCCTTTTCAGATGGGCCCTGGAGAGGCAGGCAGAAAGACTCATACCTGTAATCCCAGCACTCTGGAGGCAGAGGCAGAGGGGATTGCCCCAAATCCGATCCCTGCCTGGGCCACAGAGTGAGTTCTGGGCCAGCCTGAGCTACAGATTAAGACTCTGTCTAAAATAAAATAAAATAAATTCCAAAGTCTTTTCCTGCAGGTCAGATTAGGAGACTTCTCCAATCCCAGTACTAACGTGGGAACCAGCTGCCAAGGCTAGAGCTCTGACAGAAGCTTAAGGTCCTAGGCCTCCCCTACCTCCTTGGAGTAATCTACTCCCTTTTGCTTCTGCCTCCCAATACTTGGCCCCCATGGCACAGATCTGTGGGCTTGTCTCTCCTCCTTTCTCTTCATGTTCTCGTCTTCTTTCTTCTTTGCACTGATGGAGTGACAACATTTGGAACAGCTTTTCTGAGCCTGTAGTGAGAACCTGTGGACTCCACTCTGACATGTTAAGTAGGGGGACAGCCCCCAGGAATGGAGTCCAAAATTGAGGGGAATTGAGAGAAATAAAACAAAACAGAGAAAGATGGCTGGGCAGACACAGGCCAGACGTTCCTCTGGGGAGGGTCCCATTTATGCCATCTGTGCATTGCAGAGAGGAGACTTAGAAACAAAGGAAGACAGCAAAGAAGGGCAGGAGGAAAATAGCGCAAAGCACTAGTAAAATTCAGAACAAAGAGCAGAGACTGGAAGAGCAGGAAAGACATGAGAAAGTCCATGTGCCCAGCCAGAGGAGGGGGCACTGGGAGGCCAGGAGGAGGGAAGGGCACTGCAAAGACGTACAGACAGGGGACAGAATGAAGAGGCAGATCTCTTTTATTTTGTTTTAATGAAGGGTAGAAACAGAAAGGAGAGAAGAAGAGGAAAAGAAAAGGGATATTGCCTCACCCCCAGTCTACTTCACCAGCTTGCAGTCCTCTGCCACCTAGCCCAAGTAATGGTGCTGCACAGGGGAGATATGAGGCAAAACCAGCCTGAGGACCAGACTCTGGGAGAAGCTGCTGAGCCCGCTGCTCTGGTGTCACCAGGTCACTTGTGCAGTCTTAGGGCTCTGTGACACTGAGTTTAAGATCTGGGTTCAGAACCTGTGCATGAGGAAGAGGCAGGCTGCAAGGGGCCAGGTGCCCAGCTCCCTGGGTCAGACCCATGCCTGCAGGCACTGGTGCTCTGTGACCCTGCTGCCAGAGGCTGTCTGGAAACTGGATTTGCTCTGGGGGTGCTCTGCCTCAGTGACCCTGCTCCTTAGTTTGATCATCTGCCAAATGAGCCCTTTGTGCTGGAGGATTGCTCTGTAATTTTGGCTAGCCTTCCTGATACACAGGGAAATGGGCAGAGGGGAGATAATGAGGCCTGGCCCATTGGGTGGGAGAGGGGATCTTCTGTTGAGAAGAAAAGTCTTGATTTTCTTGTTTCTCCGAGACAGGATCATACTCTGAAACCTAGGCTGGCCTAGAACTTGCTATGTAGCCCAGGGTGCCTTGAAGTCACAGCAGTCCTCCTGCCTCGGCCTCCCAAATGCTGAGATGACAGGGATGAGTTACCACATCCTGCTAAAAGAAAATTTTTCCATCCTTAGAAAGATCTTTGCTACCTTCCTCTCCAGCTGTTACCTCAAAAAAACGACCTTTCAGGTGAAGGGGTTCCTCCATCCTGGACCGGTGGGATTCATCTGGAAAGAGTTTGGCAGGAGGTTTGTAAACCCTGAAAGAGCCAAAGGAGGAATCCTGTATGAGAAAGAGACTGGGGACAGCCTCTAGGGCCAGCAGGCCTTAGGTACTTGACATAGTTGAAAGAACTCACATAGGAGATGAACTGTCAAAATGACTTTAGAGTCTGCCTGTAGGGGATCAACTTGGAGTCTTTGGGTACCTGTTGCCTGCTGAGCCAGTTCCACAACCCGCACGCCTTGCCCATGGTGCTCTGATGGAAATTGTCCAGTTAGATTCAAGTTTTTGATTTGTTTTGGTGCTAGGAATTCAACCCAGGGCCTCATGTATACTAGGCAAGCGTTCTACAGCCCCAGCTATATCATGCCATGGTTCAGGTTTATGTGTTTGTGAGAGAGAGGGGGAGAGAGAGAGAGAGAGAGAGAGAGAGAGAGAGA
>NW_008329576.1:1291294-1332457 GCF_000622305.1 Nannospalax galili
TTCAAGCCTCAGCCCTACAAAAATAGATTAATCTCTTTTATCTCCCTAAAATAGGATGGGGCAGGTCATTGGGCCAGACCTTCCAAGAACATTATTACTCTTTTTAAAAATATTTTATTTATTTTTTTAATTTTATAAGTGTATTACCTTCATGTAAGTAAGTGCACCTGTGTCGTGCAATGCCCCGGAGGTCAGAAGAAGGCTTCTGGTTCCCCTGGAACTGGAGTTAAGGACGGTTCATAGCTGCCGTGTGGGTGCTGGGAATTGAAACCAGATCCTCTGCAAGAGTGTCAGTGCTCTTAACCACTGAGCCATCTCTCCATCCCAAAGAACAATATTACTCTTAAGCTAGAGAGGCATGCTGGGCCAGGTATGGGGCTCCTTTGCAGCTTCAGGGAGGCCTCTGGCCAGCCCTTCCTAGCACTGCTCTGCACACCCCCTTCCCCTCGCTCCTCTGGCTTCTTCCTAAATAAGAGTGTCAGTGCTCTTAACCACTGAGCCCTCTCTCCATCCCAAAGAACAATATTGCTCTTAAGCTAGAGAGGCATGCTGGGCCAGGTATGGGGCTCCTTTGCAGCTTCAGGGAGGCCTCTGGCCGGCCCTTCCTAGCACTGCTCTGCACACCCCCTTCCCCTCGCTCCTCTGGCTTCTTCCTAAATTCCCTTGCTCTTCTCTCATTCTTTCTTCCTTTCTGTCTCTTTCCAGTGCTTTCTCCCTTCTTGTCTAGACCAGCACTATCGTTGTGCCCCAGCAGATTCTACTCTGAGATCTTCAGGCTTCTGCCATAGGAGAGTGTACAACCAGGATGCAAATACTGGGGTTTGCAGAAGAGGCACTCATTGGGAGAGTGAGCTTTTCTAATCAGAGGCAGGATAAACCAGTCTACTTTCTGTCTCAGTAGTGATTTTGACTTTGACATTCTTGTGACTCACTGTACACGGTTCCTCCTGTCCCACCCCATCCCTACTCCTGGAAACAGAGGTGCTGGTACCCCCTGGGGTTACTACTCGGGCAGTGAAAGTGGCACAGATTGGAACCTCAAACTTTAAAGAATAAAGCATATTTCCTTGGTTTTCTTTCTTTGGGTGAAGAGGCTGGTGGGCTCTAGCTCCTAGCCCTGTCACCATCTACATCTGCTGGGTGAAGGAAGATGGCCCAGCCCAGATGATTGTGGAAGGGATGCAGACTGTCTGCCGAGAGCCATCTGTTTGCTCCCTCCTGACCCTGCAGGGCAGAAGAGAACCCAACACACTTCGCACTGTGAAGGAGCCAGAATCTCAGCTGAGCTGCACTGGTTAGCAAAAAGCAGCTCCTGCCTCTGGCTCCTTGTTGGCTGTCTTAGCTTTGTGTAGTTTTGTTTTTCTCCCCCATTTGGAGGGGGGGACAAGAAAATGAAATGTTTACCCATACCTCCCCCCATCCTTCCCTACCCCCCCCCCAAGTAGGAAGGACCTACAGCTTCCAGCCCCGCCTATAATCAAAGCAAATTCAAATTCTCTTCTGGGCAGGAGGGCAGCTGCTCCATCTCCATCCTCCTCTGCACATTGATCCTTTCTGAGGGCACCCAGGGGTCAGAAGAGAGACCAGACTGCTTTAATTGGTCTAGAATTAGCATTTCCTATCATACCCAAGGCTGGGATTCCTACCCCAGAGAACAAGAGGTCTTTGCTCAGACCCACACCTGTTCTCAGGCCCCTCAAGACAGTGATGGTGTCCATATTTGTCAGGTGGAGAACTAGAAGGCAGAAGGAGCAATTTGCCGATTTTGCAGCCAGTAGCTGCAGCTGTTTACCTGGTTTTCTTAGTACCCACCACAGACAAAGCATTATCTCTACCTCAGTTTTCCATGGCTATCATTAGACTTTTTCCACCCTGAGACCTCAGTGTGCTGTGAATGAATATACAAATAAACAGATGGAAAAGAAAATTTGGCTTTAGTTCAGCTGATTTTCATTTTGGCCTCGTATACACTGAGTCTCCAGGCCCATTCCCAGCTCTATCTCTACACCCCAGTAGGATGAAAAGAAAGATGACCCTGAGCCCACTGCTGAGGAAATATTTTCACCACTGGGGAAACACTAGAAATATGTGTTGGGCTTGGTAGAATGCTCTGAAATGAAGGTAACGGGATGGAGGGCAGAGGAGCCCTCTGGAAGTACCTCCCACCTTTGTGGTCTGGACGGTCATCTTGGTGTGGATGCCTGTATGTAGGGCTGTATGTGTGTGGGGGTGTGATGTGATCTGCTTCTCCAGGTTACTGACCTCATCTGTATGTTTATCTTGGTGTAATTTCATGCCTGAAGGTGACAGCAAGGGTGTGCCTGTGTAAGTGGGCTGCAGAGTATGGGCAAGTGTGCCCGCCAGGCTTGGATACACAGAACCCATGGGTGGGGCAGCTGCCCATGTGTGGAGGGGAATGAGGATACATGGAGGTCTGAACATATTTCTGCATAAATGACCCTCTGTATGTGCGAGCATGTGTGTGCACCGCTGAATTATTACAAAATTACACTGACCCTTACAGAAAATCCATACCAGCTTCAGCCCTTCTTCCCCAACCTCTCAACCTCTGGGGTGCCTGAGGAAAGAGCTGACCGGGTCGCCTCCGCTCCTTGTCAATGAGTCTTTCTCCATTAGCATAAAACATGAATCTGCTGGCAGCTTGACAAATTATAACTAGCAGCCAGAGTTTTGCCAACTGGCTGGCTTGGGCGCTGTCTATTTATCATTGAAAATGGTAAATCATAAGAATCCAGATGACTTAATTATTCAAATCCACCCAGGACCTGGAGAAGCTTCAGTCCTGTCAATCTCAGCCCCAGGCTGGGGGAGGCAGGCAGTCGCTAAGATGCTGGCTTGGAGGAGGAGAAGGAGAAGCGGGTCACAGCCTCTGCTCCACCCAGCAGGCAGGAACTTCCTCTGCAACCCCTCTCCTCCTGGCCTGTCTGCCCACCTTTCCTGAAGCTCCCCCTGCACTCCTGGGACCTCCTTTCGGTCCCCTGAGCCACCCCTTCTCAGCCCAGCCAGGTTTTGCTTCTGGCTTCTTTGTGTGGATCTGGCAGCTCTTTAGCTGGCTTAGGCCTTCCTTTCAGGCCTGCATTCCAGTTTCTTCCCATTCTTTTCCCCATCCCTCATCTCCCCTGGCCTTCCAGGTGAACACCCCACCACCACACATACATTCACTCAGGGCTTCCTCACAGTCTGCCTGCCCTCCTGGCCCTTTGTTCCCACTGTCCCCAAGAGGCCCTGCCTGGGATCTTTGCCTGTACCACCTTTAGCCCTGTGCTCCCTCAGAACCTGATTCTCTTCAGCTCAGGGCTAGGAGACAGTACTTATTATCAATGACAAGTGGGTGATTTCAGCTCCCCATACATAATCTTCCTGCCCCTGTGGCCATCAGATGTGCTCCTTTCTGCATTAAAGCAGGACTGTATCCCAGCAAGCCGGGGAGAGGGACCACTCCACTGAACTCATAGATAATAGTGCTCACGGCACATCCTACATCAGAGGTCTGCTAGCTGTACTCTGCAGCGCTCTGGTGAACACGTGCTATTTTCTTACAGCCCAAGAAAACTTGTGTTCTCCTGCAGAGGGGGATGAGGGGGTGATGTTCACCAAAGACGATGTTGCCTTCAACTGGAGCAAGGAGGGTCACCTGAGACTCTTTGAACAACATGCTGGGCCTTTCTTTTTGAGTCAGATTTACCCGCTGCTGTCTGCAGACGCCCGTTGGTTTGGCTCTGAATGCAATGCAGCATGGCTCAGCCAGGTCATGTGTTTGTGTGGTTGTCACACACCCTTGTGGGCATGATGCCAGGTCCCACCTGGAGATGAACACACCTGTACACGTGTGGGCACACACTGCCAGGGAAAAACCCTGTGTTAGAACAAGTAGCAATGTCCCCACCAACAGAACACCTGAGGGAACAGTCCCTTCACTATTTTAAGGTCTCTGAGCCATGTTGCTCTCAATAAAATACTGGACTTGAATCTCCATGAACGTGAAGAAGGAGATGTTTCTACTATTGAGAGTAAGTCCTTCCTAGAGTCTAACCTTCCGTTTTCAGGACGGAGTATGGGGTTGGTCAAGAATCTTGGGAGGGTACCCTCCCTTCAGGAGAACACATATAACATACAGGGGACCTATCCCCATCATGAAAACACAGGCCTGCTGCTTCTCTCCTCCCTCCTATGTTTCCAAGCCAGGCTGATATTTGACAAGGGCAGTGGTAAGGGTTGAAGCAAAGTAGAGAGGATCAAGATTCAAAAGCCGGCCAAGCGGCTGCAAGGCGGGAGATCAATAGAGGAGACAGATTGGAGACAGGTTTCTCTCACTTCTTTTCTGCTGGCTCAGCTCCCCAGCTCCCGAAGGCAGGTGGGAGACAGAGCCAAGCCCTGGCCTCTCTCTGCCCTTCTAACTCAAACAGGTTTCTAATCCCTGGGTGGAGGGTAAACAGCTCCAAGCTCAGTCAGGATTAACCACAAAAAAGCCACTAATGTATTAGGAGGCGTGTTCCCCACCCCCACTCCCAGCCTGTGTTACTCATTAGCCCAGAGAAGCTGGTAGGATTGGTGAGGTCTTTGTGCAGACTGCAGGCTGTCCTAGCTCTGGATAGTGTCTCTAGTGCCAGTGGAGCTGAAGGTGGCAGAGGGATCCCTGCCTCCCCTACCCTCTGCCCCCTGAACCTGGCCAGGGGCAGGCATGTGCATCTCGCCTCGGTTCCTCACAGCTGGGAGGCAGGTGGGGAACTAGAGGCAGTGGGACCAGCTTTGGAAATCAAACGACCCAATAAAAAATTAATTGTCTAATTAAAACCATGAGGAAGCCCCTTGCCAGAGTTTGGCTCCGAGTCGTCAGGGCTATAAAGGGTGGGAAAATAGGTCTCGGTTCCCAATGAATCCTTGATTTGCAGCTTGGGCTGCCAGTGAAGCAGCACTGAGCATTCTGCCTGGCAAAGCCTCCTGGAGGTCATACCACCCCTCCTGATCCCAGTCTGGCCACCCACACAACACACTTGAGGCTCAAGTCCCAGACAGGCTATCATTAGAAATGATACAACCCCACTCCCCAAAGCAGGCAGATCTTACACTTGCCCAGCCTCCCTGTCCTGTGGCTTTTCCATTCTAACTGGGCTTTCTGGAGACAAGGAAGCTCTGGAAGTTTCCTCACCTGTGGTTCTTCATTTAGGTCTATTATGACTTCTACCTCTTTGTATTTTTTGATAAGGTCTTGCTATGAGGCTCAGGCCGGCTTCAAACTAGTGATCCTCCTGCCTCAGCCTCTCAAATGCTGAGATGACAGATGTGTACCGCCATGCCTACTTCCCCTTCACTTTTGTGAAAAGTACATTTTACACAATTTCTGGGTTGACAGATTTCTTCTCTTAAACTCTAGTGCTGATTTGCACATGAATGACAGACAAACAAGCTAAGAAATTAATTTGGGACTGAGGTGTGTAGCTCAATGGCAGAGTTCTGGGCTAGCATGTGCAAAGCCCTGGGTTGGAACTTCAGCACAATAAATAAATAAATAAATAAATAAATAAATAAATAAATATTAAAACAAATAATCTGACCTTTTTTATTGATTTATCTTATTTGATGTGTATGAATGTATTGCCTGCATGCATGAAAGTGCACCCATGTGGTGCAGTGCCTACAGAGGTCAGAAGGGGTCAGAACCTTAAAGAGTTGCACATACCCTTCTTAGCTGTTTGAGCCCTCTGGAGACTTAGCAGAGAACCAGTACAGAGAGGGGTGCAGTTGGGCATTGTCCCAGTATACACACAGATCCCCACCGTTTCACTGGATACTCTGCCTTAAAGAGTTGCACATACCCTTCTTAGCTCTTTGAGCCCTCTGGAGACTTAGCAGAGAACCAGTACAGAGAGGGGTGCAGTGGGCATTGTCCCAGTATACACACAGATCCCCACCGTTTCACTGGATACTCTGTGTCTCTTTCCTTGGGCCTGCCCTCTGGGCACATCTGCTCCCTCCTTTCCTTGACAAAGGCAAACACAAGTGGTGACCCTTCAGAGGCATTGGTCCCCTTTCCCTGTCCAAGGAGGAGGGTGGCTAGCAGAGTGCATTCTCTTATGACTCCGAACACAAGGTGGGATCTGTGTCTGTGCCCAGTGTCTTTAAACAAGCAGAGCAGGACAAAGGAGGGCTGGGTTTGATAGAAATCCTGGTGAGAAGACACGCATGTGCTGCTTTGATATCTACTTCTATGGGTTCAAACATTTCTACAAGCCAGGTTATGGTGCATGCTTTTAACCCAGAACTGGGGAGGCAGAGGCAGGAAGATCTCTGAGTTTGAGGCTAGCCTGGTCTACATGGCAAGTTCCAGGCCAGCTGGGGCTACAGAGAGACCGTGTCTCAAAAAAACAAAACAAAACAAAAACAAAAAACATTTCTGCAAGATCTTGCCTAAAAATTGACTTTAAGCCAGTGTGATAGTACGTACCTTTAATCTGAGCACTGCAGACCCAGCCAGATCTCTGTGAGCTCAAGGCCAGCTGAGTCTACATAGTGAGTTCCAGGCCAGTTGGAGCTACAGGAAGACCTTGTCTCAAATAAATAAAATTTTAAAAATTAAAATTGACTTTAGAGCCGGCTTACAAAATATTTGAACCAATCAGTATAAACTATGAATTTGCAGGGGGAGGTGATTCCAAAAAAGCAAAGAACACAAATAAGGACGATCTAAAACTGAGCCGCACACCCTGAAGACAGTTCCAAAAGAGTAGCTGGAAAACGCTGTGCGGCCGCAGCTTGCTGGGACAGAGCGCTCCACAAGGTGCCGGCTCCAGGCAGCGGCTCCTGCCGGGCTCGGTGTGCCCACATCTGGAGCATATTACCATTCCCAGTGATCTTCCTTCCATTCATCTGGTTGTTATTTTTCATCCTAAACAATGAACTAGGCTTCCCTAAGAATGAGAAACGGGAAGGAAACAAATTCCTGACCACATCTGGGTCGGGATTCCATTTCTGACTTGAGTGATTTCCCTTGCCCAAGCACAAGTGTAGCCCCTGTGGCCAGACTCTCAGCTCCCAAGAACCCCAAGCCTGGAATGCAGGCTCTGGTTCCAATTCATCTCAGGTTAGACGGGTGACAGCTAAGCACTAAGTGCCATTGGGTGCCCACCTATGCCTTATCTTCCTCTATCCAGGGATTGTTGTTTGTTATTTTGTTTCTTTAAGATTGAATTTCTTATAGCTCAGGATGTCCTTGAACTCATGGCCCTCCTACCTCAGCCTCTCAAGTGCTGGGATCACAGGTGTGTGTCCCTACACCCAGCTAATACATCTAGGAATTTTAAGACAGGTTTCCTTTCCTGATGGATGGACTTGGTCATTTCTGATCCCTGCTAATCTGCACACTCCAAGCGAGGTGTTGCTCTCAGGGTATAGCAAGGTTTCTTGGTGCCCACTTCCCATGAGGACTTCACTATAGAAGTCATTTTGTCCATCTCTCAGTCTCATTTGAATATTGTTAGTTCTCAAAGGAGCATTAAGTGGTCCACCACCCACATCTCCCCAGGGAAGGTGGGGGGGGGCATGCATACATGGAATTTTATGTGAAGAGCGCCACCTAGAGTTGTGCTCCAGGAGTGCAGGCATTCCCTGGGAGCTGAGCAAGTCTGTCTGCCTCACCTTCAAGGATAAAAACCAAAGTTTTGATAACTAAGGTGTCAACACCTCAGCCCCTGAAAGAGGGCTCAGAATGGAGATCCTCCCGACCACACTGACATCGGAGAGATCTGGGCTTAACACACAGCTCACCAATCTTCTCTATAGCCACTTCAAAGGCAGTCGCAGCCCCAGGGAGGCCCCCAGGATATAGAGCAACACCATACTGGGTGTTGGGTGATGTTGCCAGAACACAGTTCAGGCTGGGCCTGGAGTTAAGGGAGGAGTGGAATGGGTTATGAAGGAGTGGGAGTGGGAAGTGGAGGGGTGGGAGTGAGTGATGGAGAGGTGCATAGGATCTGGAGTGCAGGTGAATGCCTATGGTTACCCAGGGGGCACCTAGAGAGGAGGCCACCAGGCTCACACTTGCCTCCTCATCCCAGGCCCAGCTGCTCTGCTTCCTTGCTAAGTGCTAAGCCTCTCCACCTGCATATCCTCTCCCTCCTCTGCCCTGCCCTTCCTTCCCTCCTCTCAGCCTGGCTCATATTTTCCCACTGCCCTCTGTCATTTCCACAACAACCCCTCAAGTGCAGGTTCTCAGCTTGCAAAACCATCCAGCCCTATGTCCATATCTCACTGGGACAGAAGTCCCAGTCACAGGACACCCCTGCCCTAGAAGGTCACAGAAGCTCAACTACAGAGCACCACAGGAAGCTACCCCTCCTTTTACATTTATTCATTTATGTGTTGGGGCGGGAGAGCCCTGTGCACGTGTGGAGGTCCAAAGACAATTTGCAGGAATTGGTTCTTTCTTTCTTTGGGTCTTGGGGATTGAACTCCAGTCATCAGGCTTGGTGGTAAGCACCTTTACCCCACTGAGCCAACCCAACACCACCCCTTCAAAGACAGAGCACTCCAGGAAATGGAGTACTCTGGGAGATGGAGCACTCTGGGAAAGGTCAGCCAGCCCACAGCCAACCCATCTGACAGTGCTTCCATCATGCACAGCCATATAGATCAGGAGCATTTGGTCTCATGTGAACAACAACAACAACAACAAAAAAAAAGCCATCTATTCCAGATTTTAAAAATCATAATAACTTTCCAGTCTGGGGCCTAGGTCACAGCAACATGGCGGAATGCACCAAAGGTCAGGATTGTGGTTAAATACAGGATCCACTGTGGTGCCATCCTCTGTAAAAAATTTAAATCAGCATGCCAAGTAGACTTGCTTCTTCTGCAGCAAGACCAAGATGGAAATGGGCCATGGGCATCTGGAGCTGTGGATGTATAAAGCAGCAGCTGGTGGGGCTTGGGCCTACACCACCACCTCTGCAGTGATGGTCAAGTTTGCCATCAGAAGACTGAAAGAATTGAAAAACCAGTTAGAAGAGCTACCATTTAGGACATTCCTAGCCTACAATAAATGGAATAATTTATGTAATAAAAAAAATCTTGGCCCGAGTGGTGGCACACGCCTTTAATCCCAGCACTCAGGAGGCAGAGGCAGGCAGATCTCTGTGAGTTCAAGGTCAGTCTGGTCTACACAGAGACTTCTAGGCCAGCTGGGGATACAGGGAGACCCTGTCTCAAAAAGAACAACAACAACAACAACAAGTCTTAACAATAGGGCTGGAGAGATGGCTCAGTGGTTAAGAACCATACTGCTCTTGCACAGGACCTAATTCAGTTCCAGCAACCATGTCAGTTGGTTCACAACTACCTGTAAGTCCAACCCCAGGGGATCCAATGCCCTCTTCCAACATCCTTGAGAACCTACACTCACATGCACATACCCCCAGACAGACGCATGCACATAATTATAAATAAATATTTAAAAAATAACACTAAACCAAGGCCAGGCATGGTGGCACATGCCTGTAGTCCCAGGACTTGGGAGGCAGAGACATCCTTGAGAACCTACACTCACATGCACATACTCCCAGACAGGCAGATGCAGGCGAATCTCTGTAAGTTCAAGGCCAGCCTGGTCTACATAGTGAGTTCCAGGCCAGCTGGACCAAAAAAGACCAAAAAAAAAAACCCAAACAAACAAACAAACAAACAAAAAACCCAGATGGTGAAGATGAGCCCTACGAAAAATGAGCTTCAGAGGCAGCAAAAGGCTGTCCACTCAGGCCCTCCCAGAAGATGAAGCCACCCTAGGGATCTGGACGGTTGACAGCCCCTTGAAGGCTGCAGGGAGCTGAGGAATCATTGTCTGGGTGCCCTCAGTTTCTCTAGAATGTACAGCAGGGAGTGAGATCCGCTGCAGCAGAGCTGCATTGCCCACTGCAATGGACCAAAAGGCCCTGACTCTGCCTATTTGGGAGAGAAATCACAAATGCTCCCTTGTAATGGCATGTGGGAGACCCAAAACTGAATACCAGGCCATTGTGGGTATCCTGCACCTACACCTCCATGAGGGAGGGGAGAGGAAAGACTTCCTGAAGGGGATATGTCAACCCCACCCCATGCCCTGCCCAACTGAAGGCCACCTTCCACCCCAAGAATAAACCTCAGGCTTCTTAAACCAAGGTCACAGTCCAGAGTCAGCAACCAGCCCACTTTGAACCAGCTTAGGTCAGATGGCCCACCCGTATCTGATCTGAGATTCTAGCCCTGCTTGGGCATCCAACTGGCCAGGCTGTCTCACGGGGCACCCCCCTCTGATATCTGGAGCCTGGAGGGTGGAAGTCTCCTGACTCCCAGAATCTCCGGCGTGCAGCCGGCTTATTTCCCGCCTTTGGAGAAGGTGCCCGCTTTCTCCAGTTCCCACCGAGTGGGAATCCTGTCCCTGCTCCCCCGCCCCTCATCCCGCAGCAGCTGCTCCATCCTCCCCCAAGCTGGAAGAATGCGCCCCTCCCCTCTGGTACTCCTCGAGGCCCAGACATGGAGGGAGGCAGCATATGGCCCCATTTTCCTTGGCCTGTGTAGGCTATTTGGGAAATGAGAAACCCCCTTATCCTTCCTCCCCTCTGGGGAGAGGCCACCCTCCCCCTCTGCACATTCAGGCAAGTTCTCAGCCACAGAGCCGCCCTACGTGCAGCTATGTGGTGAACTCACCGCTTCCAACCCCCCAGAGGCGCCGGAGCTGAGAACCGAGCCTCCGCAAACCTTTGATGTAGGCACGTTTTTAAAGGCCCACCTGTCCCCTAGCTCCCCAGCCCCAAGCCTGAACTGCTGGAGCCCCTCACCACACAGCTTTAAATCCCAGGCTCCCTGTGCACACCCTCTCCCGCTGGGGGTAATCAAACCCAACCACGCTCCTTCGGGGACATCTGTCTCCAACCAATCAGGAGAGATCCCAAACTTGAGGGGTTCTTAAAAGCTTCAAGCAGGAAGATCTGCAATTTCTCTTGGACCAGGGCCTGTGGGGAGGGTCTCGAAAAACCCTCGTTTGAAGTTGTGCTTTCATGGCAGCAGTTTGATCCAGATGTTCCCCAGTTGTGGGATTTTCTTGGAGGAAGGGCCCTTGGCTGTGAAGCTATTTCCATCATGTGCACACTTGATCACGGGCTGATTTGACGAGGCTGCACTTCTGGCTCTGGCCAGCCTGCTGACCCATCACAACCCTTCACGCCCAGAGAGAGGACTCCAATAGGCATCCCCACTTCCTTGCTGGTTTGCTGTGGCTCTCCGCATCTATTCTGGCACCAAAATATGGAGCTGGAGGTGATTCCCAGACCCCCAGATTAGGGGAGGAAGTTCAAGAACCAGATTTCTGGCCAAGATATGAATAATCTTCTTTTCTTAAATATTTTATTTATTATTTTTATTTTATGTGTATGCGTATAGGTAAGTGCACCTGTGTCATGCAATGCCTGCGGGAGGACAGAACAGGCTGTCAGATCCCCTGGAACTGGAGTTATGGACAGTTGCTAGCTGCCATGTGGGTGCTGGGATTCAAACCCTGGTCTTCTGCAAGAACAGCCAGTGTTCTTAACTGCTGAGCCATCTCTCCAGCCCCCAACATGAATAATATTTTAAGAAATTGTGAACAGGGGGCTGGAGAGCTGGCTCAGGGATTAAGAGCATTGCCTGCTGTGGTAGAGAAGCGGAGTTCAGTTCCTAGCACCACGTGGCAGCTAACAACCATCTGTAACTCCAGTTCCAGGGGAATCCAACGCCCTCTTCTGACCTCTGTGGGCATTACATGACATGGGTACACTTACATACATGTAGGTAATACACTCATACATACAAAATTTTAAAAATAAAATGTTTTAAGCCTGGCATAGTGGCACACAGCTTTAATCCCAGCACTCGGGAGGCAGAGGCAGGTAGATCTTTGTGAGATCAAGGCTAGCCTGGTCTACAGTGAGTGCCAGGCCAGCTGGGGCTACAGAGAGACCCTGTTTCAAAAAGACCAAAATAAATATTTTAACAAAGAAACTGTAAGCAGAATTGTGGTGAAAGTGAACAACTCAGTGAATGATCAAGTAGCTGTCCCTCTTTGAGGTCAGTCTTATAGAAACAGAGGTGAGCTTTTCCAGACTTTCTGCTACTTTAGAGTTTGAAGGGATCAAGTTCACCCTTCCTACGTCCACCAAGAGCTGCAATGGAAATCTTTCCTTCAAGAGGCCTGAGTTCTTGCTGTTGTTCAGCCTACATGGCTTCTGGGGAAGGTGTGTGGATCCCACCCAGACCCTCAAAGACCTCTGGCACCCTAAACCAGGCTCACCTCCTAGAGTGGCAGAGAGGCTGTTGAATGGGGGGAGGAGGGAAAGTGCTTGCACATGGTCGCCATTGCCTAAACTGAATGTGTGAACATTGAACATGAACAGACATGATAAATCCCAGATGCTGCTGGACTGAGGCACCAGCCCATGAATAGACCCCAAAGTCTGTCATCAACATGAGTTTGGGTAAGTGGACTTTCTCAGAAGAGAGGTGTGGGCAGTGTGGAAAGCTGCCCGGGGGCATGGTACAGGAAGAGGAATCCAGAGAGACAGAGGCCACAGCCATCCAGAAATCAGAGTTCAAGTAAACCCTGAGCAGCAGGCCTCTGTCACTTCTAGACCAGGAAAGACTGATCATTGGAGGAGTTGAGCGCTGACTGTAGGGAAGCTTAATGCCCTTGTCCCACCTGGAGAATTGGAACAGCATCCCCAGAACCTGGTCTGAGTGCCAACAGGGCAAGGCATGCTCCTCCTCATCACCTGGTACAGATAGGTTAGGCAGTGTGGTGATGGGTAGATGGTATTGGGTCCCCCTGCCTAAATGTTTTTGTACTTCCCCACGTCCTCTTTGATAGGTATTCTAGTTTGACTTCAATTGCTGTGACAAAACACTCTGACCAATACCAACTTGGTGAAGAAAGGGTTTATTTGGCTCACATCTCCCAGATCACGGTTCATCAATGAGGGAGCCCAAGGTAGGAACTCAGGGCAGGAACGTGGAGGCAGGAGCTGGATGGAGCACAGGCTGTGGAGGAATGCTGCTTACTGGCTTGCATTTTGCTTGGTCTTATATGTCCCATATGTCTTGAGCTCAGAGAGAAAGAAGCACTCCCTCATTCTTGGGTTGGCCTTGCCACTTTCCCATGCCTCTCCTCTGTCTCTGCAGGGGCCTGGAATGGATCCTCACAGCTGGACAGCAGCTGAAGACCCTGACTATCCTGTGCACTCACAGTGATTCCTGGAAGGGATCCACAACTAGAGGAGAAAATGGGAAACTCTGGCAATGGGGTCCTCTACCTGGCCTGCTCAGGTCTACAGGGAGGTAGATGCCCAGCCAGATACCAGCCAAACACAAGCACTCAGGAGGCCAAAGCAGAGGATTTGTCCATGAGTTCAAAGCCAGACTGAGCTACATAGTGAGTTATAGGCAGCCTGGGCTAGAGAGTGAAATACCCAGGGCGGGAGGGGTGGGGGATCATCGTCCTGGTGCCTCTAGGGAAAAGATGGCAAGTAGGGAGGAAGCAGTCTGCTTTGGATATTTGAAGGTTCTGTTTCCCTCCCTCGTTGTGTCATTGCCTGGGAACTGAAATAAGGGGCATATCTCCTGCAGAGGCCGCCTTCATCACCCAGGCTACCTCCTGCACTGCAGGTCCTGGAGCCTAACCCCAGGAGGCCACAGAGTCTCTCATCTCCTTTCCTGAGGTGCACATCCCTGCCATTCTCAGAGTACCCACCCCCTCTGGAGAAGGAAGAAATGAGAGAGGGAAGGGCAAGGACTAAGGCAAGGGTGCTGTGCCCATGGATACAAGGATTCCTCAAATGAAAGGAACGGGTTCTGCTTCTGAGCCACAGCAGGCCCCACATACCAAGCTCATCCTCCTGGGCCCCAAAGTCACCAAGACGCAGTTTGAACATGCTGTGCCTGCAGCCTGGGCTAGGGGCCTGGGGGCTTAGTGTAGAGACCTTGCCTATGCTCGGAGGCCATGGAGACAAAGAAAAGGAGGAAAGGAGGGAAGGAGGGAGGGAGGAAAAGAGGGAAGGAAGGAAGAAATAAACTGAACATCGTGGCACACATCTGTAATCCTAGTACTTGGGAAGGTTAAGGCAAGAGGATCACCATGAGTTTTCTAGGAGTTCAAGGCCTGAGTGGGTTGCACAGTGAGACCGTGTCTCAAAACAAGACAGAAAGAAAGGAGGGAGGGAGGGAGGGAGGGAGGGAGAGAGGAAAATAAATAAAACAATTTTGAAAGGGAAGCAGAAATGAGAGCCACTTTCTTAAGTGTTTCCTGTGAGCCCAGCTGAGCAGGTGCGATCTGGCCTTCCTGAGCCACGGGCTAGATCTGCCAAGTCACTCATTCTGATGAAAACCTTCAGGGCACTGTGCCACCTTGTGTGAAGATGCATGGGGACTGATCAGTAAGATCACAGCTACTGAGCGCTCACTGTGTGCCTGCCTGGCAGTGGGTGGGATTCTGCTCAGGGAGGAGGGGAGAGGGTCATCTCACTGGGCTTGCACCCCAGATACCACATTAACCCACAGAGGTACATGTTACAAATCCCGAGGCTCCCATACTTTAGTAGAATTCCATAACTTCACCCTCAAGTCCACCCAGACATGTGATGCCATTCGAATTTCAAGCACACAAGACAGACGAAAGACCTTTCCTAGAGCATCAGTGCTGAACAGTACATCAGACTGGAAGGATTCTCCTGTTGGAGGCGATGGACCAGAACCTTGTCATACTGGGACAGAGCTGAGGTAAGCCTTCTGCTGAAGGAAGGAGGGTAGCTGAGGTGACCCCTGTATAGCCCCTGGGACAAGGAGGAGAGAAGACACCAGGCAAGGCCTGAAGGGGAGAGGACCCAGAGAGGGACTGACAGGAGATGAAGGGTTGGAGGAGGGGGGAGCAGGGCTAGAGAAATGAATGGTCTTGGCAGGACTGACGACCAGGCCAGGATGGATGGATAGCAGCTGAGGTTTGTTTACTGGCAGCCCCCGGCCCGCCACCGCCCTGGGAGAGCAATGGTGGCTGGCACATCAGAGGGCTCTTAGGGAAGCTCATGGAGATGATTTAGATGGGAATGAATCAGCTCCATATGGATTAAGTGTCCCAGCAAATCCCAGGATCTTACAGATGAGGGGACGGGGCAAGGGCACCAGAGGGAGGGGAGAAGGGCAGTGTGCAGCTGGATCAGGGAAACACGGGCCTGGAGCCTCGGAAGGCACGGCAGGGCAGCCTGGCTCAGATGCAGCCCCCTGTTTCCAGCTTGGCACCAGGCTTTAGGAAGGGCTACTCCTCTGCACAAACCTATTGATTCCCCCTGGCCTTATCCTCTGTCTCTGAGTCTTCATGTATCTTCCCATGTCCATTTTTCTTTCCTTTTCTTTTTTTTTTTTGCATAACTTAATTCAATTTTTTTGGCCCTTACCACATTTTCTTGAGCTCCTACACACTTTTTGGGGGCAGTTATAGCATTATTATCCTATTATTAGTCACTCGCCTCCGAAGTGCTGGGATTAAAGACGTGTGCCACCACGCCCGGCCCTTTCTTCTTTTTTTTCATTATTTTTATTTTATGTGTATGAGTGTATTGCCTGCATGTATGTAAGTGCACCTGTGTTGTGCAATGCCCTCAGAGGTCAGACGAAGGCATCAGATTCCCCTGGAACTGGAGTTAAGGACAGTTCGTAGCCACCATGTGGGTGCTGGGAATCAAACCCGGGTCCTCTGCAAGAGCAGTCAGTGCTCTTAACTGCTGAGCCATCTCTCCAGCCCCCCAGCTCCATTTTTCTATCCCTCTCCTTTCCTGGCCCTCTTGTTCCACACTCCCCACCAGATCTCTGCCACTCTTTCCTCAGAGGCATAGATGGCATGGGAAGCCTGCTCAATCTCTATTCACCCTAGCCTCGGTGCCTCCCTTCCACCCAACTCAGGCTTGGTATTGCCCTCCTTCCAGTTGCATGGGGAGTGCTGGTCTCTCTCATGGGTCCATAAGCTCTAAGGTGGTGGAGGAACAGGGCAGGAGAGCTGGAAAGTGACTGACTACAGGAAGTTCTTTCTTTCCCTTTCTGTACCTTGCCTCAAGCTGTCATTGTTCCCATTCCAGGGGAAGGCTCAGAAGGGTACTGGAACTCTTCACTCAACCTAAAGTTGAGTAAGCACACCTCACTCCAGGCCATGGGCGCAATGAGCTATGGAAGGCCCATCTCTCCACACCCCTCCCATGCCCAGTGCAGAGGATCTGGGATCGTCTAGTTATGAAGCTGGCAGCCATGTGGACAACGTGGAGTCAGAGCTCGGGGTAGTCACATATGACAATCGCTTGAAATATCACAGCCACTCTCTCCCCACCCCCACTGCTGATCTATGGGCTGCGTGCCCTGTAAAAATTATTTATCGGGGCCTCCAAGTGTCCTGATTTAGTGTTGCTGCCTCTGGGGCCGAGAGGCCTGCCTGTCCGCTGGAGCCTAAGCATTAAATGACGCTAAAAAGTTAAACGGCCAACATTGGGGGCTCACTTGAGGAGGCACCATAAAGCTGTCGGAGCTGCTTAAATCAGGAGTGAGGATTCCCCCGGACATCTTCTCTCCATATGCCGCAAGTGAAGAAGGCTCTCCTTGCCCCTCTGCTGCTCCCCAGCATGAGCAGCCCACACAGGGCAGGTCCATGTGGCCAGGCGCTTTCCAGCATGATCTTGGTCCAGAGCCCTGTCTCTAGCCAGGCCTCTCCCTATTTAGACCCAGGTTATAAAGACTCACAGCAAAGGACACGATGCAGCCTTTCCAGTGGCCTGTGTCAGTCCTCTCCTGAGCTTGTCTCCACTCTGTGGATGGAATCCTCTGGAACGCAACATCTTCTCACTCAGGTTTGGAGACAGTGCTCTGTGTAAGCCAGGCTGTGCCTTCTGATCTCCTGTGCCACCCTATACCCACTCTCATGGCTCTCTGAGAGACGTGGCCCATCCTTTGAGCAGGACTATCTACCAAGGCACCCTGCATTACACTCAAGTACAGCAGATGGCTGTTCTCAGTTTAACCCCAGTCCGTGCTGCCACCGCCCGGCTGCAGACAGGCAGGAGGAAAGGTGGGTCCCACCGACTGTCTATCATGCCTTCTTTCAGCAGCAATAAAATGTGCCTCTTAAAACCTCTGCTCCAGTCCCTAATATTTGCCTGGCCATATATCTCTGGTGATATACGGACAGAAATTGCCCATAAACTGCTATAAAATCCCTTGGAGCTAGGGAAGGGGCATGTAGGCCAGGCTGCAGGAGGATCGGAAGCTCCTCCTTCACGGAGGACCCCAAACTCAATGCTGCATCCCAGTGCTGGATAGAGGAAGGTGACCCAAAGGAAGATCCTGAAACCCCTCTTGGGACCGCTCCTGGGATGTGTTGTGTGGCCTTGGGCAGGTTACTCAGCCCCTCTATGCCTTGCTTTCTACAATTTCCTAGGCCCTGCATGAAGGTGTGGTAAGGATCAGAGGAGAAGGAACTCACCTTGCTATTAAAGAAGTTACATGCTGGGCACTGTCTGAAGATGGGTATGGTGTATTTGGAAGGCATGTGTGATGGGCACTCTACCTAATCATCTTTTACCCTGTAACACCCTGAATGTAACTACTACTGTCATTATGACACAGGTGCAAAATCTAAGACTCAGAGTGGAGCCAGTACCAGAGGCCTAGCAGCAGAGCAGGGCCCTTGCCCTTCCTGCACGTAAGAGTGAAAGATCCCTAAGGGCAGAGGGCTGAAGGGGACCTTCTCTCCCAGAGCCTGCCTTTACAGAATTCAGGCCTAGTTCCCTTTCTGACATTCCTGTTACAGCATCCGAGAGTCCAGCAGTCAAAAGGGTCCCCTGGGCATATTGTCAGTGCTATATCCAGTCACCCAGACAGACAGCTTCCAAAGAGGGAAGCACTCTGAGGGAAGCAGAGCCCTTCCACTCAGGAGACCAGAAGAGCCAAGTGGGCCAGGCAGGAGATTTCTTGGTGGGAGCAGTACGGACCATAATAGCCGGTTCCAGAGTCCCTAATCCAAGTCCTCACAAGGCAGCCCCTGGCTGTCCCTTCCGGTCTCTGTCCCCTACCTTTGCAGTCCTGGACATCTTCTCCTTGGCAGAGCCCAGCCTCTCTGCCCACAGCACCCCACACTCTCCCTCTCCCACAGTATCCCTATGATAACCTCTGTCTGTCTCCCTGATCAGTCCACCCTCTCCCTTCCTACCTGCAGTCCCTGCAGCCCCTGGCTGTCCCTTCCCTCTCACAGGGTCCCTGCTTGTCTCTGCAAGTTCCTCTAACCCTAGCTGTCCCCTGTGCCTGCCCACTTTGCCCTCCCTCTTAGTGTCCCCCAGTCTGTGCCACTGACAGAAGGGTCTCCTATTTGCTTGCCTGGGTCCACAGTGAAGATCTGTCATCCCTCAGTTTGGAGTGTCATAGATTTTAGAAGGGCCTAACAGTGGTAAAAGAGCTAGCAGGCTTGGAGCAGAGGACCAAGATGTCCAGGGGAGGAGGATAGGAAGCTGCCAGGTAGCCAGGCCCTGCTTCACCCTACCTCGGTATTCAGGTTCAAACCAGGGTCCACAGACTCTTTCTTGGCAATGAGGATCTGGGAATGAAAATGGACAAGCCAGGACAGACATTAAGAAGGCAGCCATGTGCCCCACACCTCCCCTTCCCCGGGGGCTCCCACCCCCAACCCCACTTTTCTTTAAGTTTCCAAATCAACCTTCCTCCAATAATAATGATAAAGCAGGAAGCTGGGCCAGAGGACAGTGCAGATTTTTCTTCTTGACACGGAGTTTCCGATTAAAGGCAGAGGGACATAAATCCTCCCGCGTAATTGCTACGCTCCAGCTCGGAGCCACTCAGGAGGGGGCTCCCACCCCTCTGCCCACCCCCGGCCTGAGCAGGGCCTGCTCCCCAGAGCCTTAGGCTGGCTTGGGGAGGGGTAAGGAAACCCTGCTCTAGTGGGCAGACTATGGGAGGAGTGCAGTGCATGCCCATTTCCCTGCCAGGGGTCCCAGCCTAGAAAGACTGAGACCTTCAAAGCTCCTTACCTAGATCCCCAGCCCAGAAGCCCTCGCCCCTACCCAGAGCCTGAGGTGATTCTGACAGAACTTCTGGAGTTTATACTTACCACATTCACAAGAGCCTTGAATCTTATAATTAGATGAGATCGACACAGGGGAAACTGAGGCCTGTCCAAGGGACCCGCTGGTGGCCTATGCTAGCTCCACTGGTATTTGCTCTGTCACACACAGGGAGAGGCTGACAGTGTTTACATCTGTTATCTCTCAGGCTCAGGTAGCCTACTCCCAAGTGGTCTTCACATTTTTGAAGAAACAGGACTATTCCATGTGTTTATCCTTGATTTACAGAGAGAGAGAGAGAGAGAGAGAGAGAGAGAGAGAGAGAGAGAGAGAGAAACTTGAAGCAGGAGTCAGCTGGGGTCCCTAAGCCTCCTGACTTGGCTTTATGTGCTAGCCTCTGTCTTAATTTGATCTGCTGTTGCCCACATACTGCTTCCTACCTCTTTCCCAATGTGAGGTCAGCCCTCTTCCACACAGCTCTCCAGATGTGAAGCCCTTCCACTTTCCTGTTTCTCCAAGCACCCTCTGGAGAAGTAAAGCCTAGGTATGAGTCTCTTTTCTTTGACTGGTCATAGGTTGTGGGTCCATGTCTCTTCCTCAGATCTGCCCTCCCTGACCCACAGACCCACACATGTACACATGTATGGCCAGAGGAGTCCTGGCTCCTCTGCATCAGTAGAAATCCCCAAAGAGGCTCCAGGGAACACAATCATGGCTCTGGGCTTCCCTCTACACCCAGGGGCCTCCTGACCTGACCTGATACCAGGCTCCTGTCCAGCATTTCAAGTAACGGGGTCCCTCAGTTGGGACCACAGAAAGAGAAAGCACTGTCCCCTGCCTACCCATCTCCAGATACAATCAGACCCTCTGACAAGGTGGTCCTACACCAGCCCGGGGCACCCTGTGCAAGTACTGTGCTCACTCACAGCAACACTCAGTGGGAACAAGGCCCAGGAAGGGCAATGGAGCTCTATCCAGGTTGGGGAGGAAGCACTGGGTGGGACTCCAGAAGACAGCATGGAAGGCTCACCCTTTGGGGGCCTGTCCTGACTTGTAGGCAGGGTTTGGGGTCTCTAGGAGAAGGGTCTATAGTGGTAGAGAGAGCTAGGGAGCTTGGAGGGGAGGACAGAGGTGTCCACAGGAGAGGGATAACAAGGTTGCCAGGCAGCTGAGCAGCCAGCCATATTCCACCCCACCTCGGTCTCTGAGTCCAAACCATGTTCTGCAACCTCACTTGGGATCAACAGTCTGGGACTGGGGACCTTTGCTGTGCTGAGTGACAGCAGATCAGACTTCCTGCTGGGTGGAAGGAGGCCGAGAGGTACAGTCCCCAGTGTGGTCCTCCTGGGTGTGTGTTCCCAAGCAAGCTCTTAGCTCCCCACTCCCTTTGAGAGCCCTGGGTGCATACTGAGGCAGGGAGAGTCCACAGAGAAGATCTAGAACTCTCCAGGAACACCCCAAACTTTCAGGGATGACAGACTTCATCATGGACCCAGGCAAGCAACCAGGAATTTCTCTGATAGATGTTTGGAGCAGGGTTAGGCAGAGAGGTGAGTTGGGGGGAGCCTGTGAACAGACTGAGGGTCAATCAGAGGTAAACTGGGATGTCGGTGAGCTCTCACCCTGGAGACTTGGGGTAGAGAAAGAACCTCTCACTCTTGTATCCATCATGGTGAGAGTGGTTATATATCAGGCACAGCATCAGGAGACACAGAGTTTAGCTAGAGAGGCTCCAGAAACTCAGCTCTGCCTCCAGAAAACTGTCCTTGGTATTCAAGATCCTCTGGATACATACTAATCACATCTACACATCCCTGCCTCTACTGTCAAAAGAAATGTGTTCTCCCTGGCTCTTCCTTCCCAGAGTCTACTCGGCACCACAAGCCCTGCCATTCAACCTTGTCCTGTCCCTCCATTGAGGTGGGAAAGAAAGATGCACTAGAGTCCCTCTAGGCCCCTGCTACAGGAGGAGGTACTATGGCTAGACATTCAAAGCACCTACCTAGTGGCAGGGAGGAATGGGACTGAAGAGCCGAGTGGGAGGCCTAGGGTGGATGTGGGAGCCAGATCCTCAGCCTGACTCTGCTTCTCACTGGGAAATGCATCCCTCATGTGCCCAGGGGTGGAGATGGGGCAGGGGGAGGGGATGAAAAACACCTACAGCCCATTAACCTACTTTTGCAACTTCATTAAAACAGAGTCTCCGACACGTCGCCATAAATTGTCTTCTGAGGAAGATGCCAGATCCAGCACAAAGTTTCAGCAGCATAGCAAGAGGCTGCAATACCCAAGGAGGCAGTGATGTTCTTATAGCATAGGGGGCTGTCACTCGGGCTTTGCACACTGGGCCACCCTAGCTGCCGGCACAGTGTCTCCTAAGCAGGTGCCACTTGGTAAGGGACAGAGATGGACTTTGAAGCTTTTTCTTTGGAGGATAGGGTCTCACTATGTAGCCCAAGCTGGCGTCAGACTTGTGCCTCAGACTCCAGATATTAGGGTTAGAGGTATATGCTACCACATTTGACTAAAGGACAAGCTTTGCTTTATTTGCTTTTCTTCAGCACTTAGAATTGAACCCCAGGCCTTGTACTCACCAAGGAAGTGCTAGCCCAGCCTACGGAAGACAGTATCGCATTACTTGCTGCTCTGGCCAAGAACTCTCAGAGCTTCCTGGAATCCCTCATTACAGAGTTAAAAGCTCCATTCAGCCTTCCAAGGTTTCCCCCAAGAAGCCATGTTCTAGGATGTTCTAGAGCTGGGGGCATGGAGGAGGAGAGTGGAGGGAGACACAGGACAGTGCATGCCTGAGATTCTAGCACTCAGAAGGCTGAGACAGGAGGATATAGAGCACTCTGGCCTCAGCCTGAAGTCAGCAAGACCCCAGAAGCCCCACCACCCAAGCCAGCACTATCCGGGCTGGGCAGGTGGGTGGAGCCAGTAGAGGGAGCACCAGCCTCTAGGGCAGCAGGGATGAGCTCCAGATCCCAGTTAGGGGGCTTGGCTCCAGACCACACCTGCAGAGGGAATGCATTCTCATTCTGCCACTTAAGGGCCTCAGAAAAGTTACTTGTCCCCTCCCTGCCTTAGTTTCCTCTCAGGAATAATCTTTTCCTGTGGCTGAATCTTGAGTAGGATGACCCCTGGAAAATGCACAGCACTTAGGACCTGGAGGTCAAAGTCCTTGGCTAGTATCATGCCATGTGCTCATTTATCTCCACTTCCACCGGCTTCTAAAGGACCTTTGAAGTTCATGGAATCTGAGCTCCATGTCTTTTACAGGAGGAAACTAAGGCCCAGAGAGGGGAAATGACTTGGGTCAGAATCAAAACTCAGACTGCCTTTCACCAGTACCAGAACCTTTCCCCAAGACACGTCCCTGGCCTTAGTTTCTTCATTCGTATAGTAAAGAGTTTAGCATACGGACTGGTGGGCTGGCTCAGTGGTTAAGGGTATTGACTGCTCTTGCAGAGGACTGGGTTCAGTTCCCAGCACCCACATAGTAGCTAACAACTGTCCAGGGGACCTGACACCCTCTTCTGATATCTTCGGGCATTGTATGTACTTGATGCAGGCAAAACACTCATACACAAAATAAAAACTAAAAACCAGTTTAGAGTAGTGTGTTAGTATTTTTGGTCACAAAGAAGCAGCTTAAATGGGGCTCTATCTTGGCTTGGTTTCACACCTTCAGCTATTGCTGGGCCTCCACTGTTTCTGCTAAGACAGAGTATCATAGTGGGATGGTGTGGTGGAGCAGAACTACTTACTTTAGAGCAGCCAGCAAGCGACAAGACACCCTTCAAAGGCATGCTCCAGTGACTTCTCTCCAGATAGGCCTCATCTCTTAAGGTTCCCAGCACCTTCTAAAACAGTGCCACCAGTTGGGAACCAAGTGTTCTACACAGGACTGTGGGACACATTCTATATTCTAACAAGCAGATAGTGATTGTCTCAGACATGAATAGTCTACTATGATGATTATCTTAGATCCTCTTTCCAAAAGTGTCCCTAGACAAAAAAAGAAAAAAAATTAAAACAACAAAACAAAATAATACACTCAGAATCCCACAGCAAAGCCAGGCATGGTGACACACACTTTAATTCCAGCACTTGGGAGGCAGATCTGTGAGATCCAGCCTGGTCAGTCAGAGTTAGACGGTGAGAACCTGTCCAAAAAAACCCAGCAACGGGGATGGGAATGTGGCTCAGTTGGTACAATGCTAGCTTAGCATGCATGAACTCCTGAGTTCGATCCCCAGTACCACATAAACTAGGTGTAATGGTACATGCCTACATTCCAGGAACTCAGGAGGTAGAGGCAGGAGAATCAGAAATTCAAGGTCATCCTTGGCTACATATTGAGTCCAGGTCAGCCTGGGCTACAAGAGACCCCACCTCAAAAAATAAGTAAGCAAGGCTGGAGAGATGGCTCAGTGGTTAAGAGCTCTGACTGTTCTGGCAGGGCGAATCCCACCACTGGTGCTCCAGGAGGCAGCAGCCCCTAGGATAGTTCTCACCTGTGCCTTCTGAGAGAGAAGAAAGACTCCAGGAAAGATGTCCTGGGGTTGATTCTCTGGACTCGCTTGCCAGTTGTCTACACTGCCAGGGGTAATGGGGTGCCTGGAAATGGACCAAAAGGCATCTGCCTAGGGGCTGGTGGTTGGTTCTGCCTGGCCAGGTGTCTCACGCCTGACATGCCTCCCAGTCTGAGCCTATATTAGAGTTGTAGTCCAAGAAAACATGGCCATAAAATAGATAACTGCTTTAATTTTCACTAGAAGGGGCAAATTAACACAGACTGTTTGTAAGCTGTTGGGAGTTCCTTACAAGGCTCTGCCATGTTTTCCCAAAGTGTTCCCCTCAAAGCAAATTCCTGGAGTCAAAGTTCACATGTAACTATTTAGGGGAAAAAGGGTTTGAAGGGGACATAGGAGATTGTAGAGATTGAAGACTACACGTATTTGTCAAGTCATATGAAGAGCGGCTGGGAAAATAAGAGCAAAAGAAAACCAGGCCAAGCCAGCAGCTAGGCACAGGCACTGCTGTGTGACTTTGCCCTGAATTTTTCCCTCTCTGGATCTCCTATAAGCAATGGCCAGTCCCATCATGAAATAAGAAGCTCATGACTCAGCTCCAGCCTCTGGGGCCCTCACACCTACTCACAACGAGATACTCTAAATAATACACTGGCAGCCAAACTTGCCTTAGAGTCCTGCCGGTGTCCCAACTGGTATTTTCCATTTGGGGACCTTTCCAACTCTTTCTAAGAGTAACTTCAGCCCCCATCAACCACAGACCCTTCTCTGTCCTCCATTTCCTTCTCTGGGTTCCCCTGACTGTCTTCTAGAGAGTCCTAGAGTAGATTTTAGGTTGCTCTGAGGAGGGAGCCACCTCCCCTAACCCCAGTCTTTGCTTGGCTCACTTTCCCTGGATTTTCCCACAGCCCTCTTCCTTGCAGAGCAGGCTGAGAGGCAGCTGCTCCTGATCTGGATGCATCCAAGGTCCTTAGGGAACACAGGGGAGTGAGAGATTTGAATGCCAGGACCCAGGGCACCCTGAACACATACTAGTTCCCCTTCAGCTCCCAGAAAGGGAAGTCTCCTGCCCCTAGGGTCTATGAGGCTCAGAAGGTTGGGGGTAACCTCTGGAGCCTCCACCCAGCCCTCTCCCGGGGGTGACGTGGGAAAATGAGAGCCATCGGCTGCAATGTAGGATAGGGGTCTCTCTTACTCAAAATCCCTCCCCCTCCTTCACATTTCAGAGAAATTTTAGAATTAGGGCCTCAGTGTTCCCAGGGAAGGGTGATGAAGCAAGGGGGCGTGTTCTCAGACTGAGAGGGGCCCCAGAGATCAAGGTCAGGAATGGAAGGCAGGATGTGTTGGCCATGGGCCTGAAGGCAGGAATATGGGAACCAGGGTGGTGGGAAAGGCTGGTCCCTGAGGTAGCAGCGAGAACACAGCACCAGGGGCACCAACTGGAAATGTGCCCTACTTCTGCAGACCAGGCCTCCAGGTGGGCTGTTGAGCAGGGGCCCACGAAGACCTGATGCCAAGTCACTGGGCTGGCTCTTGGGGAGATTAATATGGGTTCTCCCAGGCAGCTGTCAAAAGGAAAAGAAAGAGCAGAGCCCACAATCAGAAGGATGAGAGGGAGGGGAACAGACACAACTCCCCCTAAGTACTAGAGACCCTTTAAGTACTCTGTGCACGAGCTAAACTTCCACCTACTTAACCTCCTCCAAACTCCAAAAGCAGCTTGGAACACTCATTGCATTTTCATATAAATAAAACGAAGGTATAGAACATAAAGAAGTGGCCATGAATGGATATGTGGAGATTTGACACTCACCCGCTTTCTCCAAGGATCTGGAACTCTCTGGACCCAACTTCAAGGCCATCAATGGACATCACTCAGCTTCTGTTCCCTCTAGAAAGAGGCTGTAGGTGCACCTGTCTGCAGCTGAGCCTGTCTCTAGCCTCATGACCACAGACAGATACACAGACTCTCGGGGTAAGGCAGCAAGCTCCTCATGCTATAACTAGGAAACTGAAGCTGAGAAAAACTGCCTGCCCAGGGTCACACAGCTGGGAAGAGCAGGGGCAGGGACCTGAACCATCGGCAGGATCCTCTTCCCTGGAGCCAGCTCTCAGCCATTTACACACACAGGTGCCAGGCACCATGCTAGGCCAGAGATGAATAAATACCAGCCCCTACCTCTGAATTTCAGTGAGGAGAGGGGTATCTTCCCACACCAAGGTGTAAGAAGACTTACCCTCAAATGCCTGCTAAGGAGGAAGTAACTATAAGCAAGTATAGTCAAGAAGAACCTCTGAGGGGCTGGAGAGATGGCTCAGCAGTTAAAAGCATTGACTGCTCTTACAGAGGACATGGGGTTTGGCTCTCAGCACCCATATGGCAGTAACAACCATCTATAACTCCAGTTCCAGGGGATCTGACACTCTCTTCTGACCTCCATGGGCATTGTATGGCATGGATGCACACATATAGGCAATATATTCATACCCATAAATTAAAATAGAAATAATAAATAAATTATTTTTAAAAAGACCCCCTGAAGGGGCCAGGCATGATAGCCCATGGCTTTAATCCCAGCACTTGGGAGGCTGAGGCAGGCAGATCTCTGTAAGATTGAGGCCAGCCTGGTACATGGGAGAAGGAGATGGGAGGATCAGGAGTCCAAACTTACCCTCAGTTACAGAGTGAGTTCAAGGCCAGCCTGGGCTACATGAGACTCTGTCTGAAAAAATAAAATAAAACCTCCAGAGCCAAGTATGGTGGCACACTTCTGTAATCCCAGCACTCAAGAGGTAGAGAAAAGTAGAGCAGTAGTTCAGGGCCAGCCAAGGCTACATAGCAAGATCCTATCTGAAAAAGGGGTCTGAGGGACTGGAGAGATGGCTCAGAGGTTAAGAGCACTGACTGTTCTTGCAGAGAATGGGCAGGGGGTGTTCCCAGCACCCATATAGTGGTTAACAACTGTCCCTAACTCCAGTTCCAGAGAATCTGACACCCTCATCTGGCCTCCCTAGGTATTGCACATGTGGTACGCATACACACATGCAGATAAAACACTCATACACATAAAAACATAAAAATAAATTTTAAATGGGTCTGGGGAGACAGCTCAGTCAATAAACTGCTTGTGGCACAAGCATGAGAACCTGCGTTTGATCCCCAAAATCCATGTAAAAATGTTGAGTGTGATGGCATGCATACATGCACATGCTTGTGATCCCAGGACTGAAGGGATAGAGACAGGCAGATCCCTGGTGCTTGCTGGTCAACTAGCCTAGCCTAGCCAGCCAGCCCTAGGCCCCAGTGAGAGACACTGTCTCAAAAGAAAAGGGGGTGGTACCTGAGGAGTGGCACCAAAGGTTATCCTCTGGCTTCCACATACACACAAGGCAGGGCAAAGGTCTATGATGAGTCTTCCTGGAGAAGAAGCTGATAGGACAGAAGGCAAGTTGAGACTGGATCAGAGAAAGCTGTGAATGTCCACTAGGAGATTGGAGCTCTGACCTATCAGAATGGAGAATTATGGGAGGTTTCTGTTTGGAGAGGGGTCCCGTGTAAAGGGATTCAAGAATCTACTCCAGAAGAAGCTCAGATGAGTTTGCCTGGGAGAGAACCTGAAGCACCAAGAATATTCATGTGATTATTGTCACTAGAGATGAGTACACAGACAAGTGCAGTCATAAGCCTGATGCTCAGCCTAGGAAAGGCTGATGTCACCAAACAGCCCAGCTTACTTTGATGAGGAGATGATGGATTGTCACCTCCCTGCTCTTTTGTCTCCTTCTAACCAGACAGGATGTATGTGTGCCCTCCCCCTGGACACACATGAACAGTCCCTCCTAGAAGCAAACACACGTAGCCAGAAACAGTGAGCATCTCTCCACCTAGCATTGCCCCCAAATCTAACAACAGTAGGAGGCCAACACCACAGCAGGAGTGGGGCTGACAACCCCACTCTGATGACTCCAAAGGGCAATGAGGAGTCAGATGGGGGGGTTGGAGGGAACTGTTGATGAGGACAGCCCAACCAACGAACCCACGCAAACTCCTGGGTGAGGGCATAACTGAAAGACATCCTGGAGAGATGTTAAGTTGGGGACATTATTGAGAAAAGGATCTCACTAGGGACCATCTGCACCTTCCCCTCCTGCTCACTTCACCTGCTCACTTCAGACCCTGCCTGAAGTCGGGGGCACCCATGGCATGGTTTGAATCTGAGATGTCACTCACAGGCTCACGTTTTGAGTACTTGTTCTTCAGCTCATAGTACTATTCTAGAAGGTTGTGGAACCTTTAGAAGGTGGACCTAGCCAGGGCTACAGAGATGATTTAATCCATAAAGAGCTTGCCATACAAGTATGAGGACCTGATTTCAATCTCCAGAACCTACGTGTGGTGGTGCATACTTACCCTAGTACTGGGGAGGTAGAGGCAAACAGATCTCCAGGCTCACTGGCCAGTCAGCCCCGCCTAACTGGCAAGCTCCAGGCAATGAGAAACCCTTTTTTTGTTGTTTTTGTCTCAAAAACAAAGTGGGCAGTACCTGAGGAGTGACACCTAAGTTGACCTCAGACCTCCTTATGCCACATACTCATGTACACGCACCCACATCACACACACATGCACCTGAAAACACACAAATGTAAACATTCACACATGCACCTTCACACACATGAATGTAAACACACAAACATGCACCTGTAAATGCATGAATGTAAACATACATGCACCTGCACATATGAATGGAAACACACAAACATGCACCTGTAAATGCATGAATGTAAACACACATGCACCTGCACATATGAATGGAAACACACAAACATGCACCTGCACACACATGAATGTAAACACACAAACATGCACCTGTAAATGCATGAATGGAAACACACTTGCACCTGCACATATGAATGGAAATACATACCTAACATACATATACACCTGCACACATACATGCACACACACATGAACACCCAAATACACAAAGACAAAGACACACATGTACCTGCACACACATTATCATAAACATACATATGCACCTGTACACACATATATGTAAACACACACACATGCACACACGAATGTAAGCACACAGATGCACCTATGCACATGAATGTAAACATACATGTACCTGCACACACATGAATGTACACACACCTGCATGTGTGTGAATGTAAACACACATGAACCTGCATACACATGAATGTGAACACACATGCACCTGCACACACATGAATGTGTGCACATCTGCACACGTGTGAATATAAACACACACATGTGCCTGCACACACATGAATGTAAACACACTCATGCACACACACACACACACACACACACACACAGAAAGGCCTAGCTAGCAGAAGTAGGCCGCTAGGGGTGAGTTTTGAAGATTATTCCCAGCCACTGGTTGCATCCTCTTCCCTCCTGATCTGCTGCGATGTGTGTGGCTCCTGCCAAACACTGCCCCCGCTGTGCACTAGGCTGCATGGCTACACCTTCCTTACCACGATGGACGAAACCTTCTGACACCATGAACCAAAAGAAATCTTTCCTCTCTAAGCTGACTGTCAGGCACTGTGGTCATGGCAACATGAATGTTATCACACCACCTTGCTGGACGGCTGTTTTCTTCTGTCCTCTTTTGAGACTTTGGGTGCTAAGGGGGCTCAGGCCACCCCTCTCTCCCTCCCTCATCCAAGATGGGTGACTGCAACTGATGAATCTTGGTGGGGCTGTTACCACTGCAACCCTCAGTGTCAATGGACGGTGCTCGCAGTTGTCAGAGCCACCTCCTCCCAGCTTCTGCCACCCAGAGAACAGGCATGGACAGCCAGGTGCCCAGTGCTTCTCACCAGCTCGCTGCTCACCCTTCCTCGGGCTCCCTTCTTGGCAGGTGTGGAGAATCCTCATTTGGGGGCAGGTCATGGGAGCTCAGAGACAGCAAATCTCGTGAGGTCCCTATCCTCCATTTCTGTCTGCTTGCCCCTCAAGCTCTGGACACTGCAAAACTGTCGAACACATTGGTGCCACTAGGGAGAAGTCCGCAGAAGCTCTGCCATCTTTTCACTCCTGAGGTCTTACCCCCTCCCCAAGTCAGTTCAGCCCAGAGCCTCCCATCAGTACATGACACCTTCCTCAAAGAGCCAGTGTGTCACCCGCTCCTCCCCTCCGGGCAACCAACCTTCCCAGCCTCTCTCTCAGGCCTTCTGCTCTACCTCCAGTCTACTTCTGCAGCCATGGCCACCCACTGGTAAGAAAAGAGACCCACCTCTCCCAAAGGTTTCTAAACTTCTAGCCCTTCACTTCTGTCTTTGCTCAAATGTCTCTCATCCCTGATACCAAGCATTTACTTGTCTTTGATCTCGCCCTCTGGGAAGGACATGGGGAAAGGCCATTTGTTTATAATCCTATGCCAGTGCCCCAGGTCATTGGTGGTCCAGCTGTGACTGCCTTCATTCTATCAGCTTTTCAGAAGCCCTTCGCCCACTTCACAGCCCTGACCAGTGTCCCTGTACTCCAATCACCAGGGGTACTCCAGGAACACCTGCCTGCTACTCAAGATGTCAGCCACAGAGGGGAAACTGCCTCACACAGCCCAGCCCCCAGCACTCGTTCTAGAAGGAGGTAATTAGGAGCTGTGCAGTCCCTGTCCCCCAACAGGTACAGCACAGTAGCTGCATCCATCATCGGGGCAGCTGCTAGAGCTGGAGAGGTCACATGACTGGATAGGACCAACGGAAGGGTGAGGGTAGGACTCAGGGCCGGGGATTGGCTGGGCTGAAGCAGGAGCGTTCAGGGTTGTTGGGGTTAACCTGAGAATGACCTTGTGAGGACTTCACCGCCCCTGGCTCTGCCCTCTCTCCCCAGACATCCTTCCACCTGCCCCCAGCTCCTAACCTGAGGCCCACCCGCCTCCGTGGCTCTAGCATTTTCTCTTCCCCTTCCACATCACTGATACAGGTCCAGGGCTCCTTTTGCTCCTTTTTCAAAAGGACAATGGCCTCTTGTGTGCTTACCTGGCCTGACCAAGAGAGGGACAGTTTTCTGGCCTGACTAGGTATTACAGCGTCTGAGATGGAGAAGGGAAAGAGGGAGGCAGTAGTGCAGGTGCATCCCCTAATTGCCAGTGCCTGTGCCAGGCTGGGCCTGTGAAGGAGCGTGCGCAGGCAGCTGCGTGCATGGCGTGGGTGCAGCCTGGGACGTGTTTTGCATACTTACATTGATGGGACACATTACCATGTGCCGCAGTGCTCTGGGTAGACACAGACACGATGATTTTGTGCTTTCTTCTTGTGTGTGTGCACAGGCTCGTGTTCACACATGTGCACATACCTGAACCAGTCCATACACACCAGCGCAGTGGCCGTTCACCTTGACTGTGTCTCCCAGGTAAGGGAGCCTCTGCTATTGGCTCCCCTCTGGAACCCCTTGGCACATCTCCAAACCAGTGGAGAGACCCCTCCTCAGCCCCAGAGTCACAGGTCACAGTGGCATCTGGCAAGAGAGAAGAAAGGGAAAACAGGAGGGGGGACTTCCCCAACACCTGTGAAGGGTCTTCGTTGCATATGCAAATGCCCTCATTAGTGATGCAGAGCATTTCCGGAGCTAATGGCTGCCTTGGTTCTGTGAGGATGTGTGGAACAGGGACTGTGAGCAGGAGGAGAGGCGTACCAGGGCTCCCCATCCCCAAGACTGAGCCTGGGCAGGCTGAAGAAGCTGGCTGGGGAGGAGGCTGTGGCAGGAACAAGGGCTGCTGTGGGCAGGCATCCTGCCACCAGGCTTTGGCATAGGGCACTTGGCTTTTCTTGGGCAGGCTGGCCAAACCACAACCCTGCTCCTACCAGGACCAGGACCGGCAGGGGCAATGCTCCAGCCAAGTGCCTCCCACCTTCTCTCCATCCCCCAAGTCCAAAAGCCAGGATCCCTCTGGCTCCTGTGGCACATGACCTGGTCCCTCTCCAGTAGGACACTGGGAGCTTCTTCCCTCTTACTGGCTTGGACTGCATCCTTGGGCCCCATTTCTGTCACCCCAGCCATATAGAAAGGTCTGACTCTCCCAAGTGCCCTCCCCACCCCTGCCTCTTGCTCCCTTTGGACAGTCATGAGCAAATGAGCCATTTCTTGGGGCTGCCTTGTGTTGTTTCAACTCACCGCCATCAACATGGCACCAGAGACAAACACAAACAGTAACAGTCAACTCACGTGCGTCCTTAGAAACAGGAGAGCATACGCTCGCCCCTCACAGGGGCACACACCGCCCTGCTTATATTAACTTGTTCTTAAACACACACCCACATTCTTGCCAGCTTCTGTTGTCCTTGTGCACACATCTCTCCGTTTTAGGGACAGAGTCCACAGAGACCACCCCTGCCCTACCCCCTACCTCTCCTTTCTTTGCCTCTCCCTCCCCCTCCTGCTCTCATCCCTGGGCACCCGTTTGCCAGGGTTATTTATAGAAGCAAGCGATAAATTCAGTGTGTTTCTCGGCGCGCAAAGCTATAAATAATGGCACAGATCATTAAACCCCGAGAGCAGGCCCAGCCGCCCCGCAAACAAGATGAAGTGCAAACCACCACGTGAGAAGAAGAGAGGGAGGTACAAAGCAGAGCCCCAGGCCCAGGGGCCATCACGCCCCAGCCTGTACCTCTCAACCCAGGCCCAAATAAACCTGGGCCTCTAAGGTACCTGCTGGGCCCTAGAGTTGGGGAGAGTGAAGAGCAGGGCCGGGGCAGCAGCCTGGCCAGCTGAATTCATCTCACCAGATTTCCACACACTCCCAGCTCCCTCTTGCCCCTCTCCTCATCCTGCTTCTCCCCACTTCCAGCATTGGGCTCCTATTCTTCCTGTATCTTCTAATGCTCTTTTCCACTGCTCCTTTTCTCTCTCGCAGTTCCCTTTAACCTTTGCCCCTCTTGTCTCCCTCTCCACCTACCTGTCTCCTCCCAGCCCTTCCTTCCCCCCACATCATGTCTCCAGGCCCCTGGAGGAACCCTGATCCCACCCAGAAGCCCTCACAGGCAGAAAGTCCCCCGTCAGCAGAACGCTGGTGAACGCTGCTGATTCAGTGTCTGTAATCTCCCAGGCGGAGGCGGTCAAGGAGGGGGCAGGGAGGGGGACAGGGAAGATGGATGAGGAGGAAAATGGCATGGACACCAGGCACAGGCTCCGGATGAGCAGGTTTGTGGAGAACAGAACCAGAACCAGAGCTCCATCCCCATCCCATCACCACTAGCTAGCTGGTCAGCCAAGTGAAGAATGACTTCTGGGTATAGAGGGAGAAAGAAGGCCATGGAAAATAGCAGGAGCAGGCAGGTAGGCAAGGGTGGTGGTGGGGTGGTGGGGCACTGCTGAAGAAGTCAAGAGGTGTCAGGAGGGTCAAGAAAGCAAGGACTTAACAGAATGTGACCCCATCCAGTGCCACCTTGTCCCCAGGTCCACATAGACCTCCCAGAGGCTCTGTCTTCCTGATGTGGACCAAAGCATGGGAAGTTTGGGAGTCCCAGGTATGGCTACCCCATTCCTCTCTACTTTTTGGAAATGCCTCTACCTTGGGGCTCATCCACCCTTTTCTTGTCCACAAGTTTGCCTCAGCCTCTACACTGGTCTCTACACTCTAGGCCTCACACATTCCCACTGAGCCTGAGTTGGTCAGACAGGGGGCAGTGTCCAACTCTGTGCAGAGACCAAGCAAGGTGTCACTAGGAAGCTGGGTCAGACACATGGGCTATGGTCTGTTCTGCCGTTTTCTGGGGGCATCAGGCAAACAGACTCTAAATGGAAGAGCAGAGATCAGAATCCACTATCAGTCAGAGCCAGGAGCTGAGGGCTGGAGGCAGAGCAGGTAAGTCCTCTGGAGTTGACTGGATGCTGGGTCTCAACCAGGCATGGCCTGGTCTTGCGGCCAGGGGTGTATGGGTAGGCCTGGAGACTTCTGCAGCTGCTCTACCCCCATGGCCATGTGGCCATCTGCTCCTACTCACTCCTCAGCAGCTTTGATGCATAACTCAGTTATTTGCCCAGGGATTTATAGTAGGAACCAGGACGGCAGCTAAATCCCCGAGCCACTGAGTTAAATCAGCTGCTGCGATGGGCTGGAACGAGGGAGATGTCGGCCTAGAAGGCTGCACAGCGGGGTTGGAGAGGAAAACACTTGTCCCTGGCTCTGGGGAGGTGGAGGGGCAGCTGTCTATAAATCCCCTCAGGCACTGATTAGGCCCCGCAGTCCGAACAGACTTCAGTGTCGGGAGCATAGATGACACGCAGTGGGCAATGCCTTCAGAAGCAGGTTGCAGCCAAGAGCTGGGGTGGACCACAATTGCTCAAAGCATCCTGCTAGTCACAGTGGAAGCTAGTAGTCTGCTTAAGAGCTGTATGAAATGGTGGCTCTAATAGGAGAGAAGGTTCTGGAGAGCCAAAGTGCCTGGGCTCAGATTCTGGCTTTGCCACTTACTCTGTGAACACAGGCCAGCCACTAATCTTCCCTGTGTGTGTCTTCCATCATCTGTATGGTGGTGATGGTAGCAGACACCTCCCAGAGTTACTGTGGTAATTAAATAAGACGTTGTGCAATGAAGTGTCTAGATCTGTACCAAGCTCTCAGGCCAAGCTAAGGGTCTTGTGCAGAGGAAGGAGAAGGGACCAGACAAGCCTTGGAGGAATCTGGAGGTGCTAAGAGGATGTTTAAAGAAAGAAGAATTGGGCTAGGGAGATGGCTCAGTGGTTAAGAGCACTAGCTGCTCTTGCAGAGAATCTGGGTTTGGTTCCCAGCACCCACATGGCAGCTAACAACTGTCAGTAATTCCAGTTCTAGGGGATCTGAGGCCCTCTTTTGGCCTCCATAGGCACTACATGCATGTGGTGCATACATGCAGGCAAAACACTCATGCACATAAAATAATATAAATCAGAAAGGAAAAAGGAAGAGAGGGAGGGAGAGAGGGAAGGAGGGAGGGAGGGAGGGAGGGAGGGAGGGAGGAGATAACTCAATGGGTTAAATGCTTGCTGCACAAACATGAGCAATGAGTTTGAATCCCCAGCACCCACATAAAAGCCAGACATGGCTGTAACTCCAGTGCTGTAAATTCCAGCACTTGGGCTGGAGACAGGCAGAACCCAGAGCTCCCTGGTCAGTCAGTCTAGCTGAAAACCATGAACTCTGAGCTCAGTGAGAGACCCTGTCTCAAAAAACTAAGGTGGAGAACAACAGGGAAGGCACCTGGCATTTACCTCTGGCCTCTACACACATACCCAGGCACACACATATGTGTACTCAACACATGCACACACAGAGAGACAGAAAGAGAGATGGGATGGGAGGGGCTCTGTCTCACAGGGGAGAGTCAGAGCTGCCTTTCCCAGGGCTGTGGTTCAGAGCCCCTTAGGTGGGCAGGACTGCATTTGCCACTCAGTGTGATTCACTGCAAAGCCTTCAGCAAGCTTCTTAGCTTCTCTGGCCCTGCTTTCCTCATCTGCAAAATAGACACAGTACTACTACCTTTACAGAGTTACTTGGAGAATTACATGAGTTCATGCACAGTTCTGTAGCAAGTGCTCATTAAATGCTAGCTGTGCCATTACTATAATTTCATCAGGTGAGCCAGTGAGAATTAAGCATGGACCCTGAAGCTAGGAACCAGCTCCATGAACCCAAGCAGTGTGGTCAACAGCCAGGTGCCACTACCAAAGAAGACAGGAGAAGGGGAGGGATCACAGGGAAGGCTGTGTGGAGAGGCAGAGGGGTCAATAAGGAGACAGCTAGAAATGTAAGAGGAAGATAGTAAGGGACAGGAATAGGAAAACATAGGAGATGGGGCCAGAGAGGTGGTTCAGTGGTTGAGAACGCTGGTTGTTCTTGGAGAGGACCTGGGTTCGAATCCTAGCACCTACATGGTGGCTAACAACCATCTGTAACTCCAGTTCCAGGGGATCCAACGCCCTCTTCTGTCCTCCTCGGGCACTGTGTGACACAGGTGCACTTACACATACGCAGGCAATACACTCATACACATAAAAATATAAAAATAATAAAAATATTTTTAAAAGAAAAGATGGGAGACTTAGAGTAGAGAGAGGAGAGAGGGGGTGGGAATGGAAATGGGCCAGGAAAGGGAGTGGGGCAGAAATGGATGGCAAAGGAGAGAATGGAGGTGGGATGGGAGAGCAGTAGGACAACCAACAGAGGAGGAGCCTGGAGCAGGAATCGGGGCAGCAGAAAGGGGGGAGCCCAGAGGTTGTAAGGAGTCTTGAGAGCAGGAAGCCAGGAGAGGAGTGAAGCAAGGGGGTAAGGGGGACAGGCTGGACAAAGGAGGGGACCAGCAAGGCAGAGCCCTGCAGCTTTCAGCCTCCCTCCTGCATGAGGGGCCGGACTCGGGTTACCAGAGTGGCAGGTGGGGGTTGCCCAGAAGTCCCGCCCCCTCCTTGCAGTTCCTGCCCCTTGAGCATGTCACCTCCAGGGGTGAAACAGCTATCACAGCGTGGAGACAGGTGGTTTTCAGTCTGCAAAGGGTTCTACAAGCCCCATCTCAGACAACCTAGCAAAGCCAACAGTGTTACCTCACTCACATTCCAGAATGTTTCTGGTATTGGCTCTGCTTCCTGCAACAGCCCTGGCCTAACCATTTCACAGATGCAAGCTGATCTGGCCGGTGAGTATCCCATGCCCCTTTCTGCCTCCTTCCTCGACCCTCTTTCTACTTTTCTTTGTTTTTCTACTTTCTACTCTTTGCATCTTAGTTTCCCTCTTCCCATAATGCCTCATCAAACCCAAGCTGCCTTTCTGTTCGCTCTCCGGGATTCCCAGCAGAACCTGGCTGTGCTTTTATACGACTCAAAGCCCCTTCGTTTGGGAATGAGTGGAAAGGTGGCAATCCTAAAGAAATCACACAGCAGGCAGCACCATGTGACAGGTGACAGTATCTTCGAAGCTTCCATCACCCCACTTTCCTCTCCAAAGGACCCAAGATGACCTACCATACAAAATTTTACTTATTTATTTATTTATCTATTTATTATGTGTATGAGTGTTCTGTCTGCATGTATATAAGTGCACCTATGTGTGCAATGCCCCTGGAGGCCAGAGGTGGGTGCTGAATACCCTGGAACTGGAATTTCAAAAGGCTAGCCACCATGTGAGTACTGGGAACCAAACCTGGGTCCTCTGGAAGAGCAGCCAGTGTTCTTAACTGCTAAGCCATCTCTCCAACTGCTTGCCTACCATCTAAGACCCACCCACAAAAGAACCAGAACCAATAAAGAAGTAAAGTGAGAAATGTCCTTGTAAGAGAAACCAAGAATGTGTAGTTACTGAAGAGGAACCCAAAGTGTAACACTTAGATTCCCAAGAGAAAAGTAAATAAAGAGAACCAAGTAACAGCTGAAAAATTTCCCCAGCAAGGCATTGGTGGTGCTCACCTGTAATCCCAGCACTCATGAGGTGAAAACTGGAGAATCAGGTGTTAAAAAGTCATCTTCAAGCTGGGCATGATGGCACACTTCTTTAGTCCCAGCATTCAGGAGGCAGAGGCAGGTGGATCTCTGTGAGTTCAAGGTCAGCCTGATCTACATAGTGAGCTCCAGGCCAGCTGGGGCTACAGGGAGACCCTGTCTCAAAAAAAAAAAAAAAGACACACAAAAAAAGTCATCTTCAACTACACAGCAAGTTCCAAGATAGCCTAGGCTATGGGACTCTGTCAACAAATAAATAGGTAAATTCACCAGAAGGTTCATCAATCCCACTACCTTTCACACTTCAAAAGCATGATCAAGCTGGGTGTAATGGCACACACCTTTAGTCCCAGCACCCAAAAGTCAGAGACAGGCAGATCTCAGTGAGTTTGAGGCCAGCCTGGTCTACATAGTGAATCCCAGTCCAGCCAGGAATGCATGGTGAGACCCTGTTTCAAAAAAAAAGATGATCAGGCAGGGCCAGCAAAATATCTCAGTAGGTATACCCAAGTATGGCAACCTGAGTTAAAGACCCAGAGTCCACATAAAGGAAGGGAGGAACCAACCCCACAAATTTGTCTCCTGATTTCTACATGAGCCCTCTGTGACACATGCACATTTCAGTGCACACATATACACACATCATAATCACACAACAATAATAATAATAATAATAAATAAGAAACTGGAGAGATGCTCTGTGGCTAAGAGCATATGCTACTCTTGCAGAGGACCTGAGTTCTGTTCTCAGCACCCACATATGGTGGCTCACAACCACCTGTAACTCCAGCTCCAGGGGATCTGATGCCCTTTTCTGACCTTAGAGGGCACATACTCATGTGCACATCCTCTCATGTACATGTACTCATATACAGACATACATAATTAAAAATAAATCGTTGAGAAGAAAAAATGTGGGATTGGCCGTGCATGGTGGCACACGTCTTTTTTTTTTTTTTTTTTTTTTTTTTGAGACAGGGTCTCCATGTAGCCCCAGCTGTCCTGGACCTCACTATGTCACTATGTAGACCAGGCTGGCCTTGAACTCACAGAGATCTGCCTGCCTCTGCCTCCCGAGTGCTGGGATTAAAGGCGCATATTGTGGTGGTGCACGTCTTTAAGCCCAGCACTCGGGAGGCAGAGGCAGGGGGAGTCTCTGTGAGATTGAGTCCAGGTTGGTCTACACAGTGAGTTCTAGGCCTGCTGGGGCTACAGGGAGACCTTGTCTCAAAAAACCAACCAACAGGGCTGAAGAGATGGCTCATCTGTTTGCCCTTGCAGAGGACCTGGGTTCAGTTCCCAGCACCTACATGGTGAATAACAATCCTCTTTAACTCCAGTTCCAGGGGAATCCCACACCCTCTTCTGACCTCTGTGGGCATTTCACGACACAGGTACACTCACATACATGCAGGCAATACACTCATACACATAATATAAAAATAAATCAAAAGAATTTGAAAAACCAACCAACAAACAGGCAAAAGAAAAAGAAAGAAAAGAAAAAGGTGTGATCAACAATGGCTTAGACCATTCTCTTCACTCTACAAGTTCAAGATCTTTCCTGAGATGTGATGCACAGCATATTTGCTGCACAAGAACAAGGGGGTTCTGAGCTGAAAGCAGTGAAAGAAGCCTGCTATGAAGTCCCAGAGTTCTCCTAGTGCTAGACCCGCCCAGAGGGGAGAAGCCAAGTCCACAGGAAGGTGCTAACCCTTCAGTGGCTTTCCTGCCCCCAGGGCCTTTCAGCACCCCCTACTTCCTAAATGGCATATTTGGGACTAAGCCCCTGCCAGCCAGTTTCCCTGCCTTCCTGGCTGCTTCTGATCACCAGCATATCAATGTGGGAATCGGTAGAAACCAAAATAAATCAAATGAAAATAATAGCCCATGCCTTTCATAGAAACAAAATTCACCCTCCCTGTTGACACAATTTCAGGCCTACAGGAGGGCTAAGTACCCATTAGAAAGTGACCTCAGGCACAGGGGACAGACAAGAAAGAAGGAAATGGACCCTTGTCAAGGAGAAGCCAGACTTGTAAGCCAGGCTCTCTCTTTCACAGTTACAGAGATGCTGCCATTGCCCCAGCAGCCTGCAGACTCCCCAGGCACCTGTGTGTACAATACATAAGAACTAAAGTTAAGCTGGCCCTTAGGAAGACTAGTTCCCTGCTGGCTAATGCTAGAGGTATCTAGGCAGAAAAGGCCTTCTGGCATTGTAGACGTGAGAAGGGGCCAAGGTCTTAAAATGCTAGTTTTAAGGGGTGTATGAATAATTGATAGGGCACTGAAGGAAGGCCCAATCTTGGGCAGGTGGACACAAGTATTTGCCAACATGGACCAGTGATGCTGTTACCTGCTCATCCACTCTAAAACAGTGATCTCCTATTTGTCAGTATTTTGAGGCCAGCCTGGACTACAAAGTACCAGGTCAGGTAGACTACAGACTGGCACCGTTTTCAAAGAAACAAAAAACTGTCATAGTTGGTTCTGATCAGAGGCTCCTGGGCAAAAGACTTGAAAGTTGAGCAGAAAGTTCACAAAGCTTTCCAATATAGACAGACAAACTGACAAGACAGGCCACAGGGAAGGGCCCTACCTTCAGGCAGGTGACCCAACAGGTACAAAGCTCCATCCAGAAGCTCACCTTCCAAACACGCTTGTATCCTGCTGAAACTTCCAGTAAAGCACACAGAAAGAGCCTGAGCTCACACAAGGTACCAACCTCCCAGCTGTAAGTCTAGACCCAGGCCTCCATGTTCTTCCTCCCCAGCTACTGGTTCCTTCATGATTCAAGGAGAAAACCTTGAGTCACCTGCTTCCCACTCACTGCCTAGCATGCCACCCCTTCCAGGGCCCCACATCCTCCTTGTGCTGGATAGCTTTAGTGTCAACTTGACACACCTGGGTTGAGGGAGCCTCAATTGGCGAATTGCCTTCATTGGACTGGCCTGTGGCCGTGTCCATGGGGCACCTTCTTGAATGTTGAGTGATGTGGGAAGGGCCAGCCCACTGTGGGTAGTGCCACCCCAGGGCAGGCAGGCACGTGTTGTATAAGAAAGTAGGTTGAGCAGTGATCCTCCATGGCCTGTGCTCCAGCTCCTGCCTCCAGGTTCCTGCCCTGAGTTCCTACCTTGGGCTCCCTGATGAACTGTGACCTGGGAGATGTAAGACAAATAAACCCTTTCCTCCCCAAGTTGGTAGTGGTCAGAGTATTTTGTCACTGCAATGAAGAAACAAACTAGGACACTCCTCCAAGGCCAAATTTATTAACTTATTTTTAATATTGTATTTATTTTTTTATGTGTATGAGTGTTTTACCTGCATGTATGTAAGTGCATTCGTGTCATACAATGCCTTTGAAGGCCAGAGAGGGCATCAGATTCCCCTAGAATTAAAGAGTTGTTAGTTGCCACATGGGTGTTAAGAACTGAACCCAGGTCCTCTGCAAGAGCAGCCAGTGCTCTTAACCATTAAGAGCCCCACCAAGGCCATATTTAAATCCCAACTCCTCTCACTTCTTTGTTTTGAGACAGGGTTTATATAGCCAAGACTGGCCTCAAACTTACTATGTAGCCAACAAGGACCTTGAATTTCTGATACTCCTGCCTCCATCCCTCAAGTATTTGGTTACAAGTGTGCACCACCATGCCGTTTTGTGCAGTGCTGGGAGTTGAACCCAAGGCCTCATGCATGCTAGACAAACACTGTACCAGCTGAGCTACTTCCCCAGGCCCTTCTCTCACTCACAAAAGTTTCTCCCACCTCGTTGGATGGGCCCCTGGCTCCTCTTCACCTGTGTGCCTATGTCTGAGGAGGAGTCTGGGCAATGCTTGAGGACTTGAATGGAAACACAGATCTGCTCAATTTTCTCTTTGTGACTCACAAGGTTCCCAGAGTAAGAAGGCCAATTAGGCCGGGCGTAGTGGCGCATGCCTTTAATTCCAGCACACTGGGGAGGCAGAGGCAGGCGGATCTCTGTGAGTTTGAGGTCAGCCTGGTCTCCATAGCAAATCCAGGCCAGCTGTGGCTACAGGGAGACCCTGTCTCAAAAAGACCA
>NW_008329576.1:1333033-1381314 GCF_000622305.1 Nannospalax galili
AAAAAAATGAAGGCCAATTAGAGACTGGGGGACTGCAGGCATCCCAAGAGCCCCTTCCCTTCTTTGGCTCCTCTCTCACTGTCTCTCTCAATCTTCATCAATCTCGCAATTTTAAACTAAGGGCACCTTGTGCCTGAGACACACTTCCTCCTAGGGCCTGCTGCTCAAAATATGATCTGAGAAGCAGCAGCACCTGCTTCCAAATGTGCTGGAAATGCAAACTCTCAGCCCTACCCCACACTCATGCAGCCCAATCCTCCAGTTTAACAAGGACCCCAGGTGATTTAGCACACATTAGAGTTGAAGGCCATAGCCTATAGAGCCAGAAAGGCAGACCAGAGGCCCCAGGGTAAGGCAGAATGCCTAAGCCATTCACTGAAGCATCCATTCACTAAATATGGAATAAGAACTTGCTAAATGAAAAGTCCCAGACACTCGGGCTGAAACTGTGAATGACTGGTCTGGGTGGCCAGGCTGGCAAGAACACAGTCTGCACCCACCTAGTCGTCTAAGTCCTGCTCCCCAGAACAGGGGCTTGTTAAACTGGAGACTCTCTCAAGGCCCCTAGGCTGGTAAGGGACCCCTTCCACCCTTGATCAAAAGGCAGGCAGGATCAGTGAGACAGGGAGAAGGCTGAGCAGGAGGCCGAAGCTGGAAACTCCCGAATGCTGTCCAGAGGCACACTCAAGTTTGCTTTATTTTTTTTTCCAGTGCTGGGCTGGAACCTGTGGCCTTAGGCATGCTAGACAAGTGCTCTACCATGAGCTACAGCCCTTGACTTTTCCATTAGGACCCCTCCAGAATACCATCAACTCTCAGATGGCCTCCCACAGCAGGGGTCCTCTGACAGACACTTCCTGTGAATAGAAGTCCATCCAGGTCCCTTCAGCCCCCTCTAACCCAGAGGCTGAGAGGACAGAAGACAGGTCCCATCTAGCAGAAAGGTGAGCACAAGGCAGGGGACTGGCTGAAGGATACAGGAAAAGTAAGGAACACAGATTCAGGAGATGGGCTGGGCTCAGGGGAGAGTGACTGCTACATACAGCATGGGCTTCAGGGACTAGTTAGAGGACCAGCTACAGGGCTGCAGTGGTCGGCAGCACAGATGAAACAGGCTTCAGCTGAGACCCTTCAAGGGGAGACAGTGAGGAACACAGCCTGAGTCAGGGTCCACTTTGATAATAGGGCTGAGAGAACTTGCATAATGGCTTGGAAATTAAGAGTCCAGGAATGGGGGAAGGGGGGAAGATGACTAACTGTTGAGATAAGACCTGGAACCACCTGATAAACAACCTTGGGCAGCAATCCAAGGGTTTCTTGGGGCTGGGTTCTGGAAGACTGGGTCACAGTAAGGCGTGGAAGGACAGAGGACATACCATAGAGAGGAGAGTCCATACTGAAAAGTCACCAGGAATGGAAGTAAAGAGATGGAAATAGAAAGAACATATGACTTTTTAATGGAAGCTTCCAGAGGGAGAGAAATTCTGCTTCTCCTCCCTCCTTGAAACATCCCTTTCATGGATGGGCATAGTCATGTGATCAGGAACCCTCAGCTGTCTGTGTTGGTAACACCGAAGGCAATGCAGGGATATGAAGAGTACTCACTCTGTCCTAGGAGCCCTGGCAGGGCCCAAAAACAAGCCCACTGTTTCTCAAGGCCTGTTTCCCACTGGCAAAACAGAAAAGATGAGCCAGGATCTTCAAGCCCTGTGGATCCCCAGTGCTTTTCCTCTGGCTCAACAGCTGGAATAGGAGCCTCAGGAGTCCTTGCAAGGGTGGCACAGGGCAGCCAGTCTGGCTAGTATGTAGAGTTCCAGGCAAAACCAGCAAGTAACCCCAGCACCATTTTGTAAGAAACAATGAGGGTGGCTGGGAATGAAGAGTAAGCTAAGAGCTCCCTGGCTCACATCTCTTCTCCAAATTCTCAACATTTTTTTCCAATCCTGTTGCAACACTAACATGCCTCTCTGTCTTCAGAGAGCCTTTATTTTTTATCTGCATTGATCCTTGGGGGATCTCTTCCAATGTCACTGATGACTTCAGCCTGGTCTTCACATGAAACTACTGTACTATACTTGGATGCTTAGCAAGCAACTCACAAGCAGTGTCCAAAGCATGTCTCCTGAAGCAGCTCCTCCTGCAGTGTCCCCTTGGGTAATGGCAAGCCCACTGTTCAGATCACTAAGAACACCCTCATTCTCTCGTCACACTGCCCATCTGACCCATCCCAAATCCCCTGTTGCTGTCTCCGTGAAATGCATCCAGACCTCACCTCCCATTCAACTACAGCCTCCCTGGCCCAGTCCCATCATCCCTCCTTACTACTGCAGGGCCCTCGTGGGCTTCCTGAATCTGCCAGTGTTTCCTCACTGCATTCTCCATACATTGGTATGAAGTGTTCCAGGGGAAATAAGCAGGTGTTCTGGGGAAATATGCAGGTCACGCCAGTCTAGTCTCTCCAGTAGACCTCCTTTTACTAGGAGTGGAAGTGGAAGCTTTGCTGTGACTCCTTAGTCTCTTCATAACCATGATTAGCTTCTGGTGACCTCTTAGATGGCACCACTCATTCCCTCCGCAATGCTCCCTGCTCCAGACACTTGGGCCTCACTGCTGTTCCTCCAGTGCACCAGAGGCACTCACAGGGAGACTGTGCCCTTGCTGTTTCTCTGCCGGGAGAGCTCTTCCCTCTATCTGCATGGGCCAGCAGCAGCTGCTAAACGCCGTGCTCCATATGCTGGGGGATTGAACAGGGATAAAAAGTGGGGTGGGGGAGACTGTGAGTTGAGTGACACACAAGACATGAAATGGCTTGTCTTGCTTTGTCTTCCTTGGGACCATGGCTTCAGAAGCTGGGGGCTGGCGGGAGGGGGGTGCCCCCGCCATCCAAACCCCAATGCAGTTCATGCCTTGATCTCTCTAGCACCCCCTGGACAGGAGCCTCACTCCCCTGCCTGGACAGCCCTGACGTCTTTCTCTCTGGCCCCAAAGGATGCCTGGAAGAAGCAGCCTTTTCCAATCACTCATGCCATGCTTACTCCCACCTCTGCTGACCCAGCCCACACTGAGGCCCCCTGCCAAGGCTTCTGGCCAGCCATGCCTGCTTCCTGGCCTTCCTCAGGCCTCCTACTCCGGGCTGGAAAGGAGGCCTCAGGAAAGAAGGGAAGAGGATGCAGAAGGCCTGTCAGAGGACAGCTGGGCGGAGAGAAACGGAGGCCGCGAGGGACCAGTGGTCCAGAGAGCCGCCCTGGTGGCAAGAGCAAAACAGTTGCAAGCAGAGTGCAGAGCGAGAAGCAAAGAGCTGAGCCAGGGACAGGCGGGGCGAGAGACTTGAACGCCGGAGGGACAGGCGGACAGGGTCCAGGGGTGGAGGGGCGGGCGGAAGGGAGCGTCTGGTAGCCCGGGAAGGAGCGGGAGCGGCGGGCGAAGGAGGAGGACGCAGGGCGGGCGCCGGGAGCGGGCTCGTAAAAGCCGCGCCGAGCGGGGAAATTGCCGCCAGAATCGCTGAGCTCCACAAAACGCCGCCCGCGCGGCCCACCGCCGCGCCCGCTCCAATCTCCAGCCTCATCGGCGCGCGGGCTGGTTATGCATTTAAATGTTATTTAATTGGATTGCGGAGGAGCTGGGGGCCAGAGCGCCGCCGCCCCCGCCTCGCACGCGCCACACGTCTGTTTTCCGAGTCACAGATTGCCGCGCACCCCCTCCTGCCGCAGTCCCCCACCCCGACGCTCCCCTCCAGCCTGGCCGCCTCCTCTGCCTGCCCCCCCCCGAACCTGGCCAGAGGACACTCAGAAAGACACCAGCCCGTGAAGATGTCCGAAAACGCAGAGGCTTCACAGAACCCCGCAGACAACAAAGACACAACAGCAGCAGAAATGGGCTACACTCAATTACACAAATGTTCGTCTGGAAGATTTTTTTTTTTAATGCAGACGAAAAAGATGACCAGGACTACACAAGTACACAAATACACGTAACACAGGGATGATCACAGCTGCAAGGGAACACACCACCCGACCTGCCTTAGAATGGCATTTACAAAGTGATGATGCCAAGCTCAGGCACAAGAAGATGCTAAGGCAGGAAACTGACAGGGTGACATGGAGACCCTCCCCAAAGGAGTAAAACAGGTTTGCTCTCACACTCAGCCAAGGCTTTGCAGGGTTGGAAGGCAAGACCCTTTGTTCAAGGGCCAGGCCACAGCAAGGGTAACTGTATCTGTAAGCAAGTTCCTAAAACCAAACAAAACTGAACCCAAATTACAACAGGTAGCCTGAGGGTGGCTAGATACCATGAAAGCCTTCCTTAGGGGACAGACATTCTGAAATCCCCAGAGGTGAAGCTGGGATTTGTGTGTGGCTGGCTTCTGCCCTCTCATTTTTGCAGCCTGGATGAGGAGTCAGCACCATCAAGGTAGATGGAAGGACACGGTGACCTGCAGATGCATGTCCTCCACACACTCCCAAACAGTGACAGGAAATTGCTGGTCTGAGATGATCAGGGTCACACTACTTCAATTAATGAAAATGGAAATGGGCAGCCTGGCTTGGCACAGGCCACCATGGAGGACCATTCTGGGCTCTTGGCCATCACCTCTGCAAGCAGGGCCCAGAGACAGAGGTCAGGCTGAGAACTCTGAGTAGTTGTGGGGATAGAAAAGCAAGATGCCCAGGGAAATGCTACTGCAGTTGGTCTGTTTGCTTTGTTTTGGGGAGCGTGAAGACCCAAAGGAAGGGGAGAAAGTTTCTCCAAAGATATAATTCAATCTTGATTGCTGAGGGTGGGCTGGGGCCAGACTGGCATTAAGGCTTCTGAAAAAGAATGCAATTCAGCTTCCTCCAGAGTATTTCTGGTCACAGCTGGGCAGTTTATACATGTGTCTAACCTCAATGTCTCATGCTCCAGTTGAAGTTATTTACTTCTGGGGGGCATTGGGTAGGGGGAATAGTTGATCGACACCTAAATAAGACTATCCTGGAAGAGTCGAGAATTGGTCTGAGATAGACCACATTCTGTACTCTCTAATCCTTTAGTCCGCTCTACCACTAGCTCTTGGACTTCAGCTAGGGCCAGGCTGAATTGCCAGTCTTATTTTAACATGTGTATATGTATGAGTGTGATGGGGGGGAGGGGTTTGCTGGAGAGCCAACCCAGGGCCTTATGCATGCTAAGCAGGCACTCTACTGGTGAGCTGCGGGCCCCAGCCCATTTCCAGATACTTCTGATGTAGTACCTTGACACTCCTTGATGGCAGGCTGCAGTTACCAGAAGTTACCAGAACAAGAGGTCAGTTGAGAAAGGAGACTCCTCTTCCCATATTCTGGAAAGACCCGCCCAACTTCTGCCTTCTAATTCCTTCTGGGCCTTCCTTCAACCTGTTTCCTAGCCTCTTGCAGTTAGGGCTGAAATTTTCTTGGATATATTTGACCAAATACCCGCTCCACGGAGATGGTAAGATTTAGCAAGTGCGAAGTCTCTCTTGAGTTAAGCTGTCCTGTCCCACTGGTACACACTCCATCCATCTGAGGGGTGGTGCTTCCTCACTGAGCATGCTCAAAGTACTATGTGGACAACTTGTTTAAGATGTGCTTTCAGCTTGACTTGTCCTATAAATTATATGCTTGACTCTCCAGCACTGGACAGTGAACACCGTGAGGGTAAAGAATCAGCCCATTCCCCCTCTGTCACTCCCTCCAGTGCCTAGCATGAGCAATGATACACAGCACACACCAACAAAGTCTGCTGAACAGAGAAAGGAAAAGGGGAGCCCACACAGTGGCCAACCTCAGCCTAGTTTTCCTTGAAGCTATTCTGTCTGGTACAGAGTAAAAGGAGATAAGAAGATTCTTCCCTCCCCAGCACATTTAACCCCAGTCTCAGAAACATCACCATCCCAACCAAGCACAGCCTTGATCTCTGTGGAGAGTGTATGTGTATGTTTTAGGGTGGACTTTTTAAATTTTTTAGTTATTTTTAATTTTTATGTGTATTTTGCTGCATGCATGTAAGTGCACCCATGTTGTGCAGTGACTACCGGAGAGGGCATTGGATCCCCTGGAACTGGAGTTACAGACAATTCAGCTGCCATGTGGGTTCTGGGAAGCAAACTTGGGTCCTCTGCAAGAGCAACCAGTGCTCTTAACCACTGAGCCATCTCTCCAGCCCCATCCCACCCACCCTCTTTTTTCTGAGACAGAGTCTCACTATATAACCTTGGCTGACCTGAAACTTGTTATCTAGACCAGGCTGGCCTCAGACTCACAGAGGTCTGCCTTCCTCTGCCTCCCAAGTGCTGAGGTTAAAGGCCTGCTGTTGCAAGTGACCTATGTTCTCCTTCATTTGTGGATTGTAGCACCAATCCCTTATATGTGTCTATATAAATGATGATGTAATACCAGGAGCCAGATAAAGGGAAAGGATACATGACCATTAAGGAAAAGAAACAACCTGAAAGGGGGACAGTAGGGAATGGATGTTACCTGAGGGAGATGGAAAAGCAGGGAGGAGAGGAGGGAGGGACATGCAAGGGACCATGGTGTGGGGGAGGGAGGAAGTCAGGAGAGGAAAAGATGGTGGGAATCAGGAGGGATTGGGGGGAGGGTGGGGATAATGGGGGCACTGTGACTGGGGAGGGAGGGAGAAAGGAAGTTGGATGGGAGAAAAAACAGTGGAGATGAGTGAATCCTGGGGGGCTAGGAAACCTGGAGGAAAAATTGATGCCCTAGAAACCCTATGAGAAATGCACCTAGAGTGTCTGAACATTAATGCATATGTGTACCTGGGAGCTGTTTGGCAGGGAACACAGTGCCAGATACAAGAGACCTCCCTTTACTCATCAAAGAAGCTTCTCTTTGCAGCAGATGGAGGCTACTGCAGAGTTGCCTATTGGGTCAGGCACAGAGAACATATGTCTGGGAGATGCCCAGTACTAGGTGACACATCTGCAGTCGAAGCTCTACAACTAAGGCCCATGGAACATAGCAGAATAAGGGCTAGAGAGAGGGCTAATGCACCCCTCAACTCTCACCAGTGAGGCTTCCATGTACATCAGAGTGCGATGCACACAGAAGGCCACATCTGGCCAGGTTTGGAGAATAAGAGACTGAAGAGTGTAGGATGGGACTCCTGTATGGAACCTCACCCACCCACAGCTCAGGGACCATTGCAGAAGAGGAGACTGAAAGACTGTAAGAGCCAGGGCTGGTTCATGATTGCAGGGAGGTGGAGGCTTCCAGGCCACTGAAACCTTGCTCATGTGAGCCTGTGGCAGCAGTGGTGTCAAGTGTAGGACCATCAAGTGCAGGACCGATGTCAGCTCAATGAAACAAAGGCCCACAGGGGAGGTGAAAAGTAGGTGGTGGGCCAGCACTAGACAGAGAACTAGAGAACTATTTGAGACTGATTACTGCTGGGTAAGGTAGAGTATGGCTTACATACAATCACTGGATGGGCTGACTAGACTCCAGTAGATACATTTACACTGAAGGACACTTGGGTATAAACACCTGAATGAATAGGACTCAACATGTAAGGCACCGTGCATAGGATCTGGTGGGGGGATAGGGGAGGCATGGATGGGGTAGGGGGCTCTGGATTTGAGTGGGAAATGTATGAAATTTTAAAAGCTCAATAAAAAATGTTTTTTAAAAAGGTCTGCTGCCTTGCTCCCCAGGGTGAGTCTTTTAGATCCCCATCACTGGGCAAGAGCAAGAACACCAGAGAAACTCACGCTCCTGGCTGGGCACACAAGGCACCTCTCCCAAACTAGATTCTTGCATTACTGGCATGTTCCCATGAGCACTTACCTTGTGCCCAGCATAGGGAGGAAAGAGAAATAAGAACCCTTCTCCTGGCCCTCAGGACCCTGTGAGAACCTTGACAGATTGACCTTGGTTGCATAACTGTAAAGGAGGTCTGACTCTGCTAAAGGCCCAGCAGGAAGCTCCTCAGACCTCCAAATCAAACTTTTTGAAGTGAGGCAGGGGGACTTGTATGTTTCTGAACCTCCATGATTAATTCTGATTCACAAGCAGAGCTGCAAGCCACTGACCTCTATCAGGGCTGTCCTGCGATAACTCTGCCTGTGCCGCTCTGTCAGCAATCACCAGCTATGTGTCTGAGCACCTGAAATATGGTGAATTGGGGAAAGAGATTTTACTTGATTCTTATTAACTTAAAGTTGTTTCACATGAAGGGCTGGGGATGCAGCTCGGTTGTTAAAGTGCCTGCCTAGCATGCACAAGGCCCTAGGTTCAATTCCCAGGACTACATAAAACCAGGTGTGGTGGCACTCAAAAGTGGAGCCCCCCAACTACATAGCAAGTTTGAGGCTAGCTTGGGCTACATGAGACAGCACATGGCTAGTGGTTGTTATATAGAACAACAAAATTCTAGATGACACAAAATTCTAACCACTTTATTTAAAATTTTTTATTATGTGTACATGGTGTGATCCATAAGCACGTACAGAGGTGAGAGGACAACTTTGCAGAGTTGATTCTCTCCTGTTACCTTTGCATGGGTTCGAAGGATCAAACTCAGGTCTCCAGGTTTGTGTAACAAGTAGTTTTAACTACTGCGCCATCTCACTGGTGCCAATTTGACTTTAGACTTCACTTCTCATGATAGTAGGGTTTTTGTGTGTATATGTGTTGTGTTCATACATGTGTGTGCATGTATACACATGTAATGGAGTGCCTGTGGAGGCCAGAGGTTGATGTCAGGTCTTCCTCAATTGCTCTCCACTTTTTTATGTGCCTGTATAGTGTTGTGTGTGGCATGTATGTGTTCGTGTGTGACTATGTACATGCAGGTGTACATGCACATGTGTGTGTATGTGTGTGTAAGCCAGAGGTCAATGTCAGGTACCTTCCTCTATTACTGTCCTTTATTTATTTATTTTGGTCTTTTTTAATATTTTATTTATTACTTTTGTGTGTGTGTGTATTATCTGCATGTAGGTAAGTGCACCCATGCAATGCCTGCAGAAGACAGAAGAGGCTGTCAGATCCCCTGGAACTGGAGTTACCGACAGTTGTTAGCTGCCATGTGGGTGCTGGGATTTGAACCCCAGTCTTCTGCAAGAACAGTGTTCTTAATCACTCTCCAGCCATCTCTCCAGCCCCTTATTTTGGTCTTTTTGAGACAGTCTCCCTGCAGCCCCAGCTGGCCTGGAACTCACTATGTAGACCAGATTGGCCTTGAACTCAGATCCACCTGCCTCTGCTTCCCAAGTGCTTGGATTAAAGGCATACACCACTACACCTGTCTTTGTCCTTTATTATTATTTTTTAATTTATTTTTATCTGGTTGAGTGTTTTGCCTGCATGTATGCAGCACATGCATGCAGTGCCCACAGATGCCAGAAGAGGGCCTCAGATTACCTGGAACTGGAGTTACAGATGGTTGTTAGCAGCCATGTGGGTTCTGAGAACTGATCAGGTCCTCTGCAAGAGCAGCTAGTATTCTTAACCACTGAGCCCTCTCTCCAGACCCTGTCCTTTATTTTTGAGACAGGGTCTCTCAGTGAACCCAAAGCTTGATGATCCAGCTAGACTGTCCAGCAGACAGGGATTCTGTCTCCACACTGAAAATAAGGGCACAGCAGATTGCCTCTTTTCCCTAAGGATGCTGTTATCTACAGTGAGGAAACCTGATTTAATTAATAAGAGCCAGTCTGCTGGGACAAAGTCTGGACTAAACTAAGTACCCAGGGCAGATCCAAGCCTGAAGACTGGACAAAAAGGCTTTACTAAGTGCACTATTTTACTTGGAATTACCCTGGTAAGGAACACAAAAAGCAGCACACAATGACTTTAAATGCTGCCATGGACTGAACTATGCCCCACAGAATTCACATGCTGAAGCCCTACTGTTTGAAGAGATAGAGCCTTTAAAGAAATAAAGAACCTTTAAAGAAAGGATAATGGGCTGGAGAGATGGCTCAGTGGTTAAGAGCACTGACTGCTCTTACAGAGGACCCAGGTTTGATTTCTAGCACCCACATGGTGGCTAACAACCATCTGCAACTCCAGTTCTAGGGGATCTGACACCCTCATCTGACCTCTACAGGCATTGCATGATATGGGTGCACTTACATACATGCAGGCAATACACTCATACACATAAAATTAAAATATTTTTTAAAAAGGTTAAATGAGCCAGGTGTGGTGGTGTATGCCTTTAATCCCAGCACTTGGGAGACAGAGACAGGTGGATCTCTGTGAGTTCCAGGCCAGCTGGGGCTCCTGGGAGACCCTCCTTGTCTTAAAAAAGACAAAAAAAAAAAAAAAAAAGGTTAAATGAAGTCTAAGGATGGGGCCCTAATCCAGTATGATTAACATCCCTCTAGGGAAGGAGAGGGACACCATGGAGCTGCACAAGGCAAAGGGCTATGTAAGGACACAGAAGCCAGCTGTCTGCAAGTCATGAGGGCAGGCCTGGGCTGCTTACACCTTCAACTTGGGTTTCTGGTGGTCACTGGGAGAATCAATCCTGTTTTTTAAGCTGTCCAGACTGTGGTGTTTCTTTTGTGGCAGCCCTAGTGGTAACAAATAATGCCTTCTGGGAAAAGCAGACCCAGGACCCTAACCAGTCTCTGACAAGTCCCACTAGACACAGTGTGAAGTGACTGCTATTCATGGATCTTCGAGGCATCACGCGGGTCTCTACCATCCTCACTACCCCTCCCTACCCCTACCCCAACTCTAGGCTTTCCCTAGATCTGCATGTCCTCCCTACATACCAATCCCCTCACTTCCCAGGCTGTCTGTCCCTACTACAACATTGCATTCCATATGGCTCACTCCTTTACAAAGGTTGGATCTGTGAAATCATGCCTTGAAGCTTGGCACCAGCCTGTGGTGCTACTAGGAGATGCAGGAACTTTTAAGAACTAGAGCCTAGTCTGAGGAAGTGAGGTTACTGGGAGTGTGCCCTTGGGTGTGTTGGAGGGTCCCAGGGATACTGGGACCTTCCTCTTGGCTTCCAGCTGACATGGAGTAAGCAGGCTTCCTCTGCCACACACACACCAGCCATGACAGACGTGTCCCCAAGGACAGAAGCAACACGGTCAAGTGACTATGGACTGGAACCTCTAAATCGTAGAGCTTTTCCACACGGGAAATGTTGCCCTTGTCTTCATCTACCAGCCTCTATCACTGGTGTTTTCAGGGGTGTGTTCCATGCACCTGACTCTGCCTGCTAGACTGAAAGTTTAGACCAGCAGTCAAGACCTTTCACAAGCTGGCCCTTACTCCCCAGCTTGGCCTCCCACCTGGCCAAGCCATGGCTAGTCTACTTGTCCTACCATAAATGTGATGATGTACTCTTCTAAGCTCTCACTTCCCAGTTTCCAAGGCTACCTCCAGAGCTTTTCCTGCAGACCTCAGCTGAATATATAAGGGAACAGCAAAGCTTCCTTCACAGCTTCCTCAATGCTAAGGAAAGAGGCTGGCAAAGAGGTCGGCAGACCACAGCATGTGACGGTACGATGTTGTGAGGGAGCTCTCATGCCGACACCCTGGTGTCCACAGAGACTACTGCTTAAGGGGCAGAGTCCCCGACATGACCACTGTCTCTTTGGATACCAGCTGGACTCCTGATCAACTAGCTACAAACTCGGGACCTCAAGAGGTCCCGCAAACCCGCCAGGTTTAGTAATTTGCTAAACACACAGAACTCAGGTGAACACTGTACTTATTAGTTTTATCGCAAAGAATACACATCAAGGCCTGGGGCTGTAGCTCAGTGGTAGAGCGCATGCTTTGTATGCACAAAACCCTGGGTTCCATCCCCAAAACCTTGGAGGGTGTGGGAGAGAGCAAGAGCAAGAAAGAGAAAACAAATCAGGACCAGCTACACACAGAGACACGAGAGGTCTGGGAGTTTTTGGACACGTATCTGACCACTGCCAATGGAATCAGAACATATCACCTTCCCAACACATACATGTGTTCACCATCCAAGAAGTGTGGCAGAAGCTTGGTGTCAGGAGCTCTGGGAGGGTCTCACTGTGTAGGTAAGATTAATTAAAATCATGGGCCAAGGTCAAGTGTGGTGGTGCACACCTTTAGTCCCAGCACTTGGGAGACAGAAACAGGTGGATCTTTGTGAGTTCAAGGCCAGCCTAATACATAGTGAGTTCCTGGCCAGCTGGGGCTATTAAAAAAAAAAAAAAAATCCTAGGCCACATGGTACCTGAACTCCATCTCCAGCTCATCCAATCCTGGCATGTAGGATGAGGTTACCATTCAAAGTCCCAACACTGGCAGCACATGGCCAGTCTTTCTAGAGAGCCAGAACCCATCCCAAGTCAAATCTTGGCATAAGCTCCAGTGCACTGAGTCAAATCTCAAGTTCAGGTGTGCTTTGAGGGCTGACTCTGAGTAACAAAGGTGCTCCTGTCACTGGAGAAATCTCAAGGCTTGGTCTCCCACACAAAGGAGATTGACCCAAAACTCTTAATTTTAGACTGTTGAGAGACGGCTTGTACCCCAGGAGATGAGAACACATGCTCCTCATGAAGAAGGTCCCCAAGTGGCTCACTTTCCCAGCCCTTATCAGAGGGTACCCAACCAACCACTGAGGAGACAAGTGAGATACCAGCCTCCCTCAATCCTCATGGTGCCACACATACCAGGTGAACTACCAAACAGGCCCCTACCAAAGACTCTGGAGCTTGGCTGGGGCTTTTAGAAGTCTCAAACACGCTCCCCAAGCTACCACAAGAACCTGTTACAGTGAATAGGTAGGAGAGGGAAATCCTAAACAGCGTTCTCCCAACCTTAAAAGGGAAAGAACGAATCCAGGCAAGGAGGGTTAGCAGCCTTTAATGCTTAGTCTGAAAAATCACCAAATCCAGGCAAGGAGGGTTAGGAACCTTAGTCTGAAAAATCACAGGCTGAGATTCTCATGTCCAGCTCTTGCAGGGCCACAGGTGGAGGACTTCAAAGTGGACAGGGGCTTCCTTTGTAGTGCAGCATCACTCCCCAGCCCAGAGATAGCAAGGAGGAGGATATGGAGTGAACGCACGCCACATGCCAGGCTGCTGCAAGGCACTCTGCAGTGTCAGTCTTCACACCAGCCCAGGAGGCATCACCCCCTTTTACAGAGGAACCTGAAGCTTAGAGAGGTTCGTCAGTTTATCCATCAAAGAGTTCACAAGCAGGTCAGGCACTACAACCCCAGGACTCAGGTAGAGGGAGACAGAAAGATCACAAGTTTGAGGTTTGATGCCAGCCTGACCTACACAGTAAAATCTAGTCTCTGAGATTAGAAAAGAGGGAGTTCACAAGGTGGGGGGTGGGGTTAGCAGCAAAGATGAAAATTCTGAAGTTCACTCTTCATTTTGTTTTTTGAGACAGAGCCTCATGTATCCCAGTCTGGCCTTGAACTCCCTATGTAGCTGTTGATGACCTTGAATTCTTGATCCTCCTGTCTCCTGAGATCACAAGGGTGTGCCAGTACACCTGGCTAAGAAAATATCATGATGCCCCAAGTGTTGTCTTGGTCCCTGTGAGGGGTCAGATCAGCTGGTGGCAGCCAGTCTAGAAAGATGAGCAAGATCCTGGCAAGATTGTCCCTCTGGTTGGGAACAGGGAGGTATGGGGAGGGTGGGTTATAGAGGCTGGACTGATCAGTGAGCACTGATTGCATGTATGGCAACATTACACTGAACCCCATTAATATGTACAATTAGTGTCAACCAAGCTGAGGTAGCTCAGTACTAGAGAGCTTTTCTAGTGTTCATGAGGCATCACCAAAAGAAAAGCCGATATAAAACAAAACATGGAAGATTAAAATTTTAAAAGTCTTACCTCTAGTGGTCCCTATCTAGGATCCTCTCTGAAGAGGCTCCCAAAAAAACATTGTGGGGGGATGACATGTACAAGCCCATCTCTGCCTGTTGTGCAGAGCCAGCCAATGGAAACCAGGTGCTGTTCCAGGGAAGGCAGAGGCAGCAGGAGAGCAGCCCACCATTAGAGGACAGCAGCCCACCATTAGAGGACAGTTCAGCAGACAGAGAACACATTTCCAGCAACAGGGAGCCCAGCAAGCCCTGTTGTCCAGCAGGTGTGCATTCATATGCTGTACAAGCCTGACTCTGGCCTCCGTGGTATGCTAAGACAGGGTCGGGCACTCAGCCATTAGCAGAGGCAACAGCCCCAACTCTTGGAGTCTTTCCCTGGCCACTGCTTCCCAGCCTTTGTTGGCCTGTGGGCTTCGGGGAGAGGGATGCAGGAGCCCCTCCACCCGGACCTCGGGCATCAGGTCTGCCAGCGCCCTGCGTGCCCTCTGCTCTGCCAGCCGCCCCACTCCCACCACCAGCCGCACGCCCAGCAGCTGCACCTGCCGGCGAAGGGCCGCATCACAGATCCCGAGGAGCTGCTCCCGTTGCTTGGCTGGCAGCTCGGCCGGGGTAAGGTTGCGTCCACTGGGAGTCAAGAGGAGCAGAGGACACAGATTATGGACAAAGCAGTGCCGGAAGAAGACCTGGGGTTGTCCACAGAGGTTCCGGAAAAAGCCCCAGAATCGGGCCCCGCTCACCTCTGACTGTGGGCACTCCAGGCCCAATACTGGTCGCTTAGGATGCTCTTGGGGAGGAGTCAGTACATGCCCCTCAATGCACAACCAGTCCCGGACCACATTCACTTCCCCAAAGGGCACCTGTTGGGGGAAGGAGAGAGACACAAGGGGCTTCAGACTGGAGACCCAACCTCTTTTTACTTTCCAGAAGGATCCCAACTGCCCCCCTTCCCCCAAAGGTCAGGGAAGGCCTCCTGGCCTGTGCTTTGCTCCTGTCTGGTATCCTTCAGTTTTTCCACTGTGGACTGTGATCCAGGGGAAACACTATCCCTTTTCCTTTGTGAGGCTTTGGACCAAACACAGGCAGAACACTGGGACATGTGGCCCTACAGAGGGCATGATGCTAGTACCAGGGACAAACAGATGGCCTGAGACACAAAGGTAGCCAGGGCTGACCACTGCTCTCTGGGTACCCTCCCAGTCCCAGCCCTCAGCTGTCATTTTCATCGATCATTATTGATCGCCTTTCATCACTCAGTTGGGGGGTCAATAAAAGCGATTGAGCCTCCTGCCCTGAGGCCTTCTCCCCTCCCCCACCTGCCATGCACCCCCACTGCAGGGCAGTCACTCCTTTTGAGCCCTAGGGTAAGGCAGGCAGACCCTTGCCTGGCTCTGTGCTGAAGCCTTCCTAGGCCCACAGGCTTGCCACAAGAATGCCCCCGGCTCGTGTACACATACACTACCAATCAGTCTTCCTTGAGGACCCAGCAGTCCCTCTCCTCACCCCAAGCATGCCTTGGGAACTGGAGATCCGGCAAGGTGGCGGAAGGAAGGTCTCTCAGAGGCAATTAGTGGACAGCTCACAAGGGAAACGGAACTACCACTAATGTGCTTGGTTAACTACCAACAGAGGTGGGGAGAGTGCCTGAGACCACAGGAGACAGCGTGTGTCCTGCAGGAGATGGGTTGGGAGATCCACACATGTCCCCAGCCAATCACATGCTCCTCCTCCACAGCACACCAGAAGCCAAGCATCCACCTTGGAGCCTCCCATTCCACCCACCAAGGGAAGCCAGGCTTTACCCCAGTCTGAGCCATGCCAAAGGGTCCAGGATTCATGCCCAGGAAGAGGACTTGCTTGGGGCCCTGGCAGTAGTGAGTCACATAGCTGTAGTGTGGCTCCCATGCATAATCCACTGGGTTGTAGACAACACCCACGGGCTCTGGAAACTGCAGCTGGCTCAGCTCAGCATTGAGCCGAAGTTCCTCCTTGAGGAAGTCCTTGGCCAAGCTTCGAGTGCAGGGCTCAGGCTCCATCTGGGCACCTGCAGGCTCATGGGCAGGTCCCAGCGGGCAAGTCTGGGGCACAGCCATGCAGCTGTCACCTGGAAGAGAAGTAGAGCCTCCTTCAACCTCAGCCCAGAGTGGGAGACCCCATACTAACTAGAGCCCCCACTACCATTTCCTGGGCTCAGAGGAGACCCTGAGAAACCATCAGTCATCCATAGCCCATTCCAGTTCTTGGTAACAAAAGGCCCTTTCCTTCCCTTCCAGTGTCCTTCCTCTTTCTGTATATCAACCTTTCTTGCATTATTTGTTTTGTTGCAACAAAGTACTTGACAAAAGCAACTGAAGAAAGAAAGGGTTTATTTGGGCTCACAGTTAAGAGTACAGTCCCGCTGGGCATGGTGGCTCAAGCCTTTAGTTCCAGCATTCGGGAGGCAGAGGCAGGTGGATCTCTGAGTTCAAGGCCAGCCTGGTCTATATAATGAGCTCCAGGTCAGCTGGGGCTACAGGGAGACCCTGTCCCAAAAAGAGCCCCCCTCAAAAAAGAATACAGTCCCTCATGGTGGGCACATCACGGCAGCAGGAGCTTGAGGTGACCAATCACGTTGCATCAAAGAGCAAAGTGGTATCTGTGCCTGATCAACTAGAATTCTCCTCATGCAGTTTGGGGACCTCAGCCCATGGGATGGTACCACTCACATTTAGAATGGGTCTTCCCACTTTAATTAACCTAATCTAGAAACTTCTTGACAGACATGCCCAGAGATTTGTCTTCAAGGTGATTCTAGATCCCATCAAGTTGACAATGTTAGCCATCCTAGGACCCCAACCCAAGCTTTTCATCAGGGGAGGTCTGACTCACTAGTTCTTAGGCTAAGCTAAACACACAGGTCATGATCTTTACCTTTCGGTGGGGGTTTTTGTTTGTTTTGTTTTGGCACTGCTGAGGATTAAACCTGGAATCTTGCCTATGCTAGGCAAGTGATCTACCAGTATAGTCCTAGTCCTTTCTTCATTTGAGATGGGGCCTTACTGTTACTCAAGCTGGCCTTGAATTCATTCTGCAGCTTAGGCTGGCACTGAACTCCTGTTCCTGTTGCCTCAGCCTCTGAAGGACCTGGGACTGCAGCCTGCATCACCAGCCCTGACTACTTAATGCACTTTTAATAGGGTCACATGTAGCCTACAGTGGTCTCAAACTTGCTATGTAACTGAGAAGGGCTTAAACTCCCAATCCTCCTTCCGCTACCTCCCAAGTTCCAGAATTACAAGCTGCACCATGCCAGGCTACATTTTCAATATACAGCTACTGGTGGCATCCCTATAATATCAGCCTTAAAACTAGTCCAGCCAGGATGAGCACGTCCTGGAAAAACTGTGCTGACGAATGAGATGCAGGTGCACAGCCACAGCCCAGAGACCTGGGAGGGCTAATTACAACAGCTTCCAGGTGGCAAACAATTGCTCCACACCAGGTACACCTCATTGATCTTCATAACAACCCCAGGAGGTGGGTATTATTGCTCCCATGTTACAAGTGAGGAGACTGAGGCTTAACAAGATCAAGCACGTTGCCCAGGGTCATGCAGTTAGCAAGTAATGAAGCTGGGATTTGAACCTACACTATCTGACTCAAAGCTATACTCCTAGCCACCCACACCATCTTGCTTCAGATGGTCTGATCAGCCACCCCACTAATTCTACAACCCCCTAACCCCAGCCCAGCTTATTTCCCACACTCAAGAATCCTCAGTGGTGAGGATAATTACCAGACTCTGAATAGAGTCTTACAAGCCATGCAACCATGGCCAGAGCCTTGGAATTTCACATCTGAATACCAAGGATAGTAAAACCTACTTCATGGTGCCGAGCTAAGAATAGGAAGAGATACTATGTGAGGTGAGGAGAAGGGAAAAAAGGGGAGAGGAAGAGGGGAGAGAATGGGAGGTGGCAGGAAGGAGCTTAGCAGCAAGTCTTACAAACTCTGCCATTCCTTCCCGCCCTCCTATGCACAGTATTCCTCCCTGGCCATTTCGCTCACTTGCAAAATACCGTTGCCCGTGCTGTTCCTTCAAACCCAACCAAAAACACTCCTTGAGTTAACCAGGACATGACCATACCTCCCAATATATCTAAATCATACTCATCCTTCAAGATGCAGCTCAAACCATCTCCTTGATAACATTTAGCCTCCTCAGTACAAGGCCACATTCCTCAGAGCGTCCCAGCCCTAACCCACAAGCTAGAACTATTAAATGATGGCTCAGTCTCTAGCTGGTGCCACTAGTGAGAGATGACTGAATATTGAGGCTGCTAACCTCAAGGGCTGTTGGAGGTGGGGCCTGGTTGGAGGAAGTAGGTCCCTGAGGGTATATCTTGGCCCTGGCCCCTTCCTGTCTCTCTCTCTCTGCTTCCTGGCTGACATGATGTAAGCAGCTTTGCCCCACGGATCTTTTCCACTATGATGTTCTACCTCAACATAAACATACAGCCATAGGGCCAAACAGGCACAGACTCAAACCTCTGAAACAGTGAGCCAAAATCTACCTTTCCTCCTATGCTGTTTTCCTCTGCGATCTGTTATAGCTATGAAGAGCCTGGTATAGCACATAAGAAGGTCAGCTGTGAAACCTGGGCATATGTATCTTGAACAAAGTGATTCAGATGCTGCCAAAGGCTGAGGGCTTCTGTGCACTACCAGAGTGACTTCATTATATTCACCCTTGCCTCCCCAACTAGAGGAAGGGAGCTCAGGAGCCAGGCCCTGACCAATTAGGACCTGCAAGGTCCTAAGTCTTATTAGGTACCCCAAAATACCTGCCTAGTTCTGCCCACTTCTACTTTACTAATCTTGTATAAAGCCACCTTCTAACAAATCTTTTTTTTTTTTTTTTTTTTTTTTATTATAGTCACCCTCGCCTCCCCACCTAGAGGAAGGGAGCTCAGGAGCCAGGCCCTGACCAATTAGGACCTGCAAGGTCCTAAGTCTTATTAGGTACCCCAAAATACCTGCCTAGTTCTGCCCACTTCTACTTTACTAATCTTGTATAAAGCCCCCTTCTAACAAATCTTTTTTTTTTTTTTTTCCTGTGCTAGGGATGGAATATCCAGGGCTAAACAAGCACTTAACCATTGAGCTACCCCTCAGCCCTAAGGAACCATTCCTGAAGGACTCCTCTCTACCACCACGTGGCCTCACACACACTAAGCTACATCACTCACCCTTTATTTTTAAGGTCTCTCTATGTCCATGCTGGCTTTGAACTGTTATTTTTTCTTGGCTTGTTGTTGTTTTAAGACAAGGTCTCACTCTATGGCCCAGGATAGCCTCAAACTTACTATATAATTCAGGCTGACCTCAAACTTGTGTCAGTCCTCCTGGTTCAGAGAAGCTGGGATTAAAGATGCGCACCATCACACCTGGCTTCCTCTATGCCTCTGTATTCAGAGTTCAGCCTCAGCTGTTTACTCACACTTTGTTTCCTAGGGGGTTACCAGGCACAGGGTACACAGGGTATATGTCTTCATCACACCTAGTCGAGAACAAAGACCATTGTTCTTCCTCCTTATCAACCTCCACCCAAGTCAAAAGTGATCTATTCCCCCAGATGAGGTGGTTGTGTCCAGAATGATACAAAAGCTGGGCCTGGTGGCACTTGCCTCTAATCCCAGCACTCCGGAGGCCTCAAACTTGTGGTATTCTTCCTGCCTCCTGGTGCTAGAATTGCCAGCATGTGCCACCAGGCCAGGCCAGGAGTCTTTAACTGATTTGTCCACACAGGTGACCAGAACCAGGTGGAAAGCTGAGAACAGGGTGAACTGAAACACTCCCTGGGACCTTGTTCTGCACTTTCCCACAGAGAACATTGGAGGGAGCAGCGCCAGCCCCTGAGCGCTAGCTCTGAAGTCCCTCTCCAGTCTAAGATGGGTCTGCCCTGTGCCAAAGACAACAAGGATGGACATACACAAAGTAACAAGATCTTATTTTCACTGATTTTTAAAGACCCACAGGCTGAAAATCAGCTGACTTAAATTTTAGCTCTAAAAGGTCTCATCCCTCCCCAACCCCCCAAGGCTGGAGAGCATCAGAGATCAACTAGATACACCGGGAAGAGGGAATTTCTTTCATTGGACTGGCCTGTGGGCATGCCTATAGGCATTTTCTTGATTCTTAAGTGATGTGGGAGGGTCCAGCCCACTGTGGATGGTGTCACCCCTGGTCAGGTAGTCCTGGATAGTATAAGAAATAAGGCGCAGCACAGTAAAAAGGAACATACCAGGAAGTGTCCCTCCATTTTCTGCCTCCAAGTTCCTGTCCTGACTTTCCTCAGTGATGGATTGTGACCTGGGCACTGTATGCTGAAATAAACTCTTTCTAAGTTGGTTTTGGTTTATCACAGCAATAGAAAGCTAACTAGAACACTCCTTCATATATTTGTTGTGTATATATGCATAACATAGTATGAGTGTGGTCTGAGGACAATTTGTGGCAGTTGGTTCTCTCCTCCCACTAGACAGATTCTGTGGATCAAACTCAAGCGTTAGGATGGTGGCAAGTACCCTTACCCACTAAACCATCCTGCTGGCCCTCTAAGAAGGTTCTCTTAAGCAAGTCATTTAAATCTCTCTATGAAAATCATATACTCCATCAAGCTATCACTAGCTGTTAACTTATTTGAGTCTCTTACATGGCAGTCTTTTGTTGAGAAGGAATTCCAAAACGAGTAAAATTAAAGTGAGGCTTTCAGTAAGCTATAAACTACTTGAAGAGGACAGATAAGGGCTGGAAAGATGGCTCAGTGGTTAAGAACTTACTGGTCTGGCAGGAGACCCGGGTTCGAATCCCAGCACCCACATGGCAATTAACAACTGTCCCTAACTCCAGTTCCAGGGGTGTGCTAGGGATGGAATATCCAGGGCTAAACAAGCACTTAACCATTGAGTTACCCCTCAGCCCTAAGGAACCATTCCTGAAGGACTCCTCTCTACCACCACGTGGCCTCACACACACTAAGCTACATCACTCACCCTTTATTTTTAAGGTCTCTCTATGTCCATGCTGGCTTTGAACTGTTATTTTTTCTTGGCTTGTTGTTGTTTTAAGACAAGGTCTCACTCTATGGCCCAGGATAGCCTCAAACTTACTATATAATTCAGGCTGACCTCAAACTTGTGTCAGTCCTCCTGGTTCAGAGAAGCTGGGATTAAAGATGCGCACCATCACACCTGGCTTCCTCTATGCCTCTGTATTCAGAGTTCAGCCTCAGCTGTTTACTCACACTTTGTTTCCTAGGGGGTTACCAGGCACAGGGTACACAGGGTATATGTCTTCATCACACCTAGTCGAGAACAAAGACCATTGTTCTTCCTCCTTATCAACCTCCACCCAAGTCAAAAGTGATCTATTCCCCCAGATGAGGTGGTTGTGTCCAGAATGATACAAAAGCTGGGCCTGGTGGCACTTGCCTCTAATCCCAGCACTCCGGAGGCCTCAAACTTGTGGTATTCTTCCTGCCTCCTGGTGCTAGAATTGCCAGCATGTGCCACCAGGCCAGGCCAGGAGTCTTTAACTGATTTGTCCACACAGGTGACCAGAACCAGGTGGAAAGCTGAGAACAGGGTGAACTGAAACACTCCCTGGGACCTTGTTCTGCACTTTCCCACAGAGAACATTGGAGGGAGCAGCGCCAGCCCCTGAGCGCTAGCTCTGAAGTCCCTCTCCAGTCTAAGATGGGTCTGCCCTGTGCCAAAGACAACAAGGATGGACATACACAAAGTAACAAGATCTTATTTTCACTGATTTTTAAAGACCCACAGGCTGAAAATCAGCTGACTTAAATTTTAGCTCTAAAAGGTCTCATCCCTCCCCAACCCCCCAAGGCTGGAGAGCATCAGAGATCAACTAGATACACCGGGAAGAGGGAATTTCTTTCATTGGACTGGCCTGTGGGCATGCCTATAGGCATTTTCTTGATTCTTAAGTGATGTGGGAGGGTCCAGCCCACTGTGGATGGTGTCACCCCTGGTCAGGTAGTCCTGGATAGTATAAGAAATAAGGCGCAGCACAGTAAAAAGGAACATACCAGGAAGTGTCCCTCCATTTTCTGCCTCCAAGTTCCTGTCCTGACTTTCCTCAGTGATGGATTGTGACCTGGGCACTGTATGCTGAAATAAACTCTTTCTAAGTTGGTTTTGGTTTATCACAGCAATAGAAAGCTAACTAGAACACTCCTTCATATATTTGTTGTGTATATATGCATAACATAGTATGAGTGTGGTCTGAGGACAATTTGTGGCAGTTGGTTCTCTCCTCCCACTAGACAGATTCTGTGGATCAAACTCAAGCGTTAGGATGGTGGCAAGTACCCTTACCCACTAAACCATCCTGCTGGCCCTCTAAGAAGGTTCTCTTAAGCAAGTCATTTAAATCTCTCTATGAAAATCATATACTCCATCAAGCTATCACTAGCTGTTAACTTATTTGAGTCTCTTACATGGCAGTCTTTTGTTGAGAAGGAATTCCAAAACGAGTAAAATTAAAGTGAGGCTTTCAGTAAGCTATAAACTACTTGAAGAGGACAGATAAGGGCTGGAAAGATGGCTCAGTGGTTAAGAACTTACTGGTCTGGCAGGAGACCCGGGTTCGAATCCCAGCACCCACATGGCAATTAACAACTGTCCCTAACTCCAGTTCCAGGGGACCCAACAGCCTCTTCTGCCCTCCTCGGGCATTGCACGACATGGGTGCACTTACCTACATGCAGGCATAACACTCATACACATTATAAGTAATTTTTTTTTAAAGGGGGACAACCCTACGATACTGACCTTTCTATTAACTCCAGGGAGTTTATTAGAATCCCTGCCACTAGCTTTCCCTTGGAGGCACACCAGGAACCCACGGGTACAGTACGCAAATCCTTACACCAAAAGCAATGGAGTTTAAGGGCTTCAAAGGCCCATTTGGGTCTCAGTTCGAGGCCGCCGCCGCCGCCTTGGCACGCACGGAACCGCACGGAACCACCTGGAACCCGCCAAGCCGCAGACCCCACCCCGAGCCCTCTCCGGCCTCCTACTTCTACACCTGCTCCAGCACTCCAGCACTCCAGCGCTCCAACGGCTTCCGGTTTCTTGCCCCAGGCCGGGCGCGAAGGACCCTGGGAATCGTAGTCCACACCATTTGGAGACGGAGAATGGCTAGTCGAGGCCACTTCCGCCGGAAATGCCCAAATCCCCGGAAGGCGTGCTGTGAGCGCCTCTTGTCTCTGGGTGATGTAGTTTATTCATATCAGCATTAAATCTAGAAGTCTTGGGAAGGGAGAGGCCAGTTCATTCTCAACCATCAGGGAATCCTGCCGTCCTCGATCTCTCATGCACCTGAGGGTACGGACAAGGACCAGAGACCTTTTCCAGCCCTCCTTCCACCCGAAGTTTGAGACGGCCTTTGCAGCCCTCCAAGGGGCCATTACTGTGTGCAGAACATCCACGAAAGTGTTCCTCTCATCTCCTAAGCCTTTGGCAGCGAGCATCCCCATTACCGTCCAAATGCACAGTCTCGACATTTGGACTTGTCTCCTGCTTCGGCCTTGGTATCTGTCCAGCCCTGTAACCTGGGTTGGGGTTCCCTGAGATGTGTTATTGAAATGGGCCCACAGAACTTTGGGAGGTCAAGAGTCTAGACGTCTGGTAACCTACTGCCTGGTAAGCTGGAGGGCCAGGAAAGCCCTCGATGTAATTCAGTCTGAGCCTGAAGTAGGTTTACACAGGCACTTTGATAGACGTTTCAGAGGCTTAGTTGGGCGTGGGGGTGTACGCCTGTAGTCCCAGCAGGGAAACAGAGGCAGGCAGATCTCTGAGTTCAAGGCCAGCCTGGTCTACATAGTTCCAGGACAGCTGGGGCTACAGGGAGATCCTGTTTCGAAAAAAAAAAAAAAAGGAAGATCTGAGAACCAGCGTCCTGGAACAGGTCTCCCATGGTGTCCTGGGGCAGAAAAAGATAATGCCCTCTTTTTCCAAGAGGCAGAATTAGAAGCTGGCATGGCCAATGTGGTGGCCCACATCTTACCCCCACCACCTGAGTAGCTGGAGCAGAAGGACCATCAGTTTGTGGCCAGCCTAGGCTACATAGCGAACCCTTGGAGAAGGCCCTTCCGCTACCCTTTGTTCCAGTGAACTCTAAGGAGGTCGGATGCTTCCCATACATGTTGCTACTCTCTTCCAGAAATACTTTCCCAAAACAATCCCAGAAATGCTTTACCAACCTTCTGGGTGCCCCTTAGTCCAAATCAGTGGACATATAAAAGTAATCCTCAAATCCTCATACCTCCCATCCTTCCAAACTCCTTCTAGAACAGTCTACCCAGGAAGTCTTCCCCAACAAATCTTAACCCTCAGCTACACCATCTGTTCTCCCACCTCCCTATCTCAGCACCAATTTCCAAAACTGTTCAATTCCTAGCTTTGTTCCTGTCCTCTGTCTGGAGGTTTCTGTGTGCTGACTAGGGCTCCTTCTGGACATCACACACACACACACACACACACACACACACTCAAACACACTTAAGCAAATCAAGGGTTTGATCACCAAGGAAAGGTCTCCCAGTGGGCTGTAGGGAAGGAGACCAGTGAACCCACAACAGGAGGATGTGAGAGAACAAGTCCTCTATCCCCTTCCCGAGTCTGCTTTGGTCTCCTATAAATGGGAAAAAAACAGTGTATATAGTGTATATAGTGACCCTCAGATGTTAAGGTGAGAAAATACCTTCACTCTTGTGAGATCTCACACTGCTGCTTTTTTATTGAGCTGTGCTATGCACCAGCCTCTCCCCACTGTGTCTTGCCTCTCTCCCTGCCTGTGCAAGTCTGTCTCTGTCTCATCAAGTCTCTTCTGTAGCTTTCTATCTGACTCGGGGGGGGGGGGCTCTGTCTCCCTCTGGGTATATCTTGCTGTCTCTACTTCCTCTGAAATGGATAAGAGAACCTAGAACAGGTTCCTCTGTCTCCATAATCTAAATAATTTCCTGTCTCCAAACAAAAGTATGGAAGGAGGAACTTCACCCTAGTGTCATGATTTAAGAATTCTACAAGGTGGGGCCGGAAAGATGGCTCAGTGGTTAAAAGCACTGACTGCTCTTCCAGAGGACCTGGGTTCCCAGCATCCACATGGTGGCTAACAACCATCCAAAACTCCAGTTCCAGAGTATCAGATGCCGTCTTCTGGCTTCTGTGGGCATTGCATGCATGTGGTGCACATCCATCCATCCATCCAGGGAAAACACCTAATTTCTTTTTTAAAAAAAATATTTATTTTTATTTTATAAGTATGCATGTATTGCCTGCATGTAAGTAAGTGCACCGGTGTGGTCCAATGCCTGTGGAGGACAGAAGAGACTGTTGAATCCCCTGGAAGTGGAGTTACAGACAGTTGTTAGCTGCCATGTGGGTGCTGGGATTCAAAACCCGGGTCTTCTGCAAGAACAGTCAGTGTTCTTAACCGCTAAGACATCTCTCCAGCCCACCCCCCACCCCCCACCCCGCCTTTTTTAAGTTAAGAATTCTATGGAGTCTGGCAAGGTGGGATACTCCTGTAATACCACTCTGAAGGGGGGAGCAGAAGGATCAGGAGTTCAAAGTTATCCTTGGCTACATAAGGAGTTTGAGGCCAGCCTGGGCTTTGTGAGATCTTGTCAAAAAAAAAAAAAACAAGGAGAAGGCAGGAAAGAAGAGGGAGGAAGAAATATGGATTCGCCATCCCTTTGGATACTCTCGCCCCCCCCCCCATATCTGCTTGGCTTGCTCGTTCTTCAGTCTGTGGTCTTGGCAGCCCCTCCACACCCCAATTTGGCCTCTGGGCGAATAATGAGTAAAATGAGTGAGCGACTGACGGAGATCCCACAGTATGCCCACCGCCTAATGTCAACTTCCTGTTAGAGGAAGCTCAGAGACAGTCCTAGGGAAGGCTACACCGCCGGGTGCCCCGGTCTCTATGGCAATGGGGCGCGCAGTGGCGGGCCTCGTCCCTCTGGTTTCCCGGCCCTCCGGGAGCCTGCAAGGAACGTACTGACGGTGCCTCGTGGGGCAGGGACGGCTGCAGACCCAGCCGTGGCCAAGGAGAGGCTGGCAGGTGGGTCTCTGGGCCGGAAGGGCCTGCACGGGTGCGGAAGGGTTAACCCACCTTCTTGTTTTGCGGGGTTTCCTGAGGCTGCCTGGGCTGTGTTGGGCCACGAGCGCCATCTATCGGCCGCGGGGGGCAGCCGGCCGAGCTCACCACAATTTCTAGGCCGGCAGCCCTCTCCCCGTCAAGGGCCGTTGGCTGCAGAAAGCATCAATTGCGCGTTGGAGCAATGTAGTCCATCCACATTTTCCTTTCCCCGGTAGCAGGTGTCACCTGGCCAGCTCTCTGAGGAGCCCCAAAGGGCTTTCTGGAGTTTCTCTCCATTGCACTGAACCGAACCCTTTTCTCCCAGCCAGGCCAGCAAAGGAGGGCAGCATTGGCAGCAAAAACCGGTGGACACAGGTTATTCACTCCTCCGTGCCTCCAGTATTCCAGCTGTAAAATGGGGGCGATCTTTGTTATCTAAATCTCTTTCGTGATAATTAACTGACAAGATGCTTAATACGAGGCCTGGGACAGACGCTGCTGTGTGAAGGTTACTCGCTGTTGCTATGACTACAAGCAGGGTTGCAGGCAGACGCTGAGCTGAGCAACCTCCTGGCCAAACACACAGGCACAGGACTAGCCAGCTCACCCTGGGAGAGTTCAGCAAAGACCACAGATGCCCAAGCTAGGTTTCAGGTGGGAGTTCAGGGCTGCAAGAAAAGTCTTTCAGTCTCCAGGGTGGACAGAAGATGCCATGAAAGGGTCAGAGAAAGAAAGGAAGGGTTTGAGGTAAAGATGCAAGTGGGAAGGCAGGGTGTAGCTCAGAGGTGGAGTACAGAATAGCATGTACAAAGGCCTGGCTTCTATGCACATGCGTGCACATAGAGGCACACAAGCTGAATTACTCTAAGGAAGAGACATTAGCAGGCTCATAAAAGCCCCCTTTTCTGCAGGGTGTGGTTTCATACACCTATAATCTCAAGTGTGAGACCAGCCTGGGCTATAATCAGACCCTGTCTATTAAAAAAGAAAAAGAAAGCCAGGTGCGATAGCACATGCCTTTAGTCCCAGCACTTGGGAGGCAGAGGCAGGCGGATCTTTGTGAGTTCGAGGCCAGCCTGGTCTACATAGCGAGTTCCAGATCAGCTGGGGCTACAGGGAGACCCTGTCTCAAAAAGACCAAAAGAAAAAAAAGGAAAAGAGGCTGGTGAGATGGGTTAGTGGGTAAAGGAATTTGCTGCCAAGCCTGATGACCTGATTTCAACTCCCAAGATCCACATAGTGGAAGGAGAGAACTGACTCCTGCAAGTTGCCCTAAGACTTCCACAACCATGCAGTGTGTATGTACACACACAAAATGAATAAATAAATACACACAAACAATGTCCTGCTTTCAGAAGAGGGGGGCAGGCCTTGTGTGTGAGGGAACCTGGAGTACTACATCCCAAGGACCTGTCCTTAGGGCAGGCTCAGAAGTGTCAGGGGTTAATCAGCCCCCTCAAGCCTCCAGGAGCATGTGTCACAGGCTACTCCAGCTCTGTGGTGACTAAACTCTCCTGTCTTGTCCCAGCCTGGTAGATAAGAGACTCAAAGTAGAAGAAGCAGAAAGGTTTGCAGGCCCCATCCCCACCTTCCTCCCTGAACTGGGGAAGCAGGGAGGCTGAATTCAAGGCAGGCAATCTCCCTGTCTCTGGTCTCTAGGTCTGCCTTCCTCTACCTTGCAGGAGAATCGATATGTGGACTTCCCAATGGGCGGAAAGATGCAAACGCAGGCCTAGGGTCTGGGGCTCAGGCTCTACTCCCCACCCTCTGCCCTAAGGCTGCACAGCACAGCTTTCTGGGTTGAAACCCACTTAACTGGAGGCAACAGCTTCCCAGTCTCCCCAACCTATATGTCCCCCATCTCTATCTGCTGGCACTGGATGCCTGTGTCCTCAGGAGAGGGGTGGGCAGATTTGCATTGCTTAGTTGGGAAGCAATTATCGGAAGAGCTGTCAGCTGAGTGAGGCTCTCTCCTCACTAATCGGATTTCACCAGAGCCCCAGGCTGGGGGTGGGGGTGCTGAGTAATTTGGCTTGATGCAGTGGCAGAAGAGATGTCATGGCCTGGAGGCTGGACAATCTGTCTGAGTGCTGTTAGAGTTGTCCAGAGCAGTTATCTTGAGGGGGCCACACAGACAGGCTGACAGTTGCCGGGAGGGGGGGGGGCGAGTTCCAGATCTTGCAGCAAGAAGGATGGAAGTTAGATTTTTTATTTTTATAGTGAGAGCATCTCCAACAGGTGGCGCTGAACTGAGCAACTAGGAAGGGGAAGTGAGATGAACTGGGAGGAAGGCCACATAGACAGTGGAAGGAGACCCAGGAATCCCAGCAAGCCCTGCCTGCCTGTGCCAGCCCGCCACCCAGATATGGAGATTTAAGCCACAGTAGGCCCCTGAACTCAGCTCCCCTCCTCTGGTGCTCAAAGACTACACTTACCCTGCAGGCCTCTGGCCACCACCTGCCTCTCTCACAGTTCACCACTACCACCTTAGACAGCTGACCCTCTCCTCACTTTTGTCCTCCACTCCACAATTTTCAGAGCTGCAACAGTTTCTAACCTCTGCTGTCTCCTTCCACACCTGACACAAGACTGGATGTAGGTGGACTTGCCCACTCAGTTCTCACTCACTCTTCAAGTGAATTGTGGTGCTGGGGATGGAACCCAGGGCCTTGAATGTACTAGGCAAGCACTCTATGACTAAGTCTCTTTATACTTTTTATTTTGAACAGGGTCTCACTAAGTTGCCCAGGCTGGCCTTGAACTCACTTTGTAGCCCAGGCAGGCCTTGAGCTTACAGCAATCTTCCTGCCTCAGCCTCCTCTAGCATAGCTGGGATTGCAGGCCTGTACCACCTCATCCACTGTACCTCCTGAGGGAGGGAGACCACGCCCCTCATCTTGGCCATCCTGAGCTCCCAAGACAGCCAGGCACTGGGAGGGGTGTGGTGAATGTCTGACCGAAATTATCCCCCTCTTCCTGCCTGCTCCCACAGGCCTCCTGCACTTCCGAATAGTGCAGAATTAGTGAGGAGAGAGCCTCAGTCAGCTGACAGCTCTTCCCATAATTGCTTCCCTTGGTTTTGTAAGGCCCTTGTGTCCTGCCCAATCCCATCTGGGCACCAAAGCCCTCCCGACCCTCCCCATCCAGCACTGCCTTTCTCCTCCTCAGTGGTCTGACACTCATCTTGTCCCTGGCCTGGAACATTCTTCCCTTTCCCCAAGTCCCAAGGTTCAAGTCACTTGCCTTGGAAGAATTCACCAGTGACCCCCGTAACCAGCCGCTGTGTTTCTGTTATTGCTAATGGGCTCATGGCTCGGCTAGGCCATATGTTCTTTCAGTAGACATTGCCTTCTCTCTCCCAGGTGCAGCCAGGCCTCAGGCCTTGTCTTTACTCAGGAAACTGCTGCACAGGACTGGTAGGTGGCTCACAGGGGGAGCCTCAGTTTAGCAGATTCCAGGCCCTGGGTTCAACCCCCAGTATAGCAATGAAGAAGGGAGGGCTGAAGGTAGGAGTTCAAGGTCATTCTCAGCTACATAGTGAGTTTGAGTCCAGTTTGGGATGAGACCCTGTATCAAAAACAAAACAGAATCTGGAGAGATGGCTCATGGTTAAGAGCACTGGCTGCTCTTGCAGAGGACCTGGGTCTGGTTCCCAGCACATGGTGACAAATAACCATTGGTTACTCGAGTTCCAGGGGATCCAGTACTCATCTGGCCTCTCTGGGCATTGCACACACAGGTGCACATAATACGTGTAGGCAAAACACTCCTAAACAAAATAAAAATAAATCTTTAAAATAAAATCCCAGCACTTGGGAGGCAGAGGCAGGCAGAGTTCTGTGAGTTTAAGGCTAGCCTGGTCTACATAGTGAGACCCTGTCTCCAAAACAAGACAAAACAAAGGGCAGAGTGAGCAGGGAGGTCTGACTGCACCTGGCTTTGTCTCTCCTGGGCCCTTTTCCAGGAGCACTGCCTGCAAGGTAACTTGGAGTCGGGGTCTGGCCTTCCAGCAGAGGGCATTAGAGAGGTCGTGGCTGTCCACAGCAAGTCCACATCAATGGGCACAGGGGCGATCCTGCGTCCCTGCTCTGGGGCCCCCACCATCACTCATCTCCTCCTCTACTGTCTGCCCAGGTGCAGATGGCCCCTACCAGGAGCCCGGCGGACTGCCCCACCTTGGCTCCTTAGCCCCCCGACTGCGGAGCAGTGCTAACTGACCGCAGCCTCACCTAGCTGGCGTACGGCCCCCTGGTCGTTTGCATGCCATTTGCATGCGATTTCCATAAGATCAACTCCACGTTCAATGTCCTCCCTGGCCCCACGCGGCGCTCGGGTGGGCGGCCTTCCCGGGGTCCCCCTGGTCACACCGCATTGGACCGGACCTAGAGGAACCGAGCTGGGCCAGAAGGACCCCGACGCCTCCGGCCAGCCGCGCAGGCGCTGTGGCTCGCAGCGGCTCCTAGCCCATTGAGGCCGCTGATTGATGGCGCTGCCCTCCGCGTGAACCCGCCTTTAATACCGAGGAAGTTATGAAACCGCCATACATCAGCGCGGCCGCCCCGCCCGGCCGCCGCCCCGCCCGCCGGCTCCTCTTCAAAACCTCATTTGGGCTCCGGCCTCGGGGCTCGCTCCCCGCCGCCCCCCACGGCTGCATCTCCGGACCCATTTAGAACTGCTGACATTTTATCTGCGTTCCATACATCACTCCGTCCCCAGAAGCCATCTCTCAGAGAGCGGCGGGGGGCGGGGTGGTCCTGAGGAGGGAAGATGCAGGAGCCGGGTGCTGCACGCCCCTTCCACACCTGACAGCTTGTGCAGGTGGCAGCCTGGCCGGGGAACTGCAGGTCCGAAGACCTCAGTGCAGGCTAGGTCGTATGGCCCATCCTCCCGCTGTGGAGGTTGCTATGGTGGTTGTTTAACCTCTTTAGTGGACCCGCTCTAATACTTCCTGCAGCGCCCTTCCAGGAAGTCTTTCTGAATATCTAACCACTGTGCCTCCTGCTGCAGTCACTTCCTCTTGCCTTGTCCTTAGAGGACAGAAGCGCCACCTCGCCCTTCAGATGCCTTACATCCTTTGTTACAACAGTCCTAAGTACAGCCACCTGCTCACACTCCTCAGTTTTACAAACATAATGGAAGGCTGAGGGTGAAGCCACCCTAGAAATGAAGGAACGGAGACCCAAACCCAAGAGGAACAAAGGTTCAGACCCAGTGCCCGAGGCAGAGCGCAGGGACAGACAGCGAGGTCTGGACTAACAGACGGGCCGAGGAAGAAAGGGGGATGGGAGAGAGGCAGGCAGACAAAGAAACACACAAGCGCCAGACAGACAAAGGGACCATGGCTGGGACAGGCCGACAGGCCGGAAGTCAGAGGTGGGCACGCGAGCGCACTCTGCGCCTGCCCGCGTCACTCCAGGTCTGCAGGACCAGGGCAGCGTCCCCGGCCCCTGTGAGCTCACCGTGCCTGTCCCCAGGCCTGGTGCCCTGCGGATCCCCCCGCGGGTCACCCGCCCTTCCCTCTGGCTCAGGAAACAAGCTAGTCTATGAACTCCGGGACCCCCAGGGCAAGGAGGACACAGGGGGTGACCCGCCTTTCTCTAGGGGCGCATCTACGAACTCGGGGACCCTCACCCCCGAACCCTCAGTGCAGGCGGCCGGAAGACCCCAGGTCTGACCAGGCTCAGCTGTGAGGCCCAGCGGGGCCCAGAGGGTGGGTGTGGCCGGCGAGTCGTTTGCATCTCATTTACATGCCCGCTTTCCAGATCCTCCCCTCTGACCCTGCCTGAGAGCTGGGGAGCCCAGTACGGGAAGAAGGAAGGAAGGAGAGGGGAGGGAGGGACAGAAGGAGGGCGAGAAAACCGGAGAACACCATACCCAGAGCATGGGGAGTCAATGTGCTGGAGGTGCCCAATCACCCACTTCAAAACCCCCTAGACCCCAGCCCCAGTACCGCCTTCCTCAGTCCTTCCTTAGCCTAGTCGCACCCACCTCCCATAGGAATCTTCCCCTGGTCACACAGGCCCCAAGGGACCTGACAGGCCCCCAGAAAAGGATGCTCAGTTCACGGCCTCCGGTGGATCCTAAGCAGCACCGTCTTTCCCCCCTAGGAACCAGTAAACTCCTGCACATCCCTAAGAACCCATCCAGCAGTCGCCTCCCCTGGGAAGCCTTCCCTGGTGTCCCACCACCACCCAGCACTCCAGAACCAGACAGGGACCCCATATCCTGCTCAGCTCAGAAGCACAGCATTTACGGATGCAGCCCCTGCTGACCAATCCAGGCTCCCTTTCTCAAGGCCACCAGAGACCCTAGAGGCCAGGGAGGACCAGCGAGCAGAGACTGGGTGAATAGGGAGGACTACAGAACAGGAGCCGGGAGGACTAGGATGGAAAGGACCAAGCTTGGCTTGGGTGCAGGATGCTTCCTCCTTTCCAAAATAGTGCCTATGCCCAACAGGTTGCCCAGGAAAGGACAAGGGTAGAAGGGGAGGAAGGGGACATGGGATGCAGGGAGACACTGAAGGTGGAAGGAGAGGACCACAGGGAGTGGGAAGAGGCGGAGCCGGTGGGAGGGCAGGGTCAGGGGAGAGGGTGTGGTCAGGGGGAAGGGAGGCAAAGAGGGCGGAGCCAGTGATAAGGAGGTGTGAGGGGCAGAGATAGGAAGGGGTGATGAGGGGCGGGGTCAGGGGAAAGAGGGCGGGGATGGGGCGGGGGCTGGGAGGAGAGCGGGGTTAGGGAGGGGCGGGCTGGGACCTCTGGTGGCCATCCAGCAAGGCCCGGTCACCACTACCCTTGTTTCTTGTTTGATTTAGTCTGGTCTGGTTTGGTGCTTGTTTGTTCGGTCTGGTCTGGTCTGATCTGGTTTGGTGCTTGTTTGTTTGGTCTGGTCTGGTCTGATCTGGTTTGGTGCTTGTTTCTTCACAGGGCCTGCTTATGTAGCCTCTGCTGGCCTGGAACTTGCGGTGATTCCCCCTTCCTCAGCTCCGAGGCTGGGGAGGTCAGTCATGCGCCACACACCAGCCAGCTCTTCTGTGGGGAATGGATGCACCTCTTTCTGCGGGAACGAGGGTCCCGCCCACTAAGACAGTGGGTGCTGGCGCTGGTCGTGGGCCTGGGGAGGCCGTGTACCACCGGGCACAGGCGAGGCGGGCCTCCTCACTGCTGGGAGGCTGCAGGCCTGGGATCCCTCCTGGAGAGTAAGAAGAAGCCGCTGAAGTACCCGGCCCCGCTGAGCGAAGCCCTCGGCGCCCCAGGGTGTGCCATGTCCACGGCTGTCCGAAGATGCACAGTGGCAGGTAGCTGTGCTTACCCCGCCTCTCCCCTGGAGAATGTGAGTGGGGGCTGTGGACCACAGAGGACTCCCCAACCCCACAGAACCAGAGCCTTGCTCCAGGGGAACAGGCCTCTTTCCTGCGCTCAGCCTCCTTACCCAAACCCAGGGACTCAAACCCCTGGGAGGAAGTCCTTCTTGATATCTATCTGACATCTTTCCAGCTGCTCTCTATTCAAGGCTCAGCAGTGACAGGACAGCCTAGTCAGAGGTCTAGTGACCATGCATGACCAGAGGATGGAGGAATAGAGACCAGAACGCTTCTAGTCCTGGATGGGGGAGAAGGATGGAGGAGGAGGAGGAGCAGGAGGAGGAAAAGGAGGAGAAGGGGGGGCAACACCTCTTCTCTCTCACCTTGTACCAGTGGAAATAGAGGGTAGAAAACTGGGAGAACTTCCTGACTGAGAGAGATAGTAAGACGAAATCAAAGCCTGTGCCTGTCTGACGGCCTCTGGTTGGTGCAGAGCTCCAGACACCTCAGTGGCGGCTGCTGGTGCAGGGAGTGAGGGAACCCGGCGTGCTGGCGGCGCCGGGAATCCTCCTGGAAAAAAGCCTGGTCCTAGAGCCCCCTTGTGGCCACACGGGGCAGGACAGGCAGCGCACAGTGCACCAGGGGCGGCAGCTGCCTGTGAGGCCCAGTGGGCCTGGGAACTGGCTTCTACCTTCAGCTCTCTAGCAGCTGCAGGACCTGGGCAATCCCCGGCTGAGTCTCAGTTTTTTAGTCTGTGAAAAGGGATCAGAACTTCCCCTGATTCCGGCATGGTGGCATACCTTGTGACTCCTGCGCTGGGGGAGACTGAGACAGGAGGATTACAACGAGTTCGAGACAAGCCTAGACTTCGGAGTGAGACCAGGTCTCAGAAAATAACCACCAGGGCCTGCGAGATGGCTCAGCAGGTAAAGGTGCTTGCAGCCAAGCCTGACAGAGTTCCAGCCTCAGGACCCATATGGGGGACGGAAAGAACTGACTGGCCAAAGTTGTCCTCTGCTCCACGTGCACCCACACACGTGCACACAGGAACAATAAATAAATATCAGATTTTAAAATTTTTTTATTTTTATTTTATGTGTATGTGTGTATTGCGTGCATGTAGGTAAGTGCACCCATGTCGTGCAATGCCCATGGAGGTCAGAAGAGGCTGCCGGATCCCCTGGGACTGGAGTTACAGACAGTTGTTAGCTGCCATGTGGGTGCTGGGATTTGAACAGGTCTTCTGCAAGAACAACCAGTGTTCTTAACGACTGGGCCATCTCTCCAGCCCCCAGAAATTTTAAAAAGACAAAAAAAAAAACATATCCCCAGTCACCCCCACCATACCAGTGTCTGCACTCAGGTGGGGTAAGGCTCTAAAGTCTGGTGTGGGTACAGCCTGTGATCTCAGCACTGAGCAGAGAAATTTTAAAAAGAAAAAAAAACCAAACATATCCCCAGTCACCCCCACCATACCAGTGTCTGCACTCAGGTGGGGAAAGGCTCTAAAGTCTGGTGTGGGTACAGCCTGTGATCTCAGCACTGAGCAGAAGCAGGACCACCAGGTGTTTGAGATCATCCTTGGCTGCATAGTGAGTTGAAGGCCAGCCTGGGCTACATGAGCCCCTATCTAGAGTGGCTTGTATGTGAGTATCTGTGAGCCAGCCCATTTGTTTCTGCAGACAGTCTCACTCTGGTTCAGGCTAGCCCCCAGTTTGCTGCAATCCTCTGCCTCTGTCAGGCTCTGGGATGACAATGTGAACTACCATGCCTTGCTCTGTGAACAGCTTTTAACAGAGCCCTCCTGGGCTGTGCGACACTCTCCTCATGCCATGGCCTGGGTCAGAGGCCTGCAGCCCCCTTCACTCCTGGTTTCACACTCAGGTTCCTCCCAGACACTCCAAGGGCTGGCTCTGGGGAGAGGACAGTCTTCATGGATGGAGAGCTTGCACTTCTCAGGAAAGAGTAAGGTTGTAAGGTCAGGGTACCTACAGCATCAGTGGGGCTGAGGAGCCCAGGAATCCTATCTCTTGCCAGCATTTGCGAGGAGGGTTAGGGACCTTATGGGATAGGGAGTGTGTGGCAAGAACCAGGGAGGGAAGGAGGACCCAGACAGGCCATTCCCCCCTTCCCCCTGGATCCATACTCTTCAGGACCACTCTCATGGGCTATTTGAAAGTTTTTCAAATCATCTAACCACAACTCTTCCTGCTAGGATTGGAGAACACTTGACTGTGGAGATTGTTCTGGCTTTTTTTGTTGTTGTCTTTTTGAGACAGGGTCTCCCAGTAGTGGGGCTGACCTAGAACTCACTATGTAGACTACGCTGGCCTGGAACTCACAGAGATTCCCCTTGCCTCTGCCTCCTGAGTGCTAGGACTAAAGGCGTCCACCACCACACCTGGCTATTGCTACAACAACTCTGAGACCCTTAAGAGGAAAGAGGGGCAAAAAGAAGAATTCGGATAGAGGGAGGGAAGATGGAGGGTGCCAGGCAGAGCTGGTAACAGAGGAACACCCATGACCACCTTCCTCCCCTCTGAGAGATGGATCAGGGGTGTACTTCTTTGGAGGAGAGACTTGAGACAGACCACAGGAAGGACTTCCCAGGAAGAGGCTGATGGGGACACCCTCTGAAAACACATAAACTAATTAAAACCTGAATGTGACAGGGAGAAAGAGGAAGGGACAGGACAGGACACAGAAAAGGGAGTCCCATCCATCAGAGGAGAGGCAGCCAACAGCAGAGGCCTGATATGACCAGTCCTCAGAGGGAGGAGGCTCAGATGGCCCCTGAACTTCCTGGTGACCAGTTCCTTCCTGAGGCAGCACAGCTGCCCAGCTGGGGTACAGATGAGTATACCTGCCCAGCCGGAGCACACTGCACTGGCTTCCCAAGCCCCAGCTGGCAAGAGTGTCAGTGCTAGAGGACCCTGGCTGCCCCAGCCTTCAGGGGCCTCCATCTCCCTGTGCTGGTCCCTCAGAACCCAAGAATCAGGATCTAATTCCCACATTCCTGATTCTCTGTCACCCCAGATCCACTCCTGGGCCTTGTGCTGCTGTTTTCAGGGAAGGCAATGGGGCCAGACCCCCACGGTGCTGACCTCAACACCCAGTTGGAGAACAGTATGGTCCTGCCTATCAGGCCCTGGCCCCAGGGACCCTGGTCTTGCCCCCAGTTCTGATTCTGCTGGGCACCTGTCCGCCCCCCACCCCAAGCTCAGTCATCAGGACTGAGGCCCAGGTTCCTATCAGAGCCCAGGGTCTGCCATGCTGGAAGGGCTTACAGGCCCTGTGGGGTGGAATGCCCAGGATCTGGAAAAGGCCAGTGTAAATCTATGGGCTCACAGTGTTCCCAGTCCTCCAGGGAACTGGAGCCCAGGCCACCCTGGTTCCTATTTTTCCTCAGCCCAGGTCACTAGCTCTGCACTGTTGCCTTGAACAGCAGCAGCAGGCCAAACATACTGTAGCTTTGAGCAGCAGCAGGCCAGACACACTCCAGACTAGGGCATCTGATATCCTGAGGCCAGGCTGGGCAGGCAGCGAAGGACCCGGGAAACAGGTGCTCAGCACCCAGCCAAGGTGGGGAGAGGTCAACAGGGTTTGGCTACTTATGCAGAAGTGGGCTTGGGGCCTCACCCCTCCTTAGCCTGGGCAGGACCGCTCCCTACACCACCCTCTAGGAAGGGTGTCTGTCTTCAGGCCTGGCAGCCCCTGAAGCTAGTGAGCAGGAGAGGCAGAGCACTGGCCAGAGACCATTCAAAGCCACACCCACAAGTCAGTTCTGACAGGCAGGGAACAGGTGGACTAGAGTCAAGCAGGAAGCAGAGGGATGGGAGGGATCGCCAGGCCAAGAGAGCAGATGGCAAGCAGCAAAGAAGACCGAAGAGAAGGGGAAGGAACCATGACTCAAGAAGTTAGGAAGGAAAGTAACCTGCTTCCGAGGGCCTCAGTGTCCCTCTGGAGTGCTTGCCAACCTCACCTAGGAGTCTGCCCTCCCATGGCTGGCAGCCCACCTGGATACCCAGAACACCATGGCCTTTTTAAGAGTGGCAAGGAGAGGCTGGAGAGATGGCTGAGTGGTTAGGAGCACTTACTGCTCTTGCAGAGGACCTGGCTTCAGTTCCCAGAACCCACATGGCAGCTCAAAACTGCCTGTAACTCCAGTTTTAGAAGTTGCCCTCTTCTGGCTTCTACAGTCACTGCACATGTGTGCTGCCTATGCATACATTTAAGGCACATACACATACACATAAAACAAATCTTTATGGTTGGAGAGACAGCTCAGCAGTTAAATGACTAGCTGCTCTTTCAGAGAACCCAGTTTTAGTACCCAGCACCCACATGGCGGCTAACAACCATCTGTAACTCCGGTTCCATGGGATCAACACTCTTCTGGCCTCTGAAGGCATTGCACAACACAGGTACACTTACATACATGTAGGCAAAAACCACTCATAGACAAAATAAAAATAAAAAGAGCAGTAAGGAACACTGGCTGGGACCAGGGATCCAGGTTTTGCTTTCAAATCTACTGCCATACGCTCTGTGACTTTGGTAAAGGCCCACGGCAGTGCAGCATGGAGCCAGGCAAGCAGGGTGAATGAGAGAGCGTCTGCTCTGCTGCAGCAGTCAACCCAGCCAGCCCCTCTCCCTATCAGCCAAGACCTCTGTTCACTCTTCTGTAACGTGCTTCACAGGGTTAGGTTGGTGATTCAAGGCAACACTAAGTAAGAAGTGTCTGACACAGTGCTTGGCACATGGTGACCTAAGGTGGTTGTCAAATAGCTGGCACCATAGTATGGGACACACTATGCTTGGCACCCGGTACTCAGTTAGGGAAGCCTGATTTCTCGCTGATGTGTGACCTTGGAAAACACCTTTGACCTTTCTGAGCCTTGACTTCTCATGTGTAGAGTGTGGGTGGTGGGAGTGCTCCCCTGTGGGACTGTTGAGAAACAGAGCAATTAAATGATCAGATGTGTGTGGCAATAAACTCTATAAATGTCGGCCATAATTATAGCAATAATAGTAACTTTTAGGACTGAGGACATAGCACAGTTGGTCAAGTGCTTGCCTAGCATGTGTGAACTCCTGAATTTGATCCACAACACTGCATAAACTGGGCTTAGTTGGGCACACCTGTAATCCCAGCATTTAGCTGGTGGACATGAGAGGATCCTAAGTTCACAGTCATCTTCAGCTACAAAAAGAATTTGAGGGGCTGGAGAGATCACTCAGAAGTTAAGAGTACTGGCTGCTCTTGCAGAGGACCCTGGTTTGATTCCTACCACCCACGTGGTGACTAACAACCATCCATAACTCCAGTTCCAGGGGATCTTACGCCTTCTTCTGACCTCCTTGGGCATTGCACAACACAGGTGCACTTACATATATGCAGACAGAACACTCGTACTCATAAAATAAAAAATAATAAAAAATATTTTTAAAAAAGATAATTTGAATCAGCCTATGATACATGAGACCCTGCCTCAAAAAAATTAGCTTGGGACTGGGGGTTGGAGAAATGGCTCAACAGTTAAGAGCACTGGCTGCTCCTGAAGAGGGCCTGGGTTGGGGTTCCCAGCACCCACATGACAGCTAACAACTGTTTGTAATTCCAGTTCCAGGTGATACAATACTGTCTTCTGGTTTCCATGGGCATTGCAGAACATGGGTGTACTTATATACATGCAGGCAAAACAGCTGTACACATAAAGCAAAAATAAATCAGGCCAGGTGTGGCAGACCAGCACTCAGGAGGCAGAAACAGGAGGATGTCTGTGAGATGGAGGCCAGCCTGGTCTACATAGTGAGTTCCAGGCTAGCTGTGGCTACAGGAGACCCGGTCTCAAAAAGACAAAGAGAGGGAGAGGGAGAGGGGAGAGAGAGAGAGAGAGAGAGAGAGAGAGAGAGAGAGGATTCAAAATAGTTTTAATAGTTTACAATATTATTACCAGACATCCTGCCCCAAACACCTGGAATCCTGGGAAGAAAGTGCTCAGTCCCTAGGTAATGCAGCACCTGGGCCATAGGAAGATACCAGGACAGAGGCAGATGCGTTAGAGCGGATGGGACAGTAGGGCCATCCCTAGGAGGCAGCCTTGGTGTGGGGTCCCAGCAGGCTCTTGTTTCCAGGCCTGACTTCCCAATGAGACAGAGGCATATCTGCTTCACAGCAATGCACAGAACCTATGCACAGAGCCCATGTGCAGAACCCACACATAGCTCATGCACAGAGCCCACGTCATGGGGCAGGGACTCTCTTCCCACATCACCCTCACACAGAGGCCCAGGGTAGGAGCCAAGTACCTGGGCATTGATCTTGCTGGCAGACACTGGCCCCAGCCTCCCCTTTGCCCTACTCAGCCTTACCATGCAAGACCAGGTGAGCCGAGCATAGCACTTCCTGCGCCCACAGGCCCAGCCTCTGCTGCCCCCTGCTGGCCACAGGCGGTATGGCTGCCTGACCTAGGGCGCCAGGTTGGGGACCTGGCCTGGTGGGTGGTAGGATGCCCACCTTCACCTGTCCTTAATTCACTCCACCCAATCACTTCCCTCCAGGACGCCAGTGAAGGTTGTGAAAAGAACAAGAAGAGGGCTCATTCGCTGGCCCGGATCATGGAGGAAACCCTGGAACATAGTGGTAAATGAATAAATAATGGACCTGTGAGGGAGGCGCAGTCCTGAGGACTTTGCAGATCAGAGGGAGGTAGTCGGAGGGATCCCCATTTCTCAGGGGAGGAGAGCAAGGGCAAGAAGCCCGAAGTTACACAGCCAACAGGCTGAAATGGGAACCTTCCCCCTGGGAAAGAGGAGCTAGGGCCAGAGAGACAGCCAGTGACACGTGACCAACGTCTCCAGACACGACAGGGGCTGCAGGATGGCTGTCCTGGGGAGGGAAGGGAGGCGGGTTCCCCTTTGACCTCAGGGCCCAAAAGATGCTATCAGCCAGATCCTGCTGAAAAACCTTCCTGGATCCCTGCAAATTCCAACCTAGGCAGGCCCGGCTAGTTTTACAGCCTCCCGCAGCCTGGACGCTGTTTATGGCGGCCCCATTCTAGGGCCCTTGTCTCCAGGCTCCAAAGGCATCTGGCCGGCTAGGGAGGCTTGTGGGGGCAGGGTCCCCCCCTCCAACTCTCCTTTAAACCCTCCTGGGCGCCGGAAGGAGGGGCCTGGGGCCTGCACACTACAGGAGGGACGGGACCCCCCAGGCAGGGCCACCTAGCCCCACCTGAGTGTCCCCTGCCTGCTTCCACTCTGTGACCTTGGGTGCGGGTGACCTTCCCCTGACCACAGTTCGCAAAATAGAAATCACAACTCCTCACAGAGCTTGTGAGAATGTGACATGTCAGGTACAAACTTCCTGCCTCAAATTATAGCTGATATGATTAGCTTTATGGAGTCTGTAAATAAGGCGGAGAACGGGAGATTCCTTCCCTGTCCAGCAGTCATGCAAATGTTTGGCTGACTCTGGCTCCCAAGCCAGTCTGTCCTGCTCCCTCCAAGGCCACTCTGTACCCTCTTGTGTGTGGCCGTCTGCTGGCAGTGCAGAGAACTGCATTTTCTGCCTGGTGAGGGGGGATAAGGACATGACACAGGCACATACAGACACACACATAGTGGGTGAGTGAATGGAGCAAGGCAGGGCTCCTTGGAGCTGGAGCTAGCCCCCTGGAGCTCTCTAGGTACTGCAGAAAATAGCAACTGCCAGCCTGAAATAGAGACTAGCACAGGCAAGCCCAGTCACCTCTGCTGCTGACCAGACCAGACAGCATAGAGAGGGTGGGCAGGCTCTGGGCAGGAAGCACTGGTCCATGTGGTGGATACTGGGCTTCCTACTCCAGGTCCTTGGCACTGAGCCTTGTAGCTCTTGCATCCTCCTGCTTCCCGCCCAAGCGCATGTGCCAGCCCAGAGGGGGCACTGGAACTTCAGAAGAAGGTGTGCCAAGCTCTAGGACTTTGGGTGGTAGATCTTTCTAGAAAGCCATGGGCTACATGCCCTTGAGCCATGTCACAGTCTGTGGGGCTGTGTCTCCCAGACCCTCCCCCAGGTCTGCCCTTCCCTCTCCACTCCTTTTCCCACCAGCTGCCCAACTGTCCCCTCCCACACCATCACTCCAGCCTCCAAGAATTCCAAACAAGAGGCTGGGATCCAGGCCCTGTTTATGTCATGAGGAGCTCTGTCCGGTCAGAAGCTGCCCCCCTCTGACCCCCAGCCCTGCCCCCAAGGCTCTGCTGGAAGATAAACTGAGCAGGAATGGGTGGACAGGACCTCCCCAGCTAGGGCCTCCCCACTCTCAGCCAGAGCCCCTAGCAGGCAGGCCTGGCAGGGGAAGCCCCCTCTCTGGCTGACTTGGGAGCCGGGCCTTCTTGGTCTTCCCAGTGTCCCTGCATTCCAGCTGCCCCTCTGCCCCTCTTTAGCCCACCCACCTCCCTGTGTTGCAGACTCCAGGCCTTCAGACTGGCCGCCCTCAGAGCTTGCAGAGGAGTAAACAATGCATGGAAGAAGGCTGGAGACCCCCAAGTGCAGCTGCCCTGGGCAGGTTGTAAACAAAGTAGGTCTACTGTAAATACAAAGAAGAATGTCCATAAATAGAAAGGGAGAAAAGCTCCAGCAGAGGGACTGTGGGGGCAGCACAGTGGGGAGAGGGGACTCACATGTGGTCCAGGGACAGGAGGTGCCTCAGGGACCTGAGATGCAGGAGAGATGGAGGTGAGACTGCACAAGGACCAGTCTGGTCTCTGTCTAGCACATGACCCTATCATCCTCACACACACCCCAAACCGCATAGGGCACAAAGTCCTGTAAATATCAAGGGTGAAAATCAGGGCTAGGCCCATTGCCGATGCCAGGACAGAGGTCCCAGGGCAGAGGGTAGAAAAGACAGTTGAGCAAGGAGCAGGAAAGGGCAGGTTTCCAATGCCAAGGTAAAGAGCCAGCCTGTCCCCAACACCCGCTTCTCTTGGGTGCTCCATCCCACCTCACAAAACCTCCATTCTCTGCATCCTGTATCCTATGTCATATATAGCATCCCCACCCTCCCAAAGCACTGGATTTTAAGGGCAAAATTTTAGGCTAATCCCAGCATTCTTTCCATATGTCCATGACCAGTCAGGACCACAGCTGTGGAGCCTCCTGGCACCCGGTCCAGCCTGTCTCTCCACCAGAAGTTCTCATTTCTGGTGTGTGGAGTCACCAGACTCAGACAGCCAGAGGAGGGGCAAAGGGATCCAGGTAGGTAGACCCCATTCCAGTGTCCGCACCTGGGGTAGTATGAGCAAAGAGACAGGGCCCAGGGATCTGCCCAAGTTCTCCCATGATCCAGAGAAGGGATAAGGGACAGGGACTGGCAGACCTTAGAGCCATGACCTGCTCTTCCACTGTCCCCGCCCCCAACATCATTACTATTCATAGGGCACAGCTGGGTGATTAATGGCCTGATTAATAATTACTCAGGCTAATAAAATAATTAATTTGGCAAGCCATTATTTATCTGCTTGTCTTCAGTCTGAAACTGGGAAAGGAGGAGTTTGGGACCTTCCTCTCCAGGTTTTCAAAAGTGTGATTATTAATGGAGGGATGTGAGGTGGGTAGGGGTGGTGTCACTCCACCCTGAGACCCTCCCCAGGTGAGAGAAGGGCTGGAGGGCTTCTGAGAATACGGACAGAGCAACCTGGAAACCAGGGAGGGGATGATGTGCTGCAGGCCTTCAAGAGGGGCACAGGCACATCTGAGCACCCAGGTTTGGGAAATTCTTGGATGTGTTCTCTCCAGCACATGATTGATGGCGCCATTTTCAACAAATGATCCTTATCTCCTCTCTTGTCTCCCAAATTTATGATTTTGCCCCTAAGCCCCAGGCTAGACAAGCAAGGACGGGGTGAATTCTGGGGTGGGGAGTCTTTGGGACTCTGCAGGAAAGGAAGACCCCTGTCCTCTGTTCCTGGGCTCTGCAGCCCCTTAGATCTGGGTCCCCCAGAACCAGTAGGAGAAATGGATAGCTGGTCTCCTGAGGCAGAGCTGGCCCCAGGAGTGGCTTGTCCCATAGTAGACTGACAGGGGCCTCTCCATCATAGTCTAGGCCTAGCAGCCACACATGAGCCCCAGGGCCCCATGGACGATTGGATAAGAGGACCTCAGAGTCCGGAAGCAGCAGCATGGGTATGAACTCCATCTTCCTCTAGGGTAGTTGAGGTGGAAGCAGGAAAATCAGACTCACAAATAGCTCATGCTTCGAATAGAAGTTTCTAGAAAGGGATGTGTATAAAGTCCACATAGCCTGGGGGGTGTGGGGCATGCCTGTCATCCCAGCACTGGGGAGCTGGAGGCAGGAGGATCAGTTCAAGGCCAGGCTCTGCTCTGCTACAATTTAGAGGCCAGCCTGGATTCCAAGAGATGCTGTCCCTGAAGAAAAAAAAAAAAGAAGAAGAAGAAGAGGAGGAGGAGGAGGAGGAGGAGGAGGAGGAGGTGAGGTCAGCCTGGTCTATATAGTGAATTCCAGGCCTGCTGGAGCTAAGGAAACCATGTCAGGGAGGGAGGGAGGGAAGGAAGGAGGAAGAAGGAAGGGAGGAAGGGAGGGAGGAAGGGAGGGGGGTGGGAAGAATTAAGAATCCCAGAGGGGACATTTGAAGTGGGCAGTTGGCCTTAAGGAACCAACAGAATCTACCAGAGATGACTAAACTCAAGTGCAAGGTCAGGGAGAACAGCAAGGGTAGAGAAGTGTGCCTGGGGAGCAGCCGGGTCCCAGGCCAGGCTGCAGTGGACTCATGCAGGCCGAGGTGGCCTGAGGGGTGGCCTTTCCTGGAGCCAGCACCGAGCTAGGGGAGGCTGAGGTTGGAGAGGGGCCCGCACTGACTTGTATTAGATATGGTTCTGGAAGGACCAGAGGAAGGCTCGTAGGGGGTTGGAGGGGAGCCGGGTCTGGTGCGGGGTCCGGGTCACCTGGGTACCTTGGCCTGCAAAGAGGCCAGCAGAGGGTGCTCAGGAGTCGGGCACCCTGGTGCTCCCAGCGGCCCCTGCCGGACCCAGGCCGCGCCGCCAGACTACCAAGGCCGGGACCCCTCTCAACTACACCCCCTCCCAGAGCCTGAGGGTGCAAACGGGGTGCAGACAAGCCCCGCGTCACAGGCCAGGACACCGGCCCCAGGCCCAGGCTGTGCAAAGCTCAAGCCCGGGCCTTTGCCTGGTTGTCTCGTAGTCCTACTGTGTGCGATCAAAGCTTGGACACACTAGAGGCTGGAGGCTGGGAGAGGGCTCTTGGGGGATCCGGCAGGGCGAGCCCAGTCCTGAGCGCAGAGGCCCGGCTCCTGCAGACAGCATCCATCCATCCGTCTGCCCCTGGCAAGGGCGGTCTGGCCACCCAGGCGTGCGGATGGGCGGTCACCCCGGAGCACCTGGTCCCACTGCAGGGGATGGGCGGCCCTGAGCTTCCTCCTGCCTTCTCACCCTCACCGGTATTTCACGCCCCATCTCCCTGGACGAGTTTCCAGGGTTGGGCGGGGGGTGGGGGTGGAGTATCTCGGGTTACTGTCTTTCTGATTCGCGGCATCACCCCTTCATCCTATGCATCCAGGTTTGACTCCATCGGGGAAGTCCTTCCTGGTGTCTGACCACCACCCCTCCTTAGCTGCAACTAAGCCTGACAAATTTTACCGTCACCGGAGAAAGTGGGTGCTTAACTTTCTCCTCCCTCAGCTGGTCTTCCATTCCCTTTCCCACACTAGCCTCCTGGAAAGACTTCCCTTCGTGGGTCCCGGATCTTTAGTTCCCCTCGCCTTTGTCATCCAGACCATCCCCTGCTTCTTTCTGGCGGCCCTTTTCGGCTACTTTCCGGTCACTGCCAACAACCACTCCCCACGCAGCTGGGCTCTGGGCTGACTCAGTTTCCCTAGGAGGGAGCTGGAGCGCGCCGGGGCTCCTGTGTGGAGGAGGACCCGCTGTACCGAGGCCCTGTCGCTGCCCTGGCCTCCGGCCCCCGTACTGCGTTTTCAGTGGAGTGCAGCACTGTCCTGCGCTCCTACTAGGTGCCACCCCGCACCGTGCGCCCCGGAGCTCGGCCTGAGCAGTTCCCTCCCATTCCTAGCGCAAGGAAGACCCCTTGTGGTCACTGTGAGAAGCGCATCGAGCGGCCAGATGACAGTCCCCGGACCTGGCTGGGATAGGGATGAACTCCATGGTCGTTAGTCCTTAACTGAGCCCAGGAACCCTTCAGCCTATCCCCACACCCTCAGAACACAACCACCAGGAAATTAAGAGTAGTCTTCTCTCCAAACCATGAGAAAAAAGAAAACACCAACAGCAGCAAGTGTGACTGTGGTTAGACTTCTGGAAGGACTGCCCCAAAATCAGACAGGGACGCAGGAAGACAGATCTTCAGACTCCATTCTTCCCAGGCCGTGAGAAGAGGGGCTTCTAAGGCTGGGGAGAGTGTGGGGTTGTCATGGCCTGGCGTGCCTCACATGCCCGCCCACGGCTGGTCATCCCAACTGACTTTCAGGGTCCTGAAGCGACCGTCAGGGCAGGGGGGATGCACCCCTACCCACCCCGACTCATCCGAGCAAGAGCGGTGCGGGTGCTGCGCTCGCTCGATTCCCCACCCGTGGACACGGTTCTGCCCGCCGCGTCATTTGCATATATTTGCATTCCCAGCTGCGTACAGCTGCACTCGGTTGCGGGCCATCAATTCGTGGTGGGCAGGCGGCACAGCTGAGCGAGCGGGTCCCACGCGGGGTGGGCTCCTTCTGCACCCCGGCGCCTCCGACTCGCGCTGCCTTCTGGGCTACGGCTGCGTGGTCCTCTCTGGCGGAGGCCGACACAGGAATCTAGGTGCCTGGGTCTCTCAGGGTCTGTTGCGTGCTGTCTCCTGTAGGTGGTGATCCTGCTGAAAAAGAGGGATATGTGACCAGCGGCACCCCAAAACTCCGGGAACTCCCCAGGACTGTAGAACAAAGCTTGGCTGACACTTCTTGCCTTCTGTCAAGCAGCCCTGACTAGTGTAATCCTGCATCCCCCGCCAGACTGGACCCACCCGCATTCTAGCACACGACTCCACTCCTCAAATTGTTCCTCCCTGCCCTCTGCCCAATGCCCCTATGGGGCCTTCACCTGCCCCTGAGCTTGCCTCCTCCTGCCCTCTTGCCTGCTTCATAAGCATCCATCCCAAGAGTTCTTGGCAGGGTTTGGGGCACAGGCCTGTAATCCCAGCTACTCAAGAGGCTGAAGCAAGAGGATTACAAATTCAAGGTCTGTCTGGGCAATTTAACAAGAGCCTATTTCAAAAGTTTTCACCTTAGGGTGGAGGCTGACACCTGTAATCCCCAAACTCTGGAGGCTGAAGCAGGAGGATTACAAATCCAAGATCTGTTGGGGTAATTTAGTAAGACCTTATTTCGAAATTTAAATTTTTACCTCAGGATGGAGGCTGATACCTGTAATCCCAACACTCTGGAGGCTGAGGCAGGAGGGTTGCTGTGAGTTTGAGATCAGCTTGAGCTAAGTAGTGAAGTCCAGACCAGCCATAGAGCTACACAGCAAGCTGCCCCTTTCAAAAAAGAAAGAAAAAGAAAAGAGAAGAAAAAGAAAAAAGGGGGTAGGGGCTGGAGAGATGGCTTAGCAGTTAAGAACACTGGCTGCTCTTGGAGAGGACTTGGGTTCAGTTCCCAGCACCCAGATATCAGCTAACAACTGACCATAACTCCAGTTCCAAGGGATTTGATGCTCTCTTCTGACCCCCATGGGCATTGCATGACACAGTGCACTTACATACATGCAGGCAATACACTCATACACATAAAATAAAAAAAATACTTTAAAAGGTAAAAATAAGTATTTTTAAAAGCAAATAAATAATAGTAAAGTTTGTGCTTAAAGACTGGGGATGTAGGTTGGTGGTAGCGAGTACTTGCCTAGAATATGCAAGGCTCTGGGTGCCATCAACAACAACAGTAACAACAACAACACACACACACACACCAAGACGAAAGCCATCCAGGCTCATCTCCTGGCTCCCACACCATCTCCAGGCACTGCATAAACATTTGATCACTTGCACTCCTAGATTGTAGTTCTCTCAAATAAGACCCATACTGTGTCTATTCTTTGCTGTGTCCCACTTTGGACCCCAGAGTCTGGAGCCCTGGGGGAACCCTCTAAACCCTGGAGGAGTGAAGGCTGAGCCTTGACACCAAGAGCAGTAGACTCGTACACTCTGGCCAAGAAGGACCAGGCATCCTGGGGCAACTCTGGCCATAGGACAGTCCCTCCTTCCTGCCACATCTCTTGAAGTCCCCCAAGACTTGAAGGGTAAGAGACCTGGGGGTGGGGGTGTAGGCCACACGAAAAGCTCCGGATAGGATCAAGGGTCCTCGCTGTTCCTGTATAAACGGGGTGACACTGGTAGACCCTGCTCGCTGGGGGAATCGTGTAGGTGACAGGCGCGTCGCCTGCCTGAGGACGGGAGTATGTCCCTGGCAACTGAAGTATTCCGGGACGCCGGCGCAGAGACCTGGATGCTGTTCCCCTGGTGGCTGCCAGGGGGCAGCATGTACTCCTGAATCACCTCCCGCCAGCCCAGGACAGAGTGGTCACGGCCAACGCTTCCAGGTCCCAGGTCCCAGCTCTGTCCCAGCTGCTGTGCTCTCCTGGGGCCCGGGTTCCCACCTGACCAGCCTGCTCTCATCGTGACCACAGGCCCTAAGTGGGTGAACAGAGATTGGGGGTTGCTGCGGGGTCAGGCCTGGCTCTGCCACTGTGGACCTTGAGCAGGGCAAGGTCCTCTGAACTGTGCTGGAAGGACCTTCATTGTCTGGAAAGAATGGAAAGGTGATGGTCAAAGGATGCAAAAGTCCTCGGACAGGGGGTAACTGAAAAGCATTTGAGGGGCTGGATATGCTAATTTGCTTTGATTATTTTACATTGTACACATACTATTTTGTACCTCGGAAATTTATATCATTATAACTTGTCAATAACATATATAATGTCTTTTTGAGACAGGGTCTCCCTGTAGCCCCAGCTGTCCTGGAACT